>NC_064631.1:384275207-384585921 GCF_023864275.1 Schistocerca cancellata
TAATGTTAGCACATGCATTGACAATGCGCAGACGCAGGTTGTCAGGCGTTGTCGGTGGATCATGATTGCAAATATCTTTCAACTTTCCCCACAGAAGGAAATCCGTGAACGTCAGATCCGGTGAACGTGCGGGCCAATCCACCTGTCATGAAATATGCTATTCAATACCGCTTCAACCGCACGCGATCTATGTGGCGGACATCTATCATGTTGGAAGTACATCGGCGTTCTGCCATGCAGTGAAACGTCTTGTGGTAACATCGGTAGAGCATTACGTAGGGAATCAGCATACAATGCACCATTTAGATTGCCATCGATAAAACGGGGGACTATTATACTTCCTCCCATAATGCTGCAACACACATTGTCCCACCAAGAACGCTGATGTTCCACATGTCGCAGCCATCGTGGATTTTCCGTTGCCCAATAGTGCATATTACGCCGGTTTACGTTATCGCTGTTGGTGAATGACGCTTCGTCGCTAAATAGGACGCTTGCAAAAAATCTGTCATCATCCCGTAATTTTTCTTGTGCCCAGTGGCAGAACTGTACACGACGTTCAAAGTCGTCGTCATGCAATTGCTGGTGCATAGAAATATGGTACGGGTGCAATCGATGTTGAAGTAGCATTCTGAACACCGCTGTTTATGAGATTCCCGATTCTCGCGCAATTTCTCTGCTATTGATCTGCGGATTAGCTGCGACAGCAGCTAATACACCTATTGGGCATCATCATTTGTTGCAGGTCGTGGTCGATGTTTCTCATGTGGCTGAACACTTCCTGTTTCCATAGATAACGCAACTATCCGCCGAACGGTCCGGACACTTGGATGATGTCGTCCAGGATAACGAGCATCATACATAGCACACGCCCGTTGGGCATTTTGATCACAATAGCCACACATCAACACGATATCGACCTTTTCCGAAATTGGTAAACGGTCCGTTTTAAAAAGGGTAATGTATCGCGAAGCAAATACCGTCCGCACTGTCGGAATGTTACGTGATACCACGTACTTATACGTTTCTGACTACTACAGCGCTATCCATCACAAAGCTAAAATGTGGTCCAACTAAAACTTTCATGTTTCTTTACGTACTATACGAATATGTAATGAAAAGTGGGAAAGTGGGGGTTCCTATTTAAAAAATGCAGTTTTTTTTAATGTGATGCAATAGTTGCAGCTCGTGGTCTTGCGGTAGCGTTTCCGCTTCCCACGCACGATGTCCCGGGTTCGATTGTCGGCGGAGTCAGGTGTTTTTCCTGCCTCGAGATGACTGGTTTTTGTTGTGTCGTCTCCATCACTATCATTCATCCCCATTACGGTCGGAAGAAGGCAATGGCAAACCACCTCCACTTGGACCTTGCCTAATACAGCAGTGAGGTGCTCCTGCATCGTCCCCTACCCTCCTCGGAGTATGGAACCTCATCAACAGTTTGACACTTATTTTCTGATAGCGGCTTTTGAGAAGAATCCAATGATGTGTAACAGTTAGGTCTTACAAGATCAGTGAAGGTCACAATGGTGGCATGAACGTCCATTTACAGAAGGAGTTCGGAGTGATGACCACTGGTATCAATGCAGTGCTGCTATCTTCTTATCATGGATTGAATGGTATTCCTTATCACATCGGCACTTATCGAAACTGGTTCTCTGACAGTTCTCTCACGTATATCTTCAGGTGTAGTTGGAAAGTATTTATAAACAAAATCTTTTATAAAACCCCACAATAAAAAATCCGAGGCGTCAAGTCCGATGATCGAGCTGGCCGTGACACATCTCCCCTGTGTATAATCCAACGATTTAGGAATTGTCTCTGCACCTCATTTCTAGCCAACAGCGAAAAATGTACCGGACACCCATCGTGTTGATACCATATTCTCTTCCTAAAGGTATTTCTCCCAATAACAGACCAAATGTTACTTGCAGGAATGTGGTGTAATTCCTACCATTAACATTTCCTTCGATGAAATAGGGGCCTATAATTCTGTCCTCCAGAATTCCACACCATACAGTCACCGATCACGGTTTTTGGTGTGCAACTTGCAGCAACCAACATGGATTTTCAGTTGCCCAATAATGCATGTTATGCAAATTAACATTTCCATGGTTCGTAAATGTAGCCTCGTTAGTAAATAAAATCAAATTAATAAGTGTGTGATCCCTCTGGATCTGAATTTGAGCCCATCGGCAGTGCGACGCATACTGTCCATTCCAGTTAATTCTTCGTGGTGACTGATATGGTAACGAAGATATTTATGCAGAACAGGAACAATACTACTCTGGCCCATGCCAGATTCCCTTGTGATCTGGCGCGAACTAACACAAGGATATCTAAACGCAGTGGCAAAATACCAATTTCCAAGCCGGCCGAAGTGGCCGTGCGGTTAAAGGCGCTGCAGTCTGGAACCGCAAGACCGCTACGGTCGCAGGTTCGAATCCTGCCTCGGGCATGGATGTTTGTGACGTCCTTAGGTTAGTTAGGTTTAACTAGTTCTAAGTTCTAGGGACTAATGACCTCAGCAGTTGAGTCCCATAGTGCTCAGAGCCATTTGAACCATTTTGAACCAATTTCCATTTCCTCATTAGTAACTTTTCTTTGCCGGATATGTTACCGATGCGTTAAAGATCACTTTGCTCTCAATTTATCATACACATTGTAAGTAGGCTGTTTAGGCTCTTATATTGGTAACGCCGCCGCCACGTAGCGCTCTCTGTATGAAAATCACTGGCTGTGCTGTGTGCAGTCTGTGGCTAGTTTGCATTGTTGTCTGCCATTGTAGTGTTGGGCAGCGGCAGCTGGATGTGGACAGCGCGTAGCGTTGCGCAGTTGGAGGTGAGCCGCCAGCAGTGGTCGATGTGGGGAGAGAGATGGCGGAGTTTTGAAATTTATAACACTGGATGTCATGAACTACTATATATATTATGACTGTTAAGGTAAATACATTGTTTGTTCTCTATTAACATCTTTCAATTGCTAACTATGCCTATCAGTAGTTTCTAAGGGGACGTTTCAACATACTTAAATCTACGACTTGTAGAGTGAGTACGTTGAGAATATCTTTCAGCGTATAAGTCTCTAGATCTCACTCAATTTCGTTGGCATTCTCCGTAAATGAGAAGCATATAAACTTGATCTTCGAAGGGATACATAATTCACATTCGATTGATTCTACGATAATTATCTTACTGTTCATATTAGTGCTGTATTGCCAAACCGTCCAATGGTGTTTACATGTCAATGGCACGATAGATGGATATGCCGTATTCGGCATATATTTACTATTAGTACGTTATACGAGAGAGAATTGTGAGAGCATGTGCTTCGATAAGCATCGAAGTGATAAGGAATAATACTCGATCCTTGATAAGAATATTGCAGCACTGCATTGATACCAATGGTTATAACTTCTAAGACCTTTTGCAAATGTACGTTCATGCCACGTTTGTGACCTTTATTGACCTACAAAGACATAATGTTACACGTCTTTGGATTCGTCTCGATAGCCGCTATCAGAAAATAAGTACCAAACCTTAGCATCCCATTTAAAAAAAAAAAAAGTTTACCTTCAAGTCTCTGACGCGACCCCACCTAGAAACAAAAAATCAACCTCAATGTACCATGCAACTTTTGTCCCACAAACGATTCAGCTCCTATCATACTTTCGGAGTTATTCTTGGTAGCAATATTTAGTGACTCGCCCTGTATATATGCGACAATTGTAGGTCCATCCATCTATCTCAAAACAAATGTTCTCCTGTTAGTGTTAACACATACTGGTCGAGTCTGCTTTGAGCATGTATATGCATTTCCAGAAACAGTGTTTCAGTCCAAGTACCAGTTGCTGCAAAAGATAATGGAACCTGTCGATGGTGTAACATACATGACATTCAGTGAAAGCAGTTAAATACCCTTACCAGAAAAAGTAATGGTGAACAATGTTTTCATATTTGATGATTTCACTGTGGAAAACGAGGATAAGATTCTACGATATCTCTATCTTGCTCGTCATATGTGCGTTGACGTATTGTATTTGAGTCAGACATATTCCAGAAACCTGAAACAATTGAAGAGGGATGATGCAAAGCTCATTATAAACTTCTAACAAGAAAATTTGACTTTCGTGGGCAAGTGCTCTACCACTGAGCTACAGAAGCACGACTCACGTCCGGTACTCACAGCTTTACTTCTGCCAGTACCTCGTCTCCTACCTTCCAAACTTTACAGAAGCTCTCCTGCGAAACTTGCAGAACTAGCACTCCTGAAAGAAAGGATATTGCGGAGACATGGCTTAGCCACAGCCTGGGGGATGTTTCCAGAATGAGATTTTCACTCTGCAGCGGAGTGTGCGCTGATATGAAACTTCCTGGCAGATTAAAACTGTGTGCCCGACCGAGACTCGAACTCGGGACCTTTGCCTTTCGCGGGCAAGTGCTCTACCACTGAGCTACAGAAGCACGACTCACGTCCGGTACTCACAGCTTTACTTCTGCCAGTACCTCGTCTCCTACCTTCCAAACTTTACAGAAGCTCTCCTGCGAACTTGGAGAACTAGCACTCCTGAAAGAAAGGATATTGCGGAGACATGGCTTAGCCACAGCCTGGGGGATGTTTCCAGAATGAGATTTTCACTCTGCAGCGGAGTGTGCGCTGATATGAAACTTCCTGGCAGATTAAAACTGTGTGCCCGACCGAGACTCGAACTCTCAGCGCACACTCCGCTGCAGAGTGAAAATCTCATTCTGGAAACATCCCCCAGGTTGTGGCTAAGCCATGTCTCCGCAAAATCCTTTCTTTCGGGAGTGCTAGTTCTGCAAGTTTCGCAGGAGAGCTTCTGTAAAGTTTGGAAGGTAGGAGACGAGGTACTGGCAGAAGTAAAGCTGTGAGTACCGGACGTGAGTCGTGCTTCTGTAGCTCAGTGGTAGAGCACTTGCCCGCGAAAGGC
Organism: Schistocerca cancellata; assembly: GCF_023864275.1. Lineage (NCBI taxonomy): Eukaryota > Metazoa > Arthropoda > Insecta > Orthoptera > Acrididae > Schistocerca > Schistocerca cancellata. Next base: position 384,280,156 of record NC_064631.1, read on the forward strand.
AAAGGTCCCGAGTTCGAGTCTCGGTCGGGCACACAGTTTTAATCTGCCAGGAAGTTTCATATCAGCGCACACTCCGCTGCAGAGTGAAAATCTCATTCTGGAAACATCCCCCAGGCTGTGGCTAAGCCATGTCTCCACAATATCCTTTCTTTCGGGAGTGCTAGTTCTGCAAGTTTCGCAGGAGAGCTTCTGTAAAGTTTCGAAGGTAGGAGACGAGGTACTGGCAGAAGTAAAGCTGTGAGTACCGGACGTGAGTCGTGCTTCTGTAGCTCAGTGGTAGAGCACTTGCCCGCGAAAGGCAAAGGTCCCGAGTTCGAGTCTCGGTCGGGCACACAGTTTTAATCTGCCAGGAAGTTTCATATCAGCGCACACTCCGCTGCAGAGTGAAAATCTCATTCTGGAAACATCCCCCAGGCTGTGGCTAAGCCATGTCTCCGCAATATCCTTTCTTTCGGGAGTGCTAGTTCTGCAAGTTTCGCAGGAGAGCTTCTGTAAAGTTTGGAAGGTAGGAGACGAGGTACTGGCAGAAGTAAAGCTGTGAGTACCGGACGTGAGTCGTGCTTCTGTAGCTCAGTGGTAGAGCACTTGCCCGCGAAAGGCAAAGGTCCCGAGTTCGAGTCTCGGTCGGGCACACAGTTTTAATCTGCCAGGAAGTTTCATATCAGCGCACACTCCGCTGCAGAGTGAAAATCTCATTCTGGAAACATCCCCCAGGCTGTGGCTAAGCCATGTCTCCGCAATATCCTTTCTTTCAGGAGTGCTAGTTCTGCAAGTTTCGCAGGAGAGCTTCTGTAAAGTTTGGAAGGTAGGAGACGAGGTACTGGCAGAAGTAAAGCTGTGAGTACCGGACGTGAGTCGTGCTTCTGTAGCTCAGTGGTAGAGCACTTGCCCGCGAAAGGCAAAGGTCCCGAGTTCGAGTCTCGGTCTGGCACACAGTTTTAATCTGCCAGGAAGTTTCATATCAGCGCACACTCCGCTGCAGAGTGAAAATCTCATTCTGGAAACATCCCCCAGCCTGTGGCTAAGCCATGTCTCCGCAATATCCTTTCTTTCAGGAGTGCTAGTTCTGCAAGTTTCGCAGGAGAGCTTCTGTAAAGTTTGGAAGGTAGGAGACGAGGTACTGGCAGAAGTAAAGCTGTGAGTACCGGACGTGAGTCGTGCTTCTGTAGCTCAGTGGTAGAGCACTTGCCCGCGAAAGGCAAAGGCCCCGAGTTCGAGTCTCGGTCGGGCACACAGTTTTAATCTGCCAGGAAGTTTCATATCAGCGCACACTCCGCTGCAGAGTGAAAATCTCATTCTGGAAACATCCCCCAGGCTGTGGCTAAGCCATGTCTCCGCAATATCCTTTCTTTCAGGAGTGCTAGTTCTGCAAGTTTCGCAGGAGAGCTTCTGTAAAGTTTGGAAGGTAGGAGACGAGGTACTGGCAGAAGTAAAGCTGTGAGTACCGGACGTGAGTCGTGCTTCTGTAGCTCAGTGGTAGAGCACTTGCCCGCGAAAGGCAAAGGTCCCGAGTTCGAGTCTCGGTCGGGCACACAGTTTTAATCTGCCAGGAAGTTTCATATCAGCGCACACTCCGCTGCAGAGTGAAAATCTCATACTGGAAACATCCCCCAGGCTGTGGCTAAGCCATGTCTCCGCAATATCCTTTCTTTCAGGAGTGCTAGTTCTGCAAGTTTCGCAGGAGAGCTTCTGTAAAGTTTGGAAGGTAGGAGACGAGGTACTGGCAGAAGTAAAGCTGTGAGTACCGGACGTGAGTCGTGCTTCTGTAGCTCAGTGGCAGTCGGCTTTCAGCCGTGATACCGTGCGGACGGGCTCGGCGCGCCGGGCAGTGCTCCGCAGGTGTTGTTGTTTACCCGCTAGCGCGCGGTCGCGTCGTTGTATTGCCGTATAGTACCTGTACCGACCCGACATGGCGTTCTCATATCGAAAAGCTACAATCAAACTAACGTTCAACGCATCGTACACGAGACCGAAGGCCCATGAAATTGAACGGTTTCTACGAGACATCATGCACATAGAACCACAAGAACTGATAGGAATTCATCTGTCTATTGTAACCAGCACAGTGTACCTCAAACTGATTGACGAAGCGGCGTGCGACAGATTACTCCAACGATCTGCAAACGGCTTTCGCTTCTGTCACGCAGACGGTAACGTGAGCGTGGTAGGAGTTGACCATGCTGGTCTGGGGGTGCGTACCGTGCGCATCTTTGAACTACCGTTCGAAGTTCCTGCCAACCTAGTCGTTGATGCGCTGCGGCCATACGGCACAGTTCTGAGCCACACAGAGGAGAAATGGAACACATTCGAAACGTACCCTGTCCTTAACGGGGTACGACAAGTGCGCATAGAACTTAAGAAGCACGTTCCATCGTATGTTTTCGTTGGTGGCTGCCGCGCAATTGTTATATATGATGGACAACCGAGGACCTGCTCGGGCTGCGGCCAGGAAGGCCATGTTAGAACTGAGTGTCTGCAGCGCCGCCTCGTTCAGGTGCCCCGCAATGAACTTCCCCAACGATCCACTATGACCTCTCTCCCGCTAACATACGTGGAGGCGGCACGCCATGATGTGATGGATGATCAAAACCTGCTACCTCCTCAAGCCGCTGCCAGCTCCGTTGGAGAGTCAGCGCCGTCGACGACGCCGCAGCCCAACGGTGCCGAGGTTCCTACAGCCTCTGCCCACCGCAGCGTCGTGGGCACCCAGCCACCGTCACTGTCGGAATCTGACACAGGTGTTCCTAGCGACCGAGACTGGGTCGAGCCCCGCCCTTTAGTGGATGTCGAATCTCGGACCCGAAAGCAAAGATCACCCAAGCGACACAAGAAGAGGCGATTGTCAGCTGAAGAAAAGGACAGGGATGTGAAGCCGGCGGAAGACATCGACTTCGTTGACTCGTCCACAATTGCAACGGCCTCCAGTGGCATCATTCACCAGAAGGTGCCTGAAGACAAGGAACACTCTCCTAAATCTGGTGGCCCAGAAAACGAGGCGCATTGCGTCGACTCCTGTGAAACCGACCAGCCCCCAATGACATAACAATCGTCTCTTGGTGATTGGGCAGACGATATGGAGGCAGATGATGCACAGCAAACATTGATATCTCCGCCAGAGCCCATGGCTGACATTGAGCCCGGAGGGCTCTGCTAGTCAGGGACTCATACAGTACAGTAATGCACAGCATGCAGATGGATGGCTGTGTGGTGTGTGAGATCACTGTGGGCTTGCACCGGCACACTGCCTCCGCCACTTGATATGTCTCAGTCATACCGTGTGGGAACAGTCAATGTAAATGGTGTCCACTCCACTGTCAAGACCCGCATGTTGCACGACATGATCAGAGCGGCAGACTTGGACATTGCCCTTCTCCAGGAGGTCCGTCCCGAGCTGCGTTTAGACCTATATGGCTACACCACCTACAGCCTACCCTTAGGTGACGGTGCAGGAGGAACGGCCATCCTTCTCCGAGATGGCATAGACGCGACAGACGCGACGTACTTGCCGAACGGGCGAGGCATCGCACTCACACTTGGCGCAGTCCGCCTCATTAACGTCTACGCTCCCTCCGGTAATTCGCACCGTGGTGACAGGCATGTCTTCTATTCGGAGCAGATAGCCCCACTTTTGCAAGGAAATATGGACCATTACATAGTGGGCGGCGATTTTAACAGTGTTCTGCGGCCCGAAGACCAGATACCGCATTACGTCCCATGCCCGGCTCTACAAGCATTGATACGTGACCTCGCGCTCCACGACACATGGCTCTTACATCACGGGACCCAGAGTGGATATACACACTTTACCAGCCATTCTGCCAGTCGTCTGGATCGGATATACGTCTCGCGTGCCCTCCGCACAGCAACCCGTGATGCAGAACTCTGGCCGACGGCCTTCACGGACCATCTCGCGTACATCTGCACTGTCACCTTACCCCGACAACTCACAAGACGCAGCAGGGGCCCGTGGACGCTGAACGTGTCCCTCCTTCGCGAGGAAGCGTGTCAGCGAGCAGTCACTGACACGTGGCGTCGATGTATCAGGCTCCTGCCCATGTATGCTTCCACGTTGCTGTGGTGGCTGGGATGTGTCAAACCTGCACTCCGAAAGACCTTGATGGCCTACGGGCGTGACAGATCGAACTGGCAAAGGGCAACATCGGAATTTTACTATACAGCGTTACGTGAGCTGGCGACGCAACCGCCGTCTCCCGAACGTCAGATGTCAGTACAACGCATCAAAGCTCGTCTCCTTCGCATCAGGACCGAGCAGCTCGAAGGTGTCCGCATCCGTGCGCGAGTGCAAGACTGTATCCCCAACGAAACAGCGTCAGTGTATCACATTGTGCGCGAGAGGCGCCACCGCAAACGTCAGCTCATTACGGCGGTAAACACGGAGGAGGGCGGCCGCGCAGTGACACAAACGGACATCGCGCACACGTTCGCCAGACACTATGGGACCTTGTACATGGAAGATCCGCGAAATGTACGTGATTATGACGAGCTGTTGCACGATTTTCCCGCCCCTCGGGACGTGGCACCCGATGATAGTCTGCTGTTGCCCATTACACCCGACGAACTGACATCGGCCTTGGCACGTGGAGCACCGAACAAGTCGCCTGGACCGGACGGTTTACCCCTGGAATTCTACCGCAATTTTTACCACCTTATGGGTGACAAGTGGCTCCAAATGTTTCAAGACCTGATCCGTCCTGATTTCACTGTCCCCACAGAATTCACAGAGGGCATCTTGATCCCAGTACCGAAACCGAATGGTGGTTGTAGGTGGCAGGACTTTCGCCCACTCACACTCCTCAACAACGACTACAAGATCTTCGCCCGTATCCTCCGCGCGCGTCTCCACACCGCTATCGGGAAAGCCATCCACACCGATCAAACATGTTTAGGTGGTGTCAGCAACATTCATACGGCGTTAGGAGCATACCGCGACGTAATTGCTTTGACGGCGGCCTGCAAAATACGAGGCGCCCTTGTCGCCGTAGATTTTGACCACGCATTCGACCGCGTCGACCACGGCTTCTTACGCGCAGTTTTGCAACGCATGGGCCTCTCTCCGGAGTCTGCTCAGGTGGTCCTTCGACTGGTCCACGGAGCGCGCTCCCGCATGATGGTCAACGGTTATCAGTCTGGTCACATTGTTGTTGGACGGTCAGTGCGACAAGGGTGCCCCCTGTCGGGTATATTATTTGCTGCAGCGCTTGAACCAGCTTTACATGGTCTACGACAGCGATTAACTGGTATCTCCTTGCGGGACGAGACCTTTCGTTGTGGTGCATTCGCCGATGACGTGGTGTTCCTGGCCAGATCAGAGGATGAAATGCATATGGCGCTACAGTGGCTACGCCAGTACGGGGCGGTCGCTGGGAGCGTCATCAACGTGAAGAAGACAAAATACATGGATGTCGGAGGGGGGCTTTCCCACACAACGGCGGTGCCCTTTGACAAGCTGCCCGTACTCAAGTGTTTAGGAGTGCAATTCTATAGCAAGTCCGCCGCACGGCGGCGGCTACGTACCGCCGGCTCCTACACCAGACACGTGCTCTGCTGCAGGACAACAAACTGCGTCGCTTGGATATGCTTCTCAGAACACGTTATGTCAACACCTATCTTGTCTCAAAACTGAACTATTTTGCGCATATCCTTCCCTTGACGGCTACGATGGCCGACAGATTTCAAGCAGCATATGGACATTTCGTAAGCACCGGTCTGGTTTTTAAAGTCCGATACGCCACCCTGACGCTGCCGCAGCGGGCGGGCGGTATCGGTTTAATTCATGTATATAACCGTGCGCGATCGCTTTATCTCAACACTATGCGTCGCAGGTGGACCTCTGCCCACGCCACTCTGACGGGCACCCTGATAGCGGAAGTGGCACCACACTCTCTGCATCCCCCGGTTTCTGTAGGACACATTTCACCGGCACTCACCCACATCAGAGAGTTCTTGATTGACTTCAGCTACTTACGGTCAGAACTTCCGACGACACGGAAGCCCAGCACAAAAGACTATTATCGCATCTATCAACAGCAGCAACCTGTAAATACGGTCACCCAGAGACATCCTGAAGTTGCCTGGAGCACGGTGTGGCGAGCGGTACACACGCCTTTTCTACCTACGACGGTGCGTTCATTGTGGTACGTAGTTGTGAATGGGAAGTTCGCTACTCGTCAGAGGCTACATTCCATACATCTGACGGACGACCCCTTGTGTCCGACATGCTCAGTCGCTGACTCGGACGCACACCGTCTGACGTGTGCCGCGACCAGCGAGTGCTGGCTACTGACGCAGCGCATGCTGGCGTTACTCTTGCGGCGATTGCCGGAGTCTATCTCCCCTGATGAAGTATTGCGCCCCGACGGCGTATACTTTCTATCAACCAGAACGAACGCCGTTAACTGGCTAAAAGGCATGGCCGTTTACTACCTATTTTGCGATGCTCCCAAAGGCACACTCGACTTTTGGTCCCTATTGATGACGACACATGCAGCTTTCAGCCGCCACCCGAAGTACAGAACCCGTTTCGCAAATTATTTAGGTTCATTATTTGCGGATCCTCCTGCTCACTGGGGCGTTCCGGGTATGAGACGCTGAAAATGAAGAAGAATCCTGGAGCATATTGATCCTCTACGGACGGAATAGGGGGGAACCCCTCCCAACAGACGAGAAGACGACTCGGACGCACGGCTACGGCAGTTGTAGGATCTTTCTTTGTAATGAAACAAAAATAAATCTATAAAAAAAATGTTATAAAAATTTAAAAAAAAGAATAAATAAATAAATAAATAAAACAACATCGATAAACCCACTACATCCTCTTCCTGATCCTTCGATCCTCGAACTCGAACACGTTGCTTGGGCGTGGCGGCGGGATGGCCAGGCTTCGGGTGTCGACCCCTGCCCTACCCGTCGTCCTGCTCCTGCAGCGGTTCATTAGATTTAAAAAAAAAAAAAAAAAAAAAAAAGTGGTAGAGCACTTGCCCGCGAAAGGCAAAGGTCCCGAGTTCGAGTCTCGGTCGGGCACACAGTTTTAATCTGCCAGGAAGTTTCATATCAGCGCACACTCCGCTGCAGAGTGAAAATCTCATTCTGGAAACATCCCCCAGGCTGTGGCTAAGCCATGTCTCCGCAATATCCTTTTTTTGAGGAGTGCTAGTTCTGCAAGTTTCGCAGGAGAGCTTCTGTAAAGTTTATAAGGTAGGAGACGAGGTACTGGCAGAAGTAAAGCTGTGAGTACCGGACGTGAGTCGTGCTTCTGTAGCTCAGTGGTAGAGCACTTGCCCGCGAAAGGCAAAGGTCCCGATTTCGAGTCTCGGTCGGGCACACAGTTTTAATCTGCCAGGAAGTTTCATATCAGCGCACACTCCGCTGCAGAGTGAAAATCTCATTCTGGAAGAAAATTTGAATCTAAACCTCATTTACCAGGCCCATATAGTAACTGATATGTCATTCTACGATTGGGTTCAAATGGGTCAATGGCTCTGAGCACTATGTAACTTAACATCTGAGGTCATCAGTCCCCTAAAAATAAGAACTACTTAAACCTAACTAACCTAAGGACATCACCAACATCCATGCCCGAAACAGGATTCGAACCTGCGACCGTAGCAGTCACGGGATTTCGAACTGAAGCGCCTAGAACAGCTCGGCCACACCGGCCGGCTACGATTTGATAATGATGTCTACAGATTTCTGGGATCATAAACAGTATGGGTTTCTTGCTGTTTACAAAGCAAGAAAACTGGATAATGGTAGATATAGACACAACTTCCCACAGTTTCTGTAGATTTATCTCTGAAAGAGGTTAATTCTTTGTAGTTCACATCATGTTGGTTGGCGGTCCTATTGTTAGCCTTTCTGAGCATCCCCCACTATTAGCTGCTACCAATAAGATTCATTCTCTTTCCGAGCCGCTAGACGTGAGTTACAAAATAGACAGCGAGAATGTCTCTCACACATTTTGCAGCGTTGCCATATTTAGCAGCAATGCAGAGTGACCGAATTATTCTTACAGATGTTGATGTTACTTTCTTGTAGCAGTATAGGTGTGAATGTGTATCTGTAAACATTTTAGTGTGATTTCCAAATGAAAATGTCATATGACGGGAATAAAGGTGAAGTCTCTCACAAGCAACTTTAATTAAATTGCGTGCCTGTGGAGTATCGTCTTAGTTGTGCGTCTGGATTCGCCATTTCTTATCGGAAAGATCTCTATATGTAGTAGTCGACGGGAAATCAGCTAGTAAAACAGAAGTGATATCTGGCGTTTGCAAGGAAGCGTTATAGTCGCTCCTCTGTTCTTGATTTAATAAACGATTTAGGAGACAATCTGCGCAGCCCTTTTGTACTGTTTATAGATGATGCTGGGATTTACCGTCTTATGAAGTCATCAGAGATTAAAAACAATTAGCAAACGACTTATACAAGATATCTGTATGGTGAGAAAAGCTGCAACTGACTCTAAATAATGAAAATTCTGAAATCATGTACGTGAGTAGTAAAATGGATCCGCTAAATTCGGTTTACAGGATAAAACACAAGATTATGAAGACTGTAAATTCAGTTAAATATTTAGTGACTATTATTAGGAATAACTTAAAATACAACTATCACACGGATAACGTTGAACGTTGTGTGGAAAGCAAACCAAAGAAGCATTTTATAGGCAGAACCCATAGAAAATGTAACACGTCTTTTAAACAGACTGCTCAGCTATGCTTTTCCACCCTCTTCTGGAGGCCCTCGTCAGGCGCGTAATTGGGCCCCTTACGGATATGGCAGCAAGGGAGGGGAAGAAAACCAAAGTGCACTCCTTGTGCATACCGAGGGGAGTCATTCCTGATGTGGAAAGGGGCCTTCCGGATGCCATGAAGGGTACAGGGTGCACCCATCTGCAGGTGGTTGCTCATGTCGGCACCAAAGATGTGTGTCGCTATGGATCGGAGGAAATCCTCTCTGGCTTCCGGCGGCTATCTGATTTGGTGAAGACTGCCAGTCTCGCTAGTGGGATGAAAGCAGAGCCCACCATCTGCAGCATCGTCGACAGGACTGATTGCGGACCTTTGGTACAGAGCCGAGTGGAGGGTCTGAATCAGAGGCTGAGACGGTTCTGCGACCGTGTGGACTGCAGATTCCTCGACTTGCGCCATAGGTTGGTGGGGTTTCGGGTTCCGCTGGATAGGTCAGGAGTCCACTACACGCAACAAGCGGCTACACGGGTAGCAGGGGTTGTGTGGCGTGGGCTGGGCGGTTTTTTAGGTTAGATGGCCTCGGGCAAGTACAGAAAGGGCAACAGCCTCAACGGGTGCGGGGCAAAGTTAGGACGTGCGGGGACCAAGCAGCAATCGGTATTGTAATTGTAAACTGTCGAAGCTGCTTTGGTAAAGTACCGAAACTTCAAGCGCTGATAGAAAGCACCGAAGCTGAAATTTGTACAAAGGTACAGACGGTGTTTAGAAAGGATAGATTGCATGCAACCGGTGGTGGAGTGTTCGTCGCTGTTAGTAGTAGTTTATCCTGTAGTGAAGTAGAAGTGGATAGTTCCTCTGAATTATTATGAGTGGAGGTTACACTCAACAACCGAGCTAGGTTAATAATTGGCTCCTTTTACCGATCCCCCGACTCAGCAGCATTAGTGGCAGAACAACTGAGAGAAAATTTGGAATACATTTCACATAAATTTTCTCAGCGTGTTATAGTCTTAGGTGGAGATTTCAATTTACCAGATATAGACTGGGACACTCAGATGTTTAGGACGGGTGGTAGGGACAGAGCATCGAGTGAAATTATACTGAGTGCACTATCCGAAAATTACCTCGAGCAATTAAACAGAGAACCGACTCGTGGAGTTAACATCTTGGACCTACTGATAACAAACAGACCCGAACTTTTCGACTCTGTAAGTGCAGAACAGGGAATCAGTGATCATAAGGCCGTTGCAGCATCCCTGAATACGGAAGTTAATAGGAATATAAAAAAAGGGAGGAAGGTTTATCTGTTTAGCAAGAGTAATAGAAGGCAGATTTCAGACCACCTAACAGATCAAAACGAAAATTTCTGTTCCGACACTGACAATGTTGAGTGTTTATGGAAAAAGTTCAAGGCAATCGTAAAATGCGTTTTAGACAGGTACGTGCCGAGTAAAACTGTGAGGGACGGGAAAAACCCACCGTGGTACAACAACAAAGTTAGGAAACTACTGCGAAAGCAAAGAGAGCTTCACTCCAAGTTTAAACGCAGCCAAAACCTCTCAGACAAACAGAAGCAAAACGATGTCAAAGTTAGCGTAAGGAGGGCTATGCGTGAAGCGTTCAGTGAATTCGAAAGTAAAATTCTATGTACCGACTTGACAGAAAACCCTAGGAAGTTCTGGTCTTACCTTAAATCAGTAAGTGGATCGAAACAGCATATCCAGACACTCTGGGACGATGATGGCACTCAAACAGACGACGACACGCGTAAAGCTGAAATACTGAACACCTTTTTCCAAAGCTGTTTCACAGAGAAAGACGGCACTGCAGTTCCTTCTCTAAATCCTCGCACAAACGAAAAAATGGCTGACATCGAAATAAGTGTCCAAGGAATGGAAAAGCAACTGGAATCACTCAACAGAGGAAAGTCCACTGGACCTGACGGGATACCAATTCGATTCTACACAGAGTACGCGAAAGAACTTATCCCCCTTCCAACAGCCGTGTACCGCAAGTCTCTAGAGGAACGGAAGGTTCCAAATGCTTGGAAAAGAGCACAGGTAGTCCCAGTCTTCAAGAAGGGTCGTCGAGCAGATGCGCAAAACTATAGACCTATATCTCTGACGTCGATCTGTTGTAGAATTTTAGAACATGTTTTTTGCTCGAGTATCATGACGATTTTGGAAACTCAGAATCTACTATGTAGGAATCAACATGGATTCCGGAAACAGCGATCGTGTGAGACCCAAGTCGCTTTATTTGTTCATGAGACCTAGAAAATATTAGATACAGGCTCCCAGGTAGATGCTATTGATAAACAAAGTAAGAGCCTACGGAATATGAGACCAGCTGTGTGGCTGGATTGAAGAGTTTTTAGCAAACAGAACACAGCATGTTGTTATCAACGGAGAGATGTCTACAGACGTTAAAGTAACCTCTGGTGTGCCACATGGGAGTGTTATGGGACCATTGCTTTTCACAATATACACTCCTGGAAATTAAAATAAGTACACCGTGAATTCATTGTCCCAGGAAGGGGAAACTTTATTGACACATTCCTGGGGTCAGATACATCACATGATCACACTGACAGAACCACAGGCACATAGACACAGGCAACAGAGCATGCACAATGTCGGCACTAGTACAGTGTATATCCACCTTTCGCAGCAATGCAGGGTGCTATTCTCCCATGGAGACGATCGTAGAGATGCTGGATGTAGTCCTGTGAAACGGCTTGCCATGCCATTTCCACCTGGCGCCTCAGTTGGACCAGCGTTCGTGCTGGACGTGCAGACCGCATGAGACGACGCTTCATCCAGTCCCAAACATGCTCAATGGGGGACAGATCCGGAGATCTTGCTGGCCAGGGTAGTTGACTTACACCTTCTAGAGCACGTTGGGTGGCACGGGATACAATCGGACGTGCATTGTCCTGTTGGAACAGCAAGTTCCCTTGCCGGTCTAGTAATGGTAGAACGATGGGTTCGATGACGGTTTGGATGTACCGTGCACTATTCAGTGTCCCCTCGATGATCACCAGTGGTGTACGGCCAGTGTAGGAGATCGCTCCCCACACCATGATGCCGGGTGTTGGCCCTGTGTGCCTCGGTCGTATGCAGTCCTGATTGTGGCGCTCACCTGCACGGCGCCAAACACGCATACGACCATCATTGGCACCAAGGCAGAAGCGACTCCCATCGCTGAAGACGACACCTCTCCATTCGTCCTTCCATTCACGCCTGTCGCGACACCACTGGAGGCGGGCTGCACGATGTTGGGGCGTGAGCGGAAGACGGCCTAACGGTGTGCGGGACCGTAGCCCAGCTTCATGGAGACGGTTGCGAATGGTCCTCGCCGATACCCCAGGAGCAACAGTGTCCCTAATTTGCTGGGAAGTGGCGGTGCGGTCCCCTACGGCACTGCGTAGGATCCTACGGTCTTGGCGTGCATCCGTGCGTCGCTACGATCCGGTCCCAGGTCGACGGGCACGTGCATCTTCCGCCGACCACTGGCGACAACATCGATGTACTGTGGAGACCTCACGCCCCACGTGTTGAGCAATTCGGCGGTACGTCCACCCGGCCTCCCGCATGCCCACTATACGCCCTCGCTCAAATTCCGTCAACTGCACATACGGTTCACGTCCACGCTGTCGTGGCATGCTACCAGTGTTAAAGACTGCGATGGAGCTCCGTATGCCACGGCAAACTGGCTGACACTGACGGCGGCGGTGCACAAATGCTGCGCAGCTAGCGCCATTAGACGGCCAACACCGCGGTTCCTGGTGTGTCCGCTGTGCCGTGCGTGTGATCATTGCTTGTACAGCCCTCTCGCAGTGTCCGGAGCAAGTATGGTGGGTCTGACACACCCGTGTCAATGTGTTCTTTTTTCCATTTCCAGGAGTGTATATAAATGACCTAGTAGATAGTGTCGGAAGTTCCATGCGGCTTTTCGCGGATGATGCAGTAGTATACAGAGAAGTTGCAGCATTAGAAAATTGTAGCAAAATGCAGGAAGATCTGCTGCGGATAGGCACTTGGTGCAGGGAGTGGCAACTGACCCTTAACATAGACAAATGAAATGTATTGCGAATACATAGAAAGAAGGATCCTTTATTGTATGATTATATGATAGCGGAACAAACACTGGTGGCAGTTACTTCTGTAAAATATCTGGGAGTATGCGTGCGGAACGATTTGAAGTGGAATGATCATATAAAATTAATTGTTGGTAAGGTGGGTACCAGGTTGAGATTCATTGGGAGAGTCCTTAGAAGATATAGTCCATCATCAAAGGAGGTAACTTACAAAACACTCGTTCGACCTATACTTGAGTATTACTCATCAGTGTGGGATCCGTACCAGATCGGGTTTACGGAGGAGATAGAGAAGATCCAAAGGAGAACGGCGCGTTTCGTCACAGGGTTACTTGGTAACCGTGATAGCGTCACGGAGATGTTTAACAAACTCAAGTGGCAGACTGTGCAAGAGAGGCGCTCTGCATCGCGGTGTAGCTTGCTCGCCAGGTTTCGAGAGGGTGCGTTTCTGGATGAGGTATCGAATATATTGCTTCCCCCTACTTATACCTCCCGAGGAGATCACGAATGTAAAATTAGAGAGATTAGAGCGCGCACGGAGGCTTTCAGACAGTCGTTCTTCCCGCGAACCATACGCGACTGGAACAGGAAAGGGAGATAATGACAGTGGCACGTAAAGTGCCCTCCGCCACACACCGTTGGGTGGCTTGCGAAGTATAAATGTAGATGTAGATGTAGAATTCTGACAGGTGTGGATTCCACAGCATATAGAATTTATCTAAAAAGTTCATAGAAGGGCAGCTTATTCTGATTTTCGCGAAATAGGGGAGAGACTGCCACGATTATAATCAAAGCAAAGGCGTTTTTCGGTGTGGCCGGATTTTCTCACGAAACTTCAATCGCCAACTCTCTCCTCAGAGTATGAAAATACTTTGTTGGCGCCCACATACATGGGGAGGAATGATATCACAATAAAATAAGAGAAATTAGAGCTCGTACGGGAAAATAAAAGCGTTCGTGTTTGCTGTGCGCATTTCGAGAGGGGGACGGTAGAGAAATAGCTTCAAGGTGGTTCTATGAAGACTCTGCCAGACACTTAATTATGAACTGCAAAGTAATCACGTAGCTGTAGATGTTTCACAAGCAGTAGAGGAGGTTTATGTCCAGCGCTATAGCTATACTTCTGTTTTTGTCATTTTGAAGGCTCAAGAACGAACTGTGGAAGTATGTGTCGGCAAGAGAACTCTATAGAGAATAGTAAACAGAAGTGTCGAAGCTGTAGAAACCTCAGGAAAATTTGTTTTCGTCTCGCCTGAGAATCATCGAAATCGCAAGGAACCCGTAACTCAAATAAATGATTTAAACTACAAAGTTTTAAAGCGCTCCGTGTTTGAAACGTATATAAGAAGAGAACACCCAACATATCAAAAGTTTGTTACAAATACACCTAACCAAATTGGTTTCAAAGGTAGCACTTCGTCAATGCAAAGAATTTTGAAGTACGCAAGGTTCAAATACGTTAAGAAGAGAGATTTTAATTAAAAGAAGTGACACAGAAGCAGCACAAACCACGTCCGTTACAGAGATGCATGATACAAGAGGAGGCTGTAGTTCTATAGTGTACTACCTTGATGAAACAAATCAAATGGCTTGGTTAAAATGGCTCTGAGCACTATGGGACTTAAGATCTATGGTCATCAGTCCCATAGAACTTAGAACTACTTAAACCTAACTAACCTAAAGACAGCACACAACACCCAGTCATCACGAGGCAGAGAAAATCCCTGACCCCGCCGGGAATCGAACCCGGGAACCCGGGCGTGGGAAGCGAGAACGCTACCGCACGACCACGAGCTGCGGACTCATGAAACATGGGTGAATCAGAGTCATTACATGAATACTTGCTGGAAAATAAGTGGTGGTACTGGCGTTTTTAACATAACTGTTGTCTGCACCAACATGGACTTCGTTTGCCAGCTGTCTGCCGCCACGCATGATGAAATCCCATCCCTTCCACGCTTCCCTGCCGCTCCGCCTCTACGCGCGGAATCCTCGTCCTAAGTGAAGCGGGCTATAGTATACATCATGCCATGTGGAAGTTACCAGCCATCCTGCGCGTTCCACCTGACAGGATGAGTATACATAGACAGAGAATTCGTATATACTTAGGCAGATAATTTCAGCCTCTCAAACATAAAGTTACGGATCTAAAGATGTATATCCAGATCCTTCTGAGACTGATCAACGAGTTAAATGCTAGGGTTGCTCCACCTTAAAAGAACATAAATGACTAAACTGTAAAGGTTGAAAGAAATGCACTTAATGTATACAAGGTGCACACTGCAAATGAGTCTGTTTAGTATACACTACGTGATGAAAAGTATTTTTGCACCCCCAAAAATGATACGTTTTTTTTACATTAGATGCATTTTGCTGCCACATACTGTCAGGTACTCTATATCAGTCATTAGACATCATGAGAGAGCAGAATGAGGTGCTCCGCAGAACTCACAGACTTTGAACATGGTCAGGTGATTGGGTACCACTTGTGTCATACGTCTGTGCACGAGATTTCCACACTTCTAAAAATGCCTATGTCCACTGTTTCCGGTGTGATAGTGAAGTGGAAGCGTGAAAGGACACGTACAGCACAAATCGTACAAGCCTATCTCGTCTGTTGATTGACATAGGCCACCGACAGCTGAAGGGGGTCGTAATGCTTAATATCCTGATATATGTCCAAACCATTCCAAACGGCATCAGGATCCACTGCAAGTACTATGACAGTTTGGTGGGAGGGGAGGAAGCTTGGATTTCATGGTCAAGGGGATGCTCATAAGCCACACATAACGCCGGTAAATGCTAAATGACGCCTCGCTTGGTGTTAGGAGCGTAAACACTGGACGTTTGAACAATGGAAAAACGTTGTGTGTGGATTGACGAATCACGGTACACGATGTGGCGATCCGACGGTAGGGTGTGGGTATGAGAAATGTCCAGTGAACGTCATCTGCCAGCGTATGCAGTGCCAATAGTAAATTCGGAGGCGGTGGTGATATGGTGTGGTCGCGTTTCTCATGGAGGGGGCTTGCGCCCTTGTTGTTTTGCGTTGCACTATCGCAGCGAAGGCCTACGTTGATGTTTTAAGCACTTTCTTGCTTCCCACTGTTGAAGAGCAATTCGGGGATGCATCTTTCTACATGATCGAGCACCTGTTCATAATGCACGGCCTTTGGCGGAGTGGTGACATGGCAATAAGATCCCAGCAATGGTGTGGTCAGCACACAGACCTGACCTGAATCCAATAGAAAACCTTCGGGATGTTTCGGAACGCCGACTTGGTGCCAAGCCTCACCGACCGACATCAATAACTCTTCTCAGTGCAGCACTCCGTGAAGAATGGGCTGCCATTCCCCAGGAATGCATCCAGCACCTGATTGAACATACGCCTGCGAGAGTAGAAACTGTCATTGAGGCTAAGGATGGGCCAACACCATATTGAATTCCAGCATTACCGATGTTGGGCACCGAGAACTTGTAAGTCATTTTCAGCCAGGTGTCTGGATACTTTTTATCACATATTGTACAGTAAGATGACGATTAAGAATAAGGTTAATGTGTCATGGAAGTCAGTTTGAGAGAAATTACGACATCTAAGGTTACGACATTTGGATCTAGATCAGACACAGAGAAATCTTTACAGAAGTTACTGAATCAGTCGACAAACTCTCAGTGAAATTACATGATGATGATGGTGTTGCTGAGTTCGTTAACCGACACAGCGATTCTAGGATAGACAGAAAATCGTGTCTGTAGTAGAAAACAGTACTTGTAGGGCATGCAGCCTATAAGTTTAGAGGAAACTACATCATAGACAGCTGATAGAGAATTTTAAAGAACAACTAGTCTAATGAACATCATTTTCCTAAATCCCACAAAAACAGAAAATTATTCCCCCCAAAGATCTGGAGATGTATCCGGAAATACTGCTAATGACCAGTGTACATAAGAGAGTGGGAAACCAGTGCAGTGAGAAATGCAGCACCATTGTAAAACATACATCAGATGTTCGATGTAGCATTGATGATGGTATTGTAATACAGCGTAAAAGAGTCAGCAATCGACGGCTGTAGTATATCTAGTACGACAATCCCAAAGAGTTAGTTCATCGACTACAAATGCTCATGACATCAGCTGCTGGTGGTAGTACTACTCATTTGTATGGGGCTATTCCAGTAATCTCCAAGCATAGAGAGATGTATGTATAACCGAATAAATATGGAGAAAGCATTCGAGAACTGCCACAGCCTGTACCATTCATCAATTCTCTGGAGGTTATTCTGCAAATTCTTACTATCTTCTGGCGTTGCTACTTTGACATAGACAACTACATCATCTGCAAATCGCCTTAAAGAGCATCCGACGCGTTCTACTAAGTCATTTATATATATTGTAAATAGCAACGGTCTTATGAAGCTTCCCTATCGCACTCCAGATATTACCTTTACATTTGTTGATTTTGTTCCATTATGAGGGACATGGTGAGTTCTATTTGCAAGAAAGTCTTCAACCCGATCACAAGTCTGCGCCTATACTCCGTAAGCTCGTATTTTTTTCATTAAACAGCAAAGCTCCCGTACTGAAGCTCAAACAAAAAGAACAACCATATGACGACGAATTAGAAAATTTTCATCTAAACGTGGATATCATATAAAATCTGATTTGATAAACAAATGTGTACTTACATGGCTGTTGCGAATGGTTTATCAGGGATGGTGTAACACGTCCTTCAGCCTCCTCGAAATCACATTCAACAGCATCCATTTAACAAGTATACAGTGGAGATACAGATACATGAAACACAACACTACAAACAAAAACTTGTAACGACAATATGTACTTACATGGTATAATTTCCGCTGGAGACTACTCTCACTTTTTTCACCTGATTGCCTACAAAATCCAGCAGTCGGACAATCTCATCGAGATTGTCTACTGTAATAAGGAAAGTGAATCGTAAACTTCTAATTTAAATATATACTACGGAATTTCAACACTAAATTATATACTTGAATTGCTGATGTGCTGGTGGAACGGCAGCTGGCAGGTATTCCACAATCTCAGGGAGCTGCATACCCCCATCAACCGACCCTCATCCAGCCTCCAGCTCTCACATTTATTCTTCCTGAATTTCATGAATGAATGCTGTAACAATAACGAACAGAAACTTTTCGTAACGAAAATATACTATGAATTCTGCACATTAACTATAGAAATATACTACAAGTCTGTCTCTTTCTCTCTCCTTCTCTTTTTCTCCCTCTCTCTTTCTCTCTCTCTGTCGCTCTCTCCCTCTCTCTCTCTCTCTCTCTCTCTCTCTCTCTCTCTCTCACACACACACTGCAAAAATGAAATATCTTCTGAGGAACTTGTACACATGTACATGGTAAGAAGTATTCGGACGCAAACTATCACTGTAGTGTAGGGAAGGTCGCCTTCTGCTCATCTAAAAGTGTACAGCTGCTGAGAAGCTTGTAGACAGACACTCAGATACACAGATACAAGGTGTGAAAGAAATCTGAAATATTGAAGACAAACATGTATACTGATACAGCAATCCTTCTTCATCCAGTTCAGGGGCTTGCCACTGGCAGTGTCAGTGGGCGAGGAACGCTTCATGGTGATCACAGAGAGGAGAATGATCACAGCTGTGGACTTAGGCCATTGCAGAAAATCTGATCAGCAAGTTGCAGCAAGTCCACTAGTCCACCTGTGTCTAAGTGTTAAACGGAAAATCTTTGTCCTGATAGTATGCAGGTGTTACAGTTGTTAATAAGAGGCAGAGACCTGCGCTTCTCCTTCTCAGAAGTAGCTGGTGGATCGCTAGTGAGATAAACTACCATGTTTCAGACAAAACTCTAAATTCACAGACGAAGTAGCTGCCTACTTCTTCTCTTGGGATATTCCAAATTCGTTTGTGAGCTGGGGGGGGGACATCATCTTCCTGGAAGGAGTCGGTTGTATCCATGTATCTATGTATCTGTTTGACAGTGGAATGTTTGGTTCTGTTTCAGATAAATCTACGGTCTCAGTTTTCCTACTATTCACGAACTGGGACAATGCAGGCTGTGCAAGCCGCAAGCAGGTAGTGAGACCAAAGGATCAATTATGTACCGTGTTACAGGCTGACACAAGAGCCAGTGGTTTCTGGCCACATGCCATACGCTGGAGCCTGCCACAGGCGGCATGCCAGCTGGTGCTGCACCATCAGTTGAACAGTGGATGTTGTGGTTTCAAGAGCATGGCCAGACCGACAGTGGTGGTGCACGATTTATTTAAATTCATGGTCATCATCTTTACCATGTATTGCATTAGATGGATCATATTAATGTTATTTAAGCGTTGTTCACAATACAACAATTTATGACACCCTGTTTTGTATGTGTAAAGCAGTTTATGCTTTTGTTTCACTATAATTTTCCTTAGCACTGTGTACTTAGAGCAAGTTTCATCGATATATATCTCATGCCACTTGTTTTTGTTGTATGAGCAGTTCACCAATGTTTTTCGATGTGCTCGTTTTTATAGTTGTGCAGATGGAGTTCTTATATCTGTAGCAAGCACTGCAGAGTGTCAATGACTGACACCATTTGTTTGAGATGGAATGAGCCTTGGTGGAGCACTGGACATCAGCTGCTTGTCACTGAGAAACGTGGGATTAAATGTTGAGCTGATCACGTTCAGTTATTTGAATGCACTCCATATGTTTTTTCATAAACTTCATTAAAGTGCTTCTGTTTACTTTTTGCACATGTTGTGAACAACTCATTCCAATGATGGTCAATACCAGGCAGAACACTCAAACAGATTATGGTCGTATACACCTGCGGGAAGATGCAAACAATACCTCCACTGTGCGATAGGTAATGCCAATGATAATCTTGTCACTAAAGCAAAATTTCTTCACGAAAGAAAAGTAAATAGTCCAGAATTCGAATCAAAACAACTGTCATCATGAGTGATACAGACATAGATATCATCGTTATAGCGAGACACGTGAAATTAATCAATGAAGACAAGGCCTCCCGGACAGATCACATACCCGTTAGTTATCTTTTGGCGTTCGCTGATAAAATACCTCCCTACTTAGCATTCTTATACAACTGCTCTCTTGTCGAAAGATCAGTACCTAAAACTATAAGATTACACATGCTGTACCAACACTCAAGAAATGAAGTAAGAGTAATCTGCAAGAAACAGACCCACATCATTAACGTCGACTGCAGTACGATTTTATAACAAATACTTTGGTCGAACGTTATGAACTACCTCAGAGAAAACTGTTTATTGACAAATAAACATCACAGACTTCGAAAAGATCTTTCTTGTGAAACATAACTAACTCTTTACTCTCGGGAAGTGGTGAGTACCATTGGTAGGGGATGTCAAATTGATTACATATTTTCAGATTTCCAGAAGATTTCTGACGCCGTTTCTTACAAGCGACTTCTAATAAAATTTCGTGACTACAGAGTATTGTCTAGTTGTGCGACTGGATTAGTTATTTATTGTCAGAAAGTCCTCATTTCGTAGTAATAGAGACAATGTCATCAAGTAAAGCAGAAGTAATATCTGGCTTTCTCCAACGAAGTGTTGTAGGCTCACTGCTGCTCCAGATCTACGTAAACTATTAAAGAGACAATCTTAGCAGACATCTTAGATTGTTTGAAGATGGTGCCGTCATTTACCGTCTCCTAAAGATATCAACTTACTAAAACCAATTACAAAATACTTCAGACAAGCTATCTGTATGAAGCGAAAAGTGTCGATTAACTGTAATTAATGGAAAAGGTGAAGCCACCCACATGAGTACTAAAAGGAATCCCCCAATTTTCAGTTACGTGAAGAATCACACAAATCTAATGGCTGTAGTATTCTGGAAAAATGTTTTGACGATAAGCCGTGGTGAAAATTCTGCATGTTAAATTATGTTATGTAGTTTAAAGGATATAGTAAACTGTATTTTTTTATGTTTTGTTTACCTTAACTGAAGTTTCCTGTATTTAATATAAGTTTTAGGATTTTGTTGTGGATTTCCATGTCTAAATACCACGAACTGAAGCATTGCTTGTAAGATATAGTTTTGAAGTATCACCTTGTAGAGGTAAGCTTATCATTTTCCTTACACAGCTGTTTGGTTCACGCATAGTTCCTAGCCATTTGCTTTGACTAAACTGCTGTTAGGTCTTATTCTCTGGATATTTATTAAGTTCTACTGTATCAATTGTATTAATCTGAATGGTTTAAGAGACCTTTGAAGTCCGTGCCTTAGTGAGCTTCATCGAGCTGCTTGATAATTAATTATAGGTTAAGTAGAGGCTATAATACTTAACGTACTGATCTACGGAACCTTATTTAAAGTTTTACTTAAAGTTGTACATCTACTTTGGAATGATTGCATTTTCGGGTAGCTAAGTTTGTTTGCCCTTTTTTTTCCTCTTTTAACTTACTAATGCACAAGGTAGTGTCTTCATTATTATGTTATACGAATATTTCCAGATTGTAAGTAGGCTGTTTATGTTTTCTTTATGTAAGTAGGCTGTTTATGTTTTCTTTATGTAAGTAGGCTGTTTATGTTTTCTTATTGGCAACGTTACGTAGCACTCAGTCTGTGGCTAGTTTGCATTGTTGTCTGCCATTGTAGTGTTGGGCAGCGGCAGCTGGATGTGAACAGCGTGTAGCGTTGCGCAGTTGGAGGTGAGCCGCCAGCAGTGGTGGATGTGGGGAGAGAGATGTTGGAGTTTTGTAATTTGTCATGAACTGCTATATATATTATGACTATTAAGGTAAATACAGTGTTTGTTCTCTATTAATATCTTTCATTTGCTAACTATACCTATCAGTAGTTAGTGCCTTCCGTAGTTTGAATCTTTTATTTAGCTGGCAATAGTGGCGCTCGCTGCATTGCAGTAGTTCGAGTAATGAAGATTTTTGTGAGGTAAGCGATTTGTGAAACGCATAGATTAATGTTAGTCAGGGCCATTCTTTTGTAGGGATTTCTGAAAGTCAGATTACGTTGCGCTAAAAAAAAAATATTGTGTGTCAGTTTAAGCACAGTCGTGTATAAATTGTTCAAAGGGGACGTTTCATATGTCGACCCTTAGCCGAGGATACCTCACTGGAATCTTCTGATTTTTTCTTGTAGTTTGTGTAATTAGTGTAGATTTTGTTTATTGCTAGTGCGTAATTGTATTGAGAATCTCTTTTGTAGTTGCAGTCTTTCATTGTTGTACAGTAAAACAGTTGTGGCATGCATGTAGATTTGCACCAAGTATTTCGCAGCTGCGCTTGCAATTAACTAGATATTATTTTCAGTGCTATGTTAATGTATTCCCCTATTTTTGCTCTTCAAATTGTGTTTTTCTGTGTTGTTGTGTGAAATATTGTGACAATAATGGCGTGTGAAAAACGTAATACTAGGCTCCAAAGTAAACTGAGAAATGACAGTGAAGACGAAAGTAGTGTGTTAGCGCCACCATGTAATGAATTAACTAATGATCAACATAGTAATTTGGTAACTGTGCATAGGGAAATGGAGCAGGCGGCAAACAATGGCGTAGGCAGTGAAACAATTAGTGAACAGGGAAGCATTATCGATCGATCGCTCGGCAACAGCTCGCCTCAGGAATCCGAAATGATAGGACACAATTTTGCAAATACTGTAGATTCAGGTTTTGCGTCCTCACCGTTTTCTCAAATGAGTCAAGACACATTTTCTGCTTGTCAAAATGTGAATGTTGCCGGTGAAAATGCACTGCCAAAAAGCATAGAGAAACAGATTCCAAACACTAATACATTATTATTGCAATTAATCCAACAAATGGAACAAAATCAGAGACAAATGGGACAAAGGCTTCAAAAGTTAGATACAATGGAACAAAATCAGAGACAAACACAGCAAAAGTTAGACACAATGGAACAAAATCTTCAAAAGTTAGACACAATGGAACAAAATCTTCAAAAGTTAGACACCACACTTTAACAAACACGTAAAGATTTAACCACTGAGTTACATAACATCGAATCGAAATGTCAAAAGGTCTGTAATGACGTAAAAAGACAAATTTGTGAGCATTTCCAAATTATTTTTTCGCATCATGAAAATGCATTACAGAATCACGAAGCAGCCATAAAAGAACTGCCAACTATTGTTCATGAAAATCATGAGACCTTGCAGGCTAAAATTGACTCAGTTGCATCTACCGATTCGGTTACGCAACTTGCAAAAACTCAGGAAAACTTAAAGGACACAGTAGATACCCTGAAAATTGGTTCAGAATGTCACATGGAGGAAATTAGTTCATTATCAGAGAAAGTAGCCGAACTTTCGGATCAGGTCACTAACTTATCTACGAAGGTAGATGATAATCTGAATGACACAAAACCGGTAGTCTTTAATGATACAGAAGAGTGCGAACAAATTAGGAAACTGAAACAAAATCTGAATCAAATTAATACGCAACACCAAAGAGAAATCCGGGAAGTACAAGATCAGCTGACACAGGTAATACAAGAATTACGTATTTCAGAGGACACTCGCGCCCCAATACGGGAAGAGGGACATAGAAATACGGAAAAGCCACAAAATAATACCACAGGGCATTTCGGTTATTATGAAAGGAATTGGCAAGGCACACCGAATTTTGAGATGGAACCGCCGACACGACGTAACAATGACCGATATGCTACTCGCCGACATGATGATTTTGACTATAAGCTGTTCATTACTACACGTAAATTCAAAACGTTTAAGAATTCTGACAACGACATTCATCCACAAGCGTGGCTCCATCAATTCTCTCATTGTTTCCCTTCCAACTGGTCATTGGAGCACAGGTTAGAATTTATGTGTGGCTACTTAGAGAATGAACCAGCTGTAAGAATGTGATCGGTCATTCACGATTGCCACAGTGAAGGAGAATTTTACCATGCCTTCCTCTCAGCATATTGGTCTCAAGCCACACAAGACCGAGTAAAACATGGCATCATAATGATGAAACATTTCGAACAATCTGAATTTTCCAGTCTTGTGAAATATTTTGAAGACATGTTGCACAAGAATCAGTACCTGTCATACCCATACAGACCCTCAGAACTCATCCGCATTTGCTTAATCAAACTGCCTGAACATTTACGACATATTATTTTAGCAGGACGTTGCAAAGACGACATTGAAGCTTTTCAGGGACTGTTACAAGAACTAGAAATTGACACTGACAATAGTGTAACGCGAAAACAGGAACACAACAATTACAGGTCACATCTGTCACAATTCCGCGATGACAGAAATAATAACTAGACACGACAAGGCTATTCTCACAACACAAATCGTGACCAAAACAGACACCACCCGTATGACAACCGTTGGCAGAGTAGTAATAATTACAGGGAAAGATCACCTCTCCGCGGTAATGACTATCACAGAGACAATCAGAGAAACAGACAATATGGGAACCAAAACAATTATTATCAAGGGAGACAGAATAACTTTAGACGCAACAGTCCAGCACGCAGTTACGACTCAGGGAGAAATTCTCCACCACGTGACAGACAAGAAATAAACTATGTAAACTACCGACAAAACGACAGACGTGAATTTCATCAGAACTGGCGGGTTTCTAACAGAGCTGGGCCCTCTGGGCAACGTGAATTTGTAGAAGTTAGGTCTCCAAATCCCAATAACGACGCGCGCCAACAAAGAGACAATAGGCAATGACTCACACCGCTGGCAGCCACAAGACGTACTTATGAAACTGACGACACAGCTGCTGTAGCTAGTAATTACGTAAAAATGGAAGACATTAGGGACATCTTACTCCAGGAACACGACGTAAAAGTTAACAACATTGCACATCCTGTGATTCACATTACTGTAAATGACGTAAAATTTACGGCAGTACTTGACTCTGGCAGTCCCATTTCAGTAATTAGTGAAACAGCTTTTAGCAAATGCAACAAATCGAATGATTGTCCCTCACTTCCGCTACGTAAGATTAAATTACAAGGTGCAATCTTTGGAAAAAGTGTAGATGTACGCCAACTAACCAATTTAGAATTCTTTTGCCAAAGCCACTGCTTTTCTATGAACTTTCTTATTGTTCCATTATTGTCGACGGAAATTATACTGGGAGTAGACTTTTTGAATGAATACAAAGCAATTTTAAGCTTTCACGATGCTGAAATAAGTTTAGAGAAAGAAGGTAAGTCAATAGCTTTGAAATTTGAAGACTGGCTCTCAAACCATGATGAGGAAACTAATCGGCTTTACTTTCTGTTAGACAACAGTTCGGAATTTTCTACGGAACTAGACACTAACAATCACTCTGCAGATACTGACAGGGATGATACCGACGGCATATTTGAAACCAATGAGTTAATTCAGAATAAAATTCAAACAATTGAGAATTGTAATGACACTGATAGGCAGGACCTTTTTGAGATTTTACAAGCACATTCCACAGTTTTTACTCACAAAACAGGAACAATCAAGGGATTTCAATACCAATTTCGTGTTTGTGAGCATACTAAATTTTGTGTTAGACCATACGTAATTCCAGCACATTATAGGGACCATGTTAGAACAGAAATACAATCTATGCTTGACGAGGGCATTATTGAGCCTGCAGTAAGCTCATACAATAACCCATTACATGTTGTTGAGAAGAAAAATGGATCGATCAGGCTTGTCTTAGATTCGAGACAAATCAATACTATCATTATTCCTGAAACAGACAGGCCGCAGACGATGGAAGAACTTCTTCAAAATTTTAATGGTGTAAAAGTGTTGTCTTCCATTGATCTCAGATCCAGCTTTTATCAGATCGAACTTCATCCAGAATGCTGAAAATACACAGCTTTTCTTTGTTTCGGCGTTTGTTATCAGTTTCAGAAACTTCCTTTTGGTTTGAACATTTCTTCAGCAGCATTCATTCGCGGGTTAAATTCCATATTACCTGAGTTCTTAAAACGTCACATCACCTTATATGTGGACGATATTCTGATAGCAGAAGCTTCATGGGAACGACATAACCGCATCCTCAACAGTTTGTTACGTATTTCTGCAGAATCTGGAATTACAGTTAACTTGGAAAAGTCTGAATTCGGTAGGTCAAAGGTGAAGTTTTTGGGACATATTATTTCTTCTGAAGGCATTCAGCCGGATTCTGAAAAGTTAGAAGCAATCAGAGCCATTCCAGTTCCATCCACAAAAACACAAGTCCGCAGTTTTCTAGGTCTCGTAAATTTTTACCGTCGGTTTCTGAATATGCAAATTCTTGTTACACCACAACTTTGTTCTCTCACTGGAAAAAATACTATTTGGAACTGGGACGAACAAGCACAATTGGAGTTCAATTCTTTGAAAGAAGCGTTACTTCACGCGCCAATACTAGCTCATCCAGATCTGTCACAAGATTTCTGCCTGAGCACGGATTCTTCTAAAGTCGGTCTTGGTGCCCACTTATTTCAAGAAGCCATAGAAAATGACATTACTGTTCAGAAAACCATTGCTTTTGCTAGCCGAGTGCTAACAAAATCTGAAAAAAATTATTCCTTTACTGAATTAGAAGCTTTATCTATCGTTTGGGCATTTAACAAATTCCGTTTCTTTCTTTCTGGTAAGCACGTAAAAGTATACAGTGATCACCGTGCATTACAATTTCTTATGTCTTCAAAATTAAATCATGACAGGTTAAAACGTTGGGCATTGTTTCTGCAAGAATTCCGCTTCACAATAGTCTACATTCCCGGCAAGAAGAACATTGTTGTGGACGCACTGTCACGCGCACCGGCTTGGCTTGAGAAAAGTAACACAGAAGGCAACCTCGAGAAAAATTTCAGTATTCTTTACATTCAGAAAGTCACCTTTGAAAACTTCATCACCACATCTTTAACGGACATTGCTCATGAACAAGATAAAGATCCGATTTGGAAAGACATCAAAAGTAAATGGCATGAAAAGACACACACTCAGATTCGGCATTATTACCTGGTTAGAAACAACATACTCTTCAAACGCTGCACTGTTGATGACAAGCTATGGGTACTTTGCATTCCTGACGATTTTGTTAATAAGCTCATTTGGTATATTCATTTCAGCTACGCACATTTTGGTCCACGAAAATGTTATCATATTCTTCGAACGACTTGTTATTTTAACAATATGGAAAAGAGAATTCGAAGAGTCTTGTCTATTTGTAAACTTTGTCAAAAGGCGAAACCATCTACTATCTCCCATCGTGCTCCGCTGTTTCCTATCATTCCTTCTAAATTAAAAGAATTTGCTGCTGTTGATCTCTTGGGACCGCTTGTCAGAACATCTAATGGATTTGCGTACGTTCTAGTCGCTGTTGAACTTACTTCAAAATTTGTTTCTTTCACTCCATTACGTAAAGCCACTGGACGGTCTGTATCCAACGCCTTTGTTAAAAATTTCTTACGTGAAGTTGGACACGTTAGTAAAGTCATTTCAGATAACGGACCGCAATTCAGATCTGCTGTTTGGTCACGCATGCTTCGGAATCATAAAATCAAACCTGTTTTTATTTCATTGTATTCACCACATTGTAACCCATCTGAACGGATTATGAAAGAAATCAATAAGCTTTGCAGACTTTATTGTCACAGAAATCATCAACATTGGGACAGATATTTACACTTATTTCAAAATGTGCTGAATGAAATGCCTCATGATTCCACTGCTTTACCACCTACTCTTGTACTGAATAATGAAGAACCACCGAACAGAATCAGAGAGCTTGTACCTTTCCCGAATACACTTAAACTTCGACATAAAGACATAATTGATTTGGCTCTTAAAAATATAAAATCTGCAGCAGACAAAAGGAGAAAACTACACGGTAAAGCAAATGCAAAGAAATTATATATTGGTCAGAAAGTTCTCATTAAAGCTCATTCATTGTCACATAAGAAGAAACACTTGAGTCACAAATTCTTTATAGTTCACAATGGACCTTACAGAATCCGACGTATACCACATGATAATTGCGTTGATGTTGAAACTCTGCATAC
Organism: Schistocerca cancellata; assembly: GCF_023864275.1. Taxonomy (NCBI): domain Eukaryota; kingdom Metazoa; phylum Arthropoda; class Insecta; order Orthoptera; family Acrididae; genus Schistocerca; species Schistocerca cancellata. The sequence goes on from NC_064631.1 coordinate 384,307,993, forward strand.
TAGGAAGACTAAAGGTTTACACCACATTTCACATGTAAAACCGTTTATTGAAAAATAATCTGCTTTTTAACTTTGTCTTTGCCATAAAACGTTTCACTTCACATTACTAGTATGCTTTAGAAACTGTTACCATGCAACAATGTTTAAAGTTAAATATCCAGTCAAGAACCAAGAGAACTTATTCAAACAGAAATTGCGAATGCATTGTTATTGCGAACAGACGACACAGTGTTATTGTGTGTGTACATTCTTGCTTGTTAGTTGCACGATTACGTAACGACTATAAGGCTCACATACTTAGAATATTTACCAGTACTGCTAATGAGATTTTAATGCAACATTTTGGTTTACTTGATAATACATTCTGAATGAAAGTACTTTCTGGGAGATACCAGATGACACAGTGGTTAGTTAATGTGACAGCTACACGATTTTATCACGACGCTACTAATGCAGGGGGGTACACGCCTAATTTGTGTACCATGTGTTTGGCAAGCACAAGGAGCCCTAGCTAATATGGTATTTGCTTATACAATTTTACACATCAGTACCATACTCCTCTAACACATAAAATACACAGCTATCTGATCATTTAACTGAGAGACAAACATTTTTTTTACTACATCAGTGACAGATGTTTATGTAATTACATAGTTGGATAACTTCACACTTATGAAACTGTATTTTGTCTGTACTTTGTGAACTGTTCATATTTTTTCAGAACCATTGTGATACTATGAGAGCTTTGAATGATGTATTTGGTATGAGATCATGATTTTTAAAGTACGTTTGAGGTAGATGACAGTACTGAAATGAGCAGAGAATTTTCTTTAGGTTTTGAAATTATTGCAGAAAGCTACGACTTTTTTGAGATTTGACTGAGGTGTTATGATGTTATTTTTACGACGACGATGTGTATTACGCTGTTGAGGTATGTTTATGTCAATAAGATGATGCTACAATATATGAGGAATGTGATTACGTGTTTATATGTATATGAATAATGATTAGAAGTTAGGGACTCTTGACTTGTGAAAAAGGATGTTGGAAACCAAGAATCGTACTTTAATAGTTATGAAATGTGTGTAAATGCGTGAATGTATCACAATGCAGGTGAAAATTTTTTGGACACAGTCATATCAATAGCATTTTGTTTCTACAGATTTGTAACGCAAATTCTTGACCTGTGAAATATTTTGTATATGAGACAGTCACTGTAGCGGAAACTGCTGTCGTAAATATTTCTGTAAGAAAGTTAAGTGACCACCTGCACATAATGCATTGTGAGCGGCCAGGTGTGCCAGCCGCCTTGAGAAAAAGCCATTAGGGTGTGCATTTCAGAGGCAGAGGTGAAAAAAAAAGGGGTGGACTATTAACCTCGCTATTGACCTTTCTTTGTAGAAAGCATCGCAAATATAACACGCTCATTACTTGAAAACATATGATTACTCGTACTTTGTGCTAATTACTGAAATGCTTATTAACTGATGGGAAATATTCGTACATCTGCACACCTGATAATGACAAGTGTCTTTCTACGAGAGTTGAGAGCTACTGACTTACGAAATGCCACATAGCTATTGAATGATGTTTTTATGCTTTGGTTTGCATAATTGCTTATTTCATTTGATACCTGTTTTCCAGCTGTGTTACAGCATTAGTTTTATAAAATAAACTTAGATGCATTTGCTAATGTGAACACTTTCTGTCAACAGATCTATTAAATAGTAATTTTGTAATCCACATTCTTTAAAAAAGGAGCACTTGGAAAGGAAAGAACAATAAGAAGGGACTAGTACCAGTAACTGGACACATAATTTTCTTTTCAAGTACATGTTAATATTTCTTTTTACAATAAGTTGTTGTGGTGCACCACTTTAATTACATAGACATTAAGATGTGAATATACATTTCCCTTATCTGCATTGTTGTTTTTACTGTAATATTTTTTCTGCTTGAGCTATGTCATGTTTAGGTATAAGTTGCTGCTGTTTGCCAGGCATAGTGTTATTGAATTTGACTTTGTATTATGCTGTTAAGCCAGTTTTACTAATGATTTATTTTTATTATTTGCTGCACATTGCCTTAGATTAGTTGTAATATTACAGTTGCTTTGCTAATTTCTTAATGCTGCTTGCTTCGCAAATCTGCGTTTTTTTTTTCATTGCTGTTTATATTAACTGTTTTATGTGATGCTGCATTGCCTCGTCCCTTGGTATATATATCTGAGATCAGTAGATTTAAGTTAGCTTAAGAGGGGTAGACTATATAAGAAACTAACTATGATGACTTGGAAGAAATGTATTGAGAAGCTATATGAAAATGGTTTGGGCAAAAAAAAAAAAGGATACTGTACAGTGGAGAAAAAGTATTTTTGACAGAGGATGTGAACAGAATACAGAAAGCAGGCTTAAATAGGACTTTTGGGAATAATGATGAACGAAGGGAGATCTCCATGCGAAATACTGCAGTAAAACAAACCCTGTCCTTTCCTTTTGTGTCATCCCTCTATATGTTTGTGTACCCTTGTGTATTTGTGTTTTTCCTGTCTTTATGTGTTTAGCTGATGAGAGCTATGTTGTAGACATTTTCTAATACTCTGTTATTTACTTTGTAAAGATGTTTAGACATTATTTATACTGTTTGGTTGCTCACATGTGAAGGTGATGTTTCAAACGTTCTTCTGATCTTTTATGTATTTACTTATGTCATAATTCCTTGTAACACTGATGTATATGTTAGTTCAATTCTTTTGTAAAGCCCATATTACTACAAATGTTATCTGTATTGTTATGTTTTTAATGATGTATTTTGTACCTTTGTGATTGTATTCTCATCTTATAATATTGTAATTGACACCAGTTAATCAAATTAAGTAACTTGTAAGCATTCATTTCACTGCACACATTTCTGTTGGTCATAGTAATGCACAATATGTGAGAAGTAGGGACTGTTAGTGTTTGCATGTGTGTTGATAATTCAGCAAGGGACTGGATAACAGCATTGCTGGTTCTAAGGACAATTCCCAAAAACTTTGTGCGTGCACAAGTGGTGGTTTATGGACTTGCAAAATTCTCCGCAAGACTCTTTGATGGTGAATGTGCACCTTCACAATCGCAACAGATGGCTGCTGGCCGTCTCTACAAGGACTACAGTGGGCCTGTCCACAATTTCTACAAGGACTGCAGTGGGTCTGCTCTGTGATGACCTAGCTACTAATATTCTTCAAAAGTTCGAATGACTCTGCTGTGGGTTTGCTCTGTTGTGGCCCATTACCTGTCAGCATGTCAAGGGTCAGCACTGTCTTTCCGTTGGAAGGACACCACTACTTCTTCAAGACTGCATGGAAATCCACTACTTCTGTGTGCAATTTTTTTACTAATGAGACTTTGTGAAAAAAATCTGTAATTACTATTATGATGAATGATCAGGACTGTCTTTATGGACTGTGAGAAAATTTTAGCTTTTGACCAACATTATATCAATAAGTGTGTGCATTGGATATCTTTGTTAGTGTAATTATGAAATTTTTTTTAAAATCATTATTGGCCACTGCCCTAAAATATTTTGTAAAATTTTTTGTGGGGAGCATTGGGGCTATGTAAGTAGGCTGTTTATATTTTCTTTATGTAAGTAGGCTGTTTATGTTTTCTTTATGTAAGTAGGCTGTTTATGTTTTCTTATTGGCAACGTTACGTAGCGCTCAGTCTGTGGCTAGTTTGCATTGTTGTCTGCCATTGTAGTGTTGGGCAACGGCAGCTGGATGTGAACAGCGTGTAGCGTTGCACAGTTGGAGGTGAGCCGCCAGCAGTGGTGGATGTGGGGAGAGAGATGTTGGAGTTTTGAAATTTGTCATGAACTGCTATATATATTATGACTATTAAGGTAAATACAGTGTTTGTTCTCTATTAATATCTTTCATTTGCTAACTATACCTATCAGTAGTTAGTGCCTTCCGTAGTTTGAATCTTTTATTTAGCTGGCAATAGTGGCGCTCGCTGTATTGCAGTAGTTCGAGTAATGAAGATTTTTGTGAGGTAAGCGATTTGTGAAACGCATAGGTTAATGTTAGTCAGGGCCATTCTTTTGTAGGGATTTCTGAAAGTCAGATTGCGTTGCGCTAAAAAAAATATTGTGTGTAAGTTTAAGCACAGTCGTGTATAAATTGTTCAGAGGGGACGTTTCAAGATGATATAACCATAATTACTGGTTTGAGACTAAATTGGAATTGTACTTGTCTAAGGTGTGAACAATCTTAATCTGTCTTGCTGTTTTGATATTTGATAAGATCTTCAGTAGATCTGATGCTGATTTCAGCAGTGTGTTTGCCCTCTTGTGTCTTAAGGGCCTGTTCGATTAAAAAAATTGTAGTTTTCCGAAAATTGTTTGAAGACCTTAAGCGACCTTTTCTTAAATTTCCTAAAGATATCTTTGCTGTTGTCCTTTGAGAAGCTTCTGTTTCATAAGGGAACAAGACTAAAAAAAATATTTTTTTACTGTTTTATATTTACTCTGGCTCTGTTTTTTGTGACTTGTTGGAGTAAAATCATTACTTAAACCAGATTATCGCTGTAGGCATCTAATTAGCCTTCCACCTTTCTACCTTAGTTCATAATTATTTCTGATTATTCTATTTATATATTAATGCTTTTATCTGATGGTTAAATACATGTAAACTTACAAACGACAAATGACACTCCTATTCTCAGTTCGCCCTTCCGTTCTGTGCTTGTCTTACGCCGCCCTGTGTTCAGGTGCTGTACTTGCGACAGTCGAATTCCATCCTGAAGTGACACTGATTCACCCTGCTAAATTCATTTGATATCTTGTTCGATTTACACTTAAGTATTTGGAAGAGTTTCACTTGTGGATTGTCATCTATGAACTGCAAATCAGTTCAGGCAGGCCATTCCTTCCAAAAAATACAATTAATTTCGTCTTATTAATTGGGAATTAACTGTTTTGACTATTACTAACAACTTGAGGATTACTAACAACTTGAGGATCAGTAAATACTGTAGTTTGTGCTATGTCTGTGAACACTGTAAAGCCAAAGCTGCGATGCATCTAGGTTCACGTCTGGTGTGAGAACAGCATTTTCTCCCGAAAGTGACAGAGCCACAGCCGTTGGGATTCTTGGATATGTCGGATAATTCTTGTCCAAACGATCCTACATGAAAACTATCTTAAGATATGATTTCTTCGATAGCACTCACCCCATACAAGGCACATATCTATCTTCCTCCACTGCTTTTCACGCCTCTCTTAAGCCCAAAGAGAAGAAAATGTCACTAATGTTAAACCTTCTTCCATTTAACACTCCCTTTTTTCTAAGCCATAAACAACTCAGCTCATACCCTTTAAATATGCAACGTTCGGAATGTAAACCCAAGAACAATGCTGGAACCTCAAAAAAAAATTGCTATTCATAAATAAACTTATACTGTCCAGCGTACCAACACGACAAACAAACTTGCCACGAACAGTGCACCAATCTCCTTTTTTCGCATACATTTTCCTCACAGCTGTTGATTATATACTTAATATTCCTCACGTCTTATGCTCCGTGATTAATGGTTATAACGTTGTAGTTACTGCTGTTACTGCATGGTATACATCCGTATTACTGAAAATATTTCACACCGAAGACCTAGCTACAAAATAAAATAACAAAATGCTTGCCAATATCTGTGCAGGAACGTCCCCTATCGATCGTCGGCTCAAGGCACGATGCGCCGCGATCACCTGGGCTGACACAGGCTGGCGTCCGGTGCCACAGGCCGTGGGCGCAGAAGTTGCTCTGGTCAGGACAAGCAGCCACGATCTTTCTCTAGGAAACGTATTACTGAGGATTTCCTGTTATGGCACGTTAGATACTAAAGTAAATTACCAAAATAATACTGTTAGCGTACACACGAGATTTGGTTGCTTGAGTTACCTAGAGGTTAGGTTGAGCCACGACACAAGCGGTATTTTTACCACTAGTAACCATTCCACTTGTAACCCGCGAACTATACGGGACTGGAACAGAAAAGGGAGGTAATGACAGTGGCACGTAAAGTGCCCTCCGCCACACACCGTTGGCTGGCTTGCGGAGTATAAATGTAGATGTAGATGTAGAAAAAATCGTGTTCCAAAACATTGCTTATCTTTTGGTCTGCGCCGCGTTTTCCATGAACGGATAGTGCAGCAGAGTATGTTGGCAACAATTTCTGCGGAAGCTTGTTACATTGATTAGAAAGTAAAGTCGAACGTACGCTGTGGGTAGCCGAAGCAGCTGGTGTATAGCGATTCGGTCAAACAATAAAATGAATGTGTTGAACAGGCTATACTCTACTCCAAGAAGTAAGCGAGTCAGAATTCTCATCCACTTTGGCGTACCTGCGTTACAGCAGGATTGTTACCAGGCCGTCTGTTGAGTCTGGTGAAACTGCGGATAGCGGTTGCTTTTTGTACTTACCGTGTGGACTCGTTTTCCACCTATGACGAAGGTTATTAACAGGCACAGTCATATCGCATTCACCTCTCGTTACGCCAAGTGAACAACGTAGGATTCCTGGTTCACAATTCGTTATAAATGCTATGGCCCTTCGCTACTACCTAGAGGTTAGGTTGAGCCACGACACAAGCGGTATTTTTATCACCAATGACCATGCTCACACTTGTAACATTAGTTTAGTCAATAATCCAAAAGTCATGTAATGCCCAACTTTTATATGATGTTGAGATGTTGCATATATCTGTTCTGGACCCGAATTCGAGCCTGGGTCTTCCCTTTCGCAGGATATGATTCCTTCATGACGATACAGTTCTTTCTGTTTTGGCCTCTACGTCTTCATTTAAGGCGACTGTCGGGGTTCGAATCCATTTCAGCACAAAACTTTTCATAATGCCCTTTCAAGCTCAAGTATGAACACATCTAACTGCGGATGTAAAATAATTTTAGTTTCTTCAGTTGCTTCATTCGTTGCTAACAATGATGAGAAAGAAGGGTTTCGCCTCCCAATAGGAAACAGAACTTTTCGTCCATCATTTCAAGTTCATAAGCGCCACGCCTAGCTGCTGGTTGTAGTGATACAAAATAATCAATCGTTTCGTTATTGCTCTTTCCATTCGCAACGCTAAATGGTAAGTCAAATTCATATTTTAAAGTAACTGTAACTTATTATTTTATGTTATGTAATTTGTATTTTTTGTATGTAATCACAAAGTACGTTGTTTTATTTTATTCCACGAGCGGCACAGCAAAAAATAGTACTGACCGCAATGACACTCTTCACATCCGTCAGACCTCTTAACGCCAACAAATGTATTCGCTTTCAAGTCCGCAACCAGAGGGTCAAAGAAGACTCCAAGAGCGCCAAACTTTTGCCATGCCTATTTTTGGTAACAATGTAAACGTAAGAATGATATAAATTGTACTGACACAGCTTTGTCTTGATCCTGAGACACTGAGAGATCAATAATTGTGACGTGATCTTGTTACTAATAGTTATTACGGTACTCGACCCTACCAATAAAAATTCCGTGAAATTGTTGGTATTATTTCAAAGAAGCTGGTGTTCTGATTTATTTTGAAAACTTTGTGAAAAGAACCCTTGAAGATGTAGCACTGGAAATACTAATGACATTTTACCAGTGTGCACAACGACACATGAGATTAAAATTGACACTGATTTAAAGACGAACGTTACCTCTGGATTCTAATCACATACACAAATGGGCAATTAGACTATGTTAATCTGATTGCTGATAGAATATTCATTAAAAGTTACAAACGGTAATAAGTGAGAATGAACTAAATAGTTCTGCAAAGTGAGCGTTGAAATACAAACAAAATTTTGTATTTCATTTGAAAAGAAGTTATTACGTATAAGAGATTGTGGCATTTAACTGTTCGGATGTAGTAATGATCTCTGATGAAAACAAATTATGGGAGTTGTAAATAAAAAGTGTAAATGAAGGAAACTTCAGACATTGTTTACCCACATCTCACTGATAAGTAAATAATATTTTAAAATTATGTTATGCTGTGCTGGTACTGCAAACGGCTGAAACCAAGGGGAAAATACAGCTGTAATTTTTCCCGAGGGTATGCAGCTTCACTGTATGGTTAAATGATGATGGCGACCTTTTGAGTAAAATATTCCGGAGGTAAAATAGTCCCCCATTCAGATATCCGGGCGGGGACTACTCAAGAGGACGTCGTTATCAGGAGAAAGAAAACTGGAGTTTTCCGTATGAGAGCGTGGAATGTCAGATCTTTAAATCGGGCAGGTAGGTTAGAAAATTTAAAAAGGTAAATGGATAGGTTATAGTTAGATATAGTGGGAATCAGTGAAGTTCGGTGGCAGGAGGAACAAGAATTTTGGTCAGGTGAATACACGGTTATAAATACAAAATCAAATAGGGGTAATGCAGGAGTCCATTTAATAATAAATAAAAAATTGGAGTGTGAGTAAACTACTACAAACAGAATAGTGAGCGCATTATTGTAGCCAAGATAGACACGAAGCTCAAGCCTACTACAGTAGTAAAAGTTTATATGGAAACTACCTCTGCAGGTGATGAAGAAATTGATGAAATGTATGATGATATAAAAGAAATTATTCAGATAGTGAAGGGAAACGAAAATTTAATGGTATTGGGTGACTGGAATTCGAGAGTAGGAAAAGAGAGAGGAGGAAACATTAGGCGAATTTGGATTGAGGGTAAGAAATGAAAGAGGAAGCCGTCTGGCAGAATTTTGCACAGAGCATAACTTATAGCTAACACGTGGTTCAAGAATCATGCAGGAAGGCTGTATACATGGAAGAATCCTGGAGATACTAAAAGGTATCAAATAGATTATATAATGGTAAGACAGAGATTTAGGAGCCAGGTTTTAAATTGTAAGACATTTCCAGGGGCAGATGTGGACTCTGACCACAATCTACTGGTTATGAACTGTAGTTTAAAAATGAAGAAACTGAAAAAAGGTGGGGATTTAAGGAGACAGAACCTGGATAAACTGCGTAAACCAGAGGTTGTAGAGAGTTTCAGGGAGAAAATAAGGGAACAACTGACCGGAATGGGGGAAAGAAATACAGTATAAGAAGAATGGTTAGTTTTGAGAGATGAAATAGTGAAGGCAGCAGAGGATCAAGTAAGTAAAAAGACGAGGGCTTGTAGAAATCCTTGGGTAACAGAAGAAATATTGAATTTAATTGATAAAAGGAGAAAATATAAAAATGTAGTAAATGAATCAGGCAAAAAGGAATACAAACGTCTCAAAAATGAGATCGACAGGAAGTGCAAAATGGCAAAGCAGGGATGGCTAGAGGACAAATTAAGGATGTAGAGGCTTATCTCACTAAGGGTAAGATAGATACTGCCTACAGGAAAATTAAAGAAACATTTGGAGGAAAGGGAGCCACTTGTATGAATATCAAGAGCTCAGATGGAAACCCAGTTCTTAGCAAAGAAGGGAAAGCAGAAAGGTGAAAGAAGTATACAGGGTGTTACAAAAAGGTACCGCCAAACTTTCAGGAAAAATTCCTCACACACAAATAAAGAAAAGATGTTGTGTGGACATGTGTCCGTGAACGATTAATTTCCATGTTAGAGCTCATTTTAGTTTCGCCAGTATGTACTGTACTTCCTCGATTCACCGCCATGATTTCATATGGGATACTCTACCTGTGCTGCTTGAACATGTGCCTTTACAAGTACGACACAACATGTGGTTCATGCACGATGGAGCTCCTGCACATTTCAGTCGAAGTGTTCGTACACTTCTCAACAACAGATTCGGTGACCAATGAATTGGTAGAGGCGGACCAATTCTATGCCCTCCACGCTCTCCTGACCTCAACCCTCTTGACTTTCATTTATGGGGGCATTTGAAAGCTCTTGTCTACGCAACCCCGGTACCAAATGTAGAGACTCTTTGTGCTCGTATTGTGGACGGCTGTGATACAATACACCATTCTCCAGGGCTGCATCAGCGCATCAGGGATTCCATGCGACGGAGGGTGGATGCATGTATCCTCGCTAACGGAGAACATTTTGAACATTTCCTGTAACAAAGTGTTTGAAGTCACGCTGGTACGTTCTGTTGCTGTGTGTTTCTATTCCATGATTAATGTGATTTGAAGAGAAGTAGTAAAATGAGCTCTAACATGGAAAGGAAGCGTTTCCGGACACATGTCCACATAACATATTTTCTTTCTTTGTGTGCGAGGAATGTTTCCTGAAAGTTTGGCCGTACCTTTTTGTAACACACTGTATAGAGGGCCTATACAAGGGCGATGTACTTGAGGACAATATTATGGAAATGGAAGAGGATGTAGATGTTGATGAAACGGGAGATACGAAACTGCGTGAATAGTTTGACAGAGCACTGACATATCTAATTCGAAACAAGGCTCCAAGAGTAGACAACATTCCATTAGAACTACTGACGGCCTTGGGAGAGCCCGTACGGACAAAACTCTACTATCTGATGAGCAAAATGTGTGAGACAGGCGAAATACCCTCAGACTTAAAGAAGAATATAATAATTCCAATGCCAAAGCAAGCAAGTGTTGACAGATATGAAAATTACCGAACAATCAGTTTAATAAGTCACAGCTGCAAAATACTAACGCGCATTCTTTACAGACGAATGGAAAACTGGTAGACGCCGTGCTCAGGGAATATAAGTTTGGATTCCGTAGAAATGTTGGAACACGTGAAGCAATACTGACCTTAAGACTTATCCTAGAAGAAAGATTAAGGAAAGGCAAACCTACGTTTCTAGCATTTGTAGCCTTAGAGAAAGCTTTTGACAATGTTGACTGAAATACTCTATTTCATAATTCTAAAGGTGTCAGGGGTAAAATACAGCAAGCGAAAGTCGATTTACAATTTGTACAGAAACCAGATGGCAGTTATAAGAGTCGAGGGGCATGAAAGGGGAGCAGTGCTTGGAAAGGGAGTGCGACAGGGTTGTATCCTCTCCCCGATGTTATTCAATCTGTGTATCGAGCAAGCAGTAAAAGAAACAACAGAAAAATTCGGTGTAGGTATTAAAATCCATGGAGAAGAAATAAAAACTTTGAGGTTCACCAATGACATTGTAATTCAGTCAGAGACAGAAATGGACTTGGAAGAGCAGTTGAACGGAATGGACAGTGCCTTGAAAGGAGGGTATAAGATGAGCATCAACAAAAGTAAAACGAGGATAATGGAATGTAGTCGAATTAAGTTGGGTGATGCTGAGGGAATTAGATTAGGATATGAGACACTTAAAGTAGTAATGGAGTTTTGCTATTTGTGGAGCAAAATAACTGATGATGGTCGAAGTAGAGTGGATATCAAATGTAGACTGGCAATGGCAAGGAAAGCGTTTCTGGAGAAGTGAAATTTGTTAACATCGAGTATACATTTAGGTGTCAGAAAGTCGTTTCTGAAAGTATTTGTATCGAGTGTATGGAAGTGAAACATTGACGATAAATAGTTTGGACAAGAAGAGGATAGAAGCTTTCGAAATGTGGTGCTGCAGAAGAATGTTGAAGATTAGGTAGGTACATCCCATAACTAATGAGGAGGTATTGAATATAATTAGGGAGAAGAGGAGTTTGTAGCACAACTTGACAAGAAGAAGGGACTGGTTGGTAGGACATGTTCTGAGGCATCAAGGGATGACAAATTTAGCATTGGAGGGCAGCGTGGTGGGTAAAAACCGTAGAGAGAGACCAAGAGATGAATACACTAAGCACTAGGAAATGAAGAAGCTTGCAAAGGGTAGAGTAGCATGGAGAGCTGCATCAAACCAGTCTCAGGACTGAAGACCACAACAACAACAACAACAACAACAACGTTTATAAGGAAACGGATAAAGATACTGAGATTAGCTGATTGACGGATCGTAAAGGAGATGACTGCTAAGGATAATCTCGGGGTCAGTATGGCAACAGTAAACTGAACGAATCCATTTGCGACTGACTTCTCAATTGGTTTGAAATAATAAAAGAATTTACATTAGAGTACTAAAATTCACATTCAGAACGCAAATACCCTCAAGAGCATATCAGTATTAAATTATCTTTGGATTTAAGTGAGATGCGATCTTCGTGGATGTAACATGCGATCTGGCGAATAGCAGGAAAGTCGCCTTATATATGTACTGCTCGCTGAACAGCAAGGTTATCCCACATTAAGGCGCTCGTACCCATAGCCGGTGAGAAACAATTCGATAGTTAGCTCTTCCTTGTTTACTGACAACGACAATATGTGCAGAGTTTTATTCCAATTATTTCTGTTTCAAACTTGTCCACTGTAATGCGACAGTGACGTGAAACGTTGAAACGTCCCTTAGAAAAATTATTGAATTACTGTGCAGATAAACCTCTTACAAAATTGGTTCCAATGGCTCTGAGCACTATGCGACATAACTTCTGAGGTCATCAGTCGCCTAGAACTTAGAACTAATTAAACCTAACTAACCTAAGGACATCACACACATCCATGCCCGAGGCACGATTCGAACCTGCGACCGTAGTGGTCACGCGGTACCAGACTGAAGCGCCTTTAACCGCACGGCTACACCGGCCGGCTAAACCTCTTACATTATTTGATTTTCAAACAGCTGAGCATACTCAGACATTTCTCTCTTTACTTATTCTGATCATCACTAAGCTGATACACAATATTTTTAGCGCAACGCAATCTGACTTTCACTAATCCCTGCAAATGAATGGCCCTGACTAACAATAACCTATACCTTTCACAAATCACTTACCTCACAAAAATCTTCGTTACTCGAACTACTGCAATACAGCGAGCGCCACTAATGCCAGCTAAATATAAGGTTCAAACTACTGAAGGCACTAACTACTGATAGGCATAGTTAGCAAATGAAAGATTTTGATAGAGAACAAACAATGTATTTACCTTAATAGTGTTAAAAAGTCATAATATATATAGCAGTTCATGACATCCAGTCTTACAAATTTACTGCCTCTGGTGGACACACGTCCAGATCATCCACCCTCAAAACTCCGCCATTTCTACCCCCACATCCACCACTGCTGGCGGCTCACCTCCAACTGCGCAACGCTACGCGCTGCTAACAGCCAAATGCCCAACGCTACAATAGCATATACTCCAACAATGCTAACCAACGACAGCCTTCACACAGCACAGTCAGTGAATTTCATATAGAAATCTACGTGACGTTACCAACATAAAAACCGAAACAGCCTACTTACATAGTCCCCATGCTCCCCACAAAAATTTTTGCAAATTGTGTTGGGCAGTGGCCAATACAGACCTGAAAAATTTTTTCATAATGACAATGACAAAGAGATTAAATGCACACACCTATTGATACAATGTTGGTCAAAAGCTAAAATTTTCTCACAGTCCATAAAGACAGTACTGATCATTCATCACAGTAAAATAACAGTGTTTTTCCCAAAGTCTGAGTAGTAAAAGAAAATGTACACAGAAGTAGTGGATTTCCATGCCGGCTTCAAGAAGTTGTGTAGTCCTTCCTACAGAAAGACAGTGCTAACTCTTGACATACAGACAGGTAATGGGCCAAAACAGAGCAAACACACAGCAGAGTCAGTCGAAGTTTAAGAAAATTGGTAGGGAGGTCATCACAGACCAGACCCACTGTGGTCCTGGTAGATATTATGGTATTGGTGGGCCACCAGAGGTGCAGACCCACTGAAGCCCTTGTAGAAATAGCCAGCAGCCATCTGTTGCGACTGTGCAGGTGCACAATCACCATCGAAGAGTCTTGCAGACAATATAGCAAGTACATAAACCACCACTTAAGCACTGATAAACCTTTTGGTGTGTCCTTAGAATCAGCAATGCAGTTAACCAGTCCCTTGCTGAATTCTCAACACACGTGCGAGCACTAACAGCCCCTTTTTTCATATATTGTGCATATACTATGACCAACAGAAACGTGTGCAGTGAAATGTAACTTAATTTGATGAACTGGTGTCAATCACAATTTTATAAAATGAGAATACAATCACAAAGGTACAGAAAACATCATTAAAAACATAATAATACAGATCACATTTGTAGTAATACAGGCTTTACAAAAGAATAGAAATAAACATGTGCATCAGTGGTACAGGAATTGTGATATAAATAAATAAAATAATGAGAATAGCTTTCAAAACATTAATTTCACACATGAGCATTGAAACAGAACAGAATAAATAATGTCTAAACATCTTTACAAAGTAAATAACACATTATTAGAAAAATTCTACTACATAACTCTTATCAGATAAACACATAAAGACAGGAAGAACACAAATACACAAGGGTACACAAAAAGATAGTGGATTAACACAAAAGGAAAGGACAGGGATTGTTTTCAGTGTAACATTTGGTACTGCAGTCCAACCCAAAACTTCATTCCATAGATCTATCCTCTTATTTCAACATTTGTTTCCACCAAAAAAATCCTATCCCAGCATGCTTTCTGTATTCTATTCATATCCTCTGTCAAAATAGTTATTCTCCTCTGTACACAACTTTTTTGGCCAAACCATTTTCTGGTAGCTTTGCAATGCATTTCTTCCAATTCATCACAACTTGTTCTCCTATGTAGCCTACCCCATCTTAAGCTAAATTAAATCTACTGAGCTCAGATATATATACTAAGGGACGAGGCAATGCAACAGCACAAAACAATTAACATAAACAGCAATGACAAAAAAATGCAAACTGGCAAAGCAAGCAGCAGTATATCTAAATTAGCAAAGCAAATGCAACATTACAACTAGTATAAGGCAATGTGCAGCATACAAGAAAAATTAATCAGTAGTAAAACTGGCTTAAAACAAGGTAGAATTCAGTAGGACAATGCCTGACAAACAGCAGCAGCAAATGCAGTAACTTATACCTAAATATGACAAAGCTCAAGCAGAAAAAATATTACAGTAAAGATAGAAATGTCTAATACCCATGTCAGATCTTAACATTAGAGTGATGCATCACCTTGACTTACTCTGCGTAACCAGTTACCCAGTCACTGACAAAACTTATGTATGCAATTCCTGTGAAGGGAAATGCCTTTTTGTGCTCCCTCATTTTTTTGGAAGTAGATCATAAAATTATTATTTACTGGATCTGTAGGCATAAAATATATGTTAGTACATCTATTAAATTTTATTTTAATCAATGCTGCAGTGCAGCTAGAAACTAGATATTAAACAAAATGAGCGATCTCTCAGCTTGAAAGACAATAGTTGTAAAATGTTTCTCATCATTTCATTAGGCATTTTAGTAAATATCATAAATTAAGGGCTCCACAGTGTAATCATATGTATTCAAGTTCAAGCGTGTTGTATTTGCGATGCTTTCTACAAAGTAATGTCAATAGCGAGGATAATGGCCTCTTCTTTTCTCCACCTGTGCCTCTGAAAGGCACACACTAATGGCTTTTTCTTCCAGGTGACTGTTGCTTAGATGGGCCTCCACAGCAAATTACATCAAGGTCATCTACCTTCTTAACGAAATTTACCACAGAAGTTTCCGCTACAGTGACAGTTTGATACAAATAAAATTTCACAAGTCGAGAAATTACAGTAGAAATTTGTAGAAACAAAATCTCATGAATAGCAGTGTTGAGATACAATCATGCGTGGACACACGTTTCATAACTCTTAAAGTATGATTCTTGGTTTTCAACATCCTTTTTCACAAATCAGAGTCCCTAACCACTACTCATTACTTCTTACCATATTACACATAAACATATTCATCAACATGTCTTAAATATTTCATCATAATATGTACATAGCATAATTAGATTCTTCATATATCATCATATCTTTGATCATAAACATACTTCAACAGCATAATACACATTGTTGTCGTAATAAGAACATCATAACACCTCAGTCATATCTCAAAAACGTCATACCTTTGTGCAATAATTTTAAAACCTAAAAAAATTCTCTACTCATTTCAATTCTACCTCAAACATACTTTAAAAATCATGATCGCATACCACATACATCATTCAAAGCTCTCATAGTATCACAACGGTTCAGAAAAAATATGAAGAGTTCACAAAGTACAGACAAAATACAATTTCATAAGTGTGATGTTATGCAACTGTGTAATTAGGTAAATATCTGTCATTGATGTAGTAAAAACAAATATTTCTGTCTCTCAGTTAAATGATCAGATAGCTGTGTAATTTATATGTTAGAGAAATATGGTACCGATGTGTAAAGTTGTATAAGCAAATCCCATATTAGCTAGGGCTCCTTGTGCTTGCCAGACACATGGTACACAAAGTTAGCGTGTACCCCCTGAGGATTAATGTAATTATACCCTCAGGTGTTACAGATTACAGCAATCGAATGAAATGTATCACAGAAAACATTTTTATCATTGTAATTCAAAAATCTTTAAAAATAAATGTTTTAAGTACAAAATTAATCACTCAAATAAGTGTCCTTTAGCGCTAAATGTGCATCTTGCTTTAAGATAATTCTGTGGAAGTGTCGTAGTTATCGTCCTCCGAAAGCTAAGTTCTGCAGAAGTCAATGTACTTACTTCATCACAAAAAAAAGTGAAATGCTATATGTATAGACATCGTAGTTATTACGTACATTACCATGATCAAGGAAGTACTATACTGTAACTTATTGTTGTGCTACGAGAAAGGCTGTCTCAATCTTGCTATACCGCAAAGGTTACTACTAAAACATGTTTTACTTTCCAGAAGAATTCAGAAAAACTCTGCAGATATAAAACAGATACAGCACAAAAGCAACAATGAAAATTGTGTCACACATTAGTAGCGTCGTGATATAATCATGTAGCTGTCAATGAAATCAAATACTAAGTCATATTTAATCTCACAGAATGTACTTCTAATAAAGAATGTCTTTTCAAGTAAACCAAAATGTTGCATTAAAATCTCATTAGCAGTATATGTTCTAAGTATGTAAGGCCTATAGTCGTTACGTAATCGTGCAACTAACAAGCAAGAATGTACACACACAGTGACACTGTGTCCTCTGTTCGCTATAACCATGCATTTGTAATTACTTGTCTAAATACGTTCCATAGGTTCTTGACTGGATAGTTAACTTTAGAACATAGTTCCATGTTAACAGTTTCTAACTGTGACAAAGAGTACTAGTAACGTGAAGTGAAAAATTTTATAGCAAAGACTAAATTAAAAAACAGGTTATCTCTTTATAAACGGTCTTACATGTGAAATGTGGTGCAATCATTTACTCTTCCTAGTACACAGAGTTTCAACTTCAACGCAATTATCATGTGGTGTACAATGGTAAATAATGCTCAAATTTTTCTCAAGGTTAGCGTCTATTTTATTTTTTGCTGAGCCAGCCAGCGCACGTGGCTACCTGTGGTGCGAGTCATTGTCTGTCTCTTTGTTGGCGCGCATCGTTATTGGGATTAGGAGACCTAACTTCTACAAATTCACCTTGTCGAGAGGGCCCTGCCATGTTTGAATCCCGCCAGTTCTGATTAAATTCTGGTCTGTTGTTAAGATTATATCGTCTGTCGTCATGTCTGTAGTTTCTACAATTTGTTTCTTGTCGGTCAAGTGGTGGAGAATTTCTCCCTGAATCATAACTGTGCTCTGAACTGTTGCGTCTTAAGTTATTCAGTCTTCCTTAATAATAATTATTTTGATTCCCATATTGTCTGTTTCTCTGATTTTCTCTGTGATAGTCATTATCGCAGAGAGGTGATCTTTTCCTGTAATTATTACTACTCTGCCAACGGTTGTCATAAGGGTGGTGTCTATTTTGGTATGAATAGCCTTGTCGTGTCCATTTATTATTCCTGTCATCGCGGAATTTTGACGAATGTGACCTGTAATGATTGTTTTCCTGTTTTTGCATCCCGCAGCTGTCTGTGTCAATTTATAATTCTTGTAAGAGTCCCTGAAAAGCTTCAATGTCGTCTTTGCAACGTCCTGCCAAAATAATTTGTCGTAAATGTTCAATCAATTTGATTAAGCAAATGCAGATGAGTTCTGAGGGGCTGTATGGGTTTGACAGGTACTGATTATTGTGCAACATGTCTCCAAATATTTCACAAGACTGGAAAATTCAGATTGTTCGAAACGTTTCATCATTATGATGCTATGCTTTACTCGGTCTTGTGTAGCTTGAGATCAATATGCTGAGAGGAAGGCATGATAGAATTCTCCTTCACTGTGACCATCGTGAATGACCGATCGCATTCTTACAGCTGGTTCATTCTCTAAATAGCCACACATAAATTCTAATCTGTGCTCTAATGACCAGTTGGGAGGAAAAAAATGAGAGAATTGATGAAGCCACACTTGTGGATGAATGTCGTTGCCGGAATTCTTATATGTTTTGAATTTACGTGTAGTAATGAACAGCTTATAGTCAAACTCATCATGTCGACGAGTCACATATCGGTCATTGTTACTTCGTTTCGGCGGTTCCATCTCGAAATTCGGTGTACCTTGCCAATTTCTTTCATAAGTTCCGAAGTGCCCTGTGTTATTATTTTGTCGCTGTTCCGTATTTCTATGTGCATCTTCTCGTGTTGGAGCGCGAGTCTCCTCTGACACATGTAATTCTTGTATTATTTGTGCCAACTGATCTTGTACTTCCCGGATTTCTCTTTTGTGTAGCGTATTAATTTGATTCTGATTTTTTTTTAATTTCCTAATTTTTTCGTATTCTTCTGTGTCATTGAAGGCTATGGGTCTTGTGTCATTCAGATCATCATCTACCTTTGTAGATAAGTTATTGAACTGATCCGAAATTTCGACTACTTTCTCCGGTAGTGAACACATTTCCTCAGTGTGTTTTTCTGAACCAAGTTTCAGAGTGTCCATTTGTGTTGAAATCGAATCTACTGTGTCCTTTATCTTTTCCTGAGTTTCTGCAAATTGCGTAACCGAATCAGTAGATGCAACTGAGTCAATTATAGCTTGCAAGGTGTCGTGATTTTCATGAGCAATAGTTTGCAGTTCTTTTATTGCTGCTTCGTGATTCTGTAATGCATTTTCATGACTCGAAAAAATAGGTTGAAAACGCTCACAAATTTGTGTTTTTACGGCATTACAGACTTTATGAGATTTAGTTTCGATTTTAAGTAACTCAGCCGTTAAACCTTCACGTGTATGTTCAAGCGTGGTGTCTAAATTTTGAAGCTGTTGCTCTGACTGTTTTTGATTTTGATCCATTGAGTCTAACTTTTGAAGATCTTGTTCCTTTGTGTCTAACTTTTGCTGTGTTTGTCTCTGATTTTGTTCCATTGTGTCTAACTTTTGAAGAATTTTTCCATTGTGTCTAACTCTTTAAGCTTTTGTCCCATTTGTTGCATTAATTGTAATAACAATGCACTGGTGTCTGAAACATGTTCCTCCTTACATTATTTGATTTTCAAACAGCTGAGCAGATCTGAACGTACTCAGACAGTTCTGTCTTTACTTATTCTGATCATCACTAAACTGACACACAATATTTTAGCGCATCGTAATCTAACTTTCAATAATCGCTAAAAATGAATGGCCCTGACTTACAATAACCTATACCTTTCACAAATCACTTACCTCACAAAAATCTTCGTTACTCGAACTACTGCAATACAGCGAGCGCCACTAATGCCAGCTAAATATAAGGTTCAAACTACTGAAGGTACTAACTACTGATAGGCATAGTTAGCAAATGAAAGATTTTGATAGAGAATAAACAATGTATTTACCTTAATAGTGTTAAAAAGTCATAATATATATAGCAGTTCATGACATCCAGTCCTACTAATTTACTGCCTCTGGTGGACACACGTCCAGAACATCCACTCTCAAAACTCCGCCATTTCTACCCCCACATCCACCACTGCTGGCGGCTCACCTCCAACTGCGCAACGCTACGCGCTGTTAACAACCAAATGCCCAACACTACAATAGCATATACTCCAACAATGCAAACCAACCACAGCTTTCACACAGCACTGTCAGTGAATTTCATATAGAGCGCTACGTGGCGTTACCAACATAAAAACCTAAACAGCCTACTTACAACATGTTCCGTATAAGATTATCAATGCTAATGGTTCTTCCGTCAGTACCTCCATCAATGTGGGTGTTGTTATTAGCAATTCTTACCATAATAATTTCTTGCTTATCGTGCGTAACGACGCATTTCATATCTTCAGCATACCTCACTAGCCTCCTAAGAGATATACACCCACTAAAACGTCTGTACTCAGCAGTTGCCCTCGCTGCCGATCTTCAATGGACCATCTTGCGTTTCCTATACCCCCCATGTCCAAGACCAATGCGCAAACGTACGTTTTAATAGTTGATGTTATCTCCACGTTCTGTATGCAGTCACTCTCAATCAAATAAAAAATCTTGTACATGGCTACACGTTCAGAGAAAGTGAATAGTTACAATTGAAACAATATCAGCCCTCAGTCACTATTTTTAACAAATTAACCTGGTTTCGACACTGCTAGGAGTGTCTTCCTCAGAATTTAAGTCAAAGAATGGTCTATATTCTATAACATGGTCACAGAATTATGACTAAAAACGTATGATAGAGCATAAGTACCGAATCGTCGTGAAAGACTGACATATAATTATTGCCAGTCTTTCACGACAATTCCCTACTTATACTCTATCATACGTTTTTAATCATAATTCTGTGTACGTGTTATAGAATATAGACCATTCTTTGATCTAAATTCTGAAGAAGACACTCCTAGCAGTGTCGAAACCAGGTTAATTTGTTAAAAATAGTGACCGAGGGCTGATTTTCTTTCAATTGTCAATCAAATAAAGTTCATATCTTATTTCTTCAAACAGGAATCCTAAAGCTTTAAATGTAAGCGTTGATGCCGCTGTAGCAGTGCCATTCTTTTTCCGAAATCTTCCATCCTGATATAGGGAACACTTTCATACAATGTTTAAACATCATAATTCTCGGTGACAACTCTGACTTCATCATTTTTATTAAACATTGCAGAACCGTATTATCTGTGTGAGAGATATTCCTGACACATAATGTTCTCAGCACATTGTACGGGAATTGTTATATCGAGCGACAGCATTGTGACGTTTCAAGCACTGAGATTTGAGAAAGTGGTAGATATGCTGTGTTATCACATTGTGTCCTCATTAAAAAGTGACACACTGATAATTGCATGCACCTCTGTATACTTTACACCAACGCTTCTGCTGAAACTGAAGGCATATTATGATTTCCTCACCATGAAAGTGACTAGGGACGCGTCTTGATCCGCAGTACACAGCTCGAGATAATCTATTGTCTGGACAGTCAAGCTCCCGAGGCTGTCTTTTTTTATTCTTCTTCATCATCATTTGTGCTTTAGAGAGTTTTTTGCTCCTGACAGTGTTGATTGCCTTTTTAAGCATCGAGCTGTTTTTCAATTTGTCATGTTTAGTTTACAATGCACGTCTGTCATAATTTGTCAGATATTTTTTTCCCAAACCCAGTTTAAGTTTGGTGCACATAGTTTGACGGACTTTCAATTCTAAGATACTCTGTCCGGCACTGATGTGCCTTGTTTGGCGTATTTCTCTGGGTTTGTCAGTTAAAATTCAATCTGGAACAGGATGTACTGCCAAAATTTGTTCACCAAATATGCAATATCCGGTTACCTGCATGTCTCCTCGAATTATTTTATCCACTTATCAATACACAAACAACACGTAATATATATTCACACCCGTGTGTCCTTTAACTAAAAAAGTGACATGACAATCTCAGCTTGGGAAAAGATTGCGGATATGTCTCTCACTTGGAAGAGAGTGGGAGAGAGGGAGGGGGAGGCGATGAGAAAAATATGGATTAAGCAAGCTCTATGAGTCAGAGCATGGAGTATCTGAAGTTTGAACTAGATAGGCAAGCTAGAAACTGTAAAAACGGAAATGCAAAGCCTCGATCTATATATAGTGGAAGTCAGTGAACTGAAGCTGAAAGAATAGAACTACATCTGGGCAGACGAATATAAGGTAATATCGACAGCAGCAGAATAAAGTACAACGAAAGTAGGTTTTGTTATGAATAAGAAACTAGGGCACAGAGTGAGTTACCGTAAATAGTTCCACGATAGGGTTGTCATCAGATTCGACAGTACATCAATGCTGTCAACTATTGTTCGGGTACTCATGCCAGCATCGTGTGTAGAGGATGAAAACATATAGAAGGTATATGAGGATATTCAACAGGCAATTCAGTATGTAAGGAGAGAAGAAAATGCCATAGCCCCGTGGTACTAGAATGCTTTTGTAGGGGAAGGAATAGAGAAGTGCAGAGCGTTGCTGCTGAATATGGGCAGCAGGAAAGAAAGAGTATACAGACTACTTGAATTCTGCAATATATTTAAGATTGTGATTGCGTGTACCCTGTGCAAGTACCACAAATGGAATAGGTACACATGGAAGGGTCCTACAGACATGCAAAGATTCCTATTGCACTAAATCATGATTAGAGATAGATATGGAAATCAAATGCAGGATTGGATGATGTACCCAAGAGCACCAATAGACTCGCAATTTAGTAATGATTAAGAGTAGATTGAAGTTTAAGAGAAACATATGGAAGAAATGTGTAAAAGGAAGTGGGATACTGAAGGAATGAGGAATGATGAAATGCATTCGAAGTTCGGTAAGGATGTGGTTACTGCAATAAGGAGTATTGGAGTATTCAGTGCAGTTGAGGAGGTGTGGGCATCTGTAAAAAGAGTAATCACAAATGTTGGACAGTCATCAATAGGTACAAAGAAGGTATCTAGGTAACAGAAAAATATTTCAACTTATCAAAGAAAGGAGGAAGTTCAAACACGCTTAGGAAAAGTCAGGAATACAGAAATATTAATTACTTAGAAATGAAATTATCGGGAAGAACAAGAAAGCTGAGGCGAAATGGCATCAGGAAAATTGGAAGATATAGAAAAAGAAAGTATCGTCATAAGGATTGAATCAGCAAATGGAAAAGTAAGAATTAACTTTGGTGAAATTGAAAGCAAGGGTAATATCATTATGAGCTCAACAGGAAGTTCACTGTTAAACTCAGAGAAGGGAGGAACAAGAAGAAAGAGTATATCGAAGGCCTTCATTAGGGGGGATCCGTCTGGCAACGTGCTGTTCAAGTTTTTGTTTAGAACATATGACCCTGGTGATGTATCATCACACTTTCGGAAGAATATCGTCCACACAATTCCGAAGATTGAAAACGCTGAAAAGTGCGACATGTAACGTATAATTAGTTAAAAAGCTCATACATTGAACCTGCTGACAAGAATAACGTATAAGAGAATGGAAAATAAATTGAGAATCCGTTATTTGACGGTTAGTTTACTTTTTGGAAAGTGAAAGGCAGCTTATAATGGAAGCAAGACTGAATAAAAATCAAGACCCTTTCACAGGGTTTGTTGACCAGTGAAAGGCATCCAACAATATAAAATGGTCTCAGCTGTTCGAAGTTCTGAAGAAAGCAGGGGTAAGCTATAGGTATAGGCAGGCAATATACAATGTGTACAAGAACCAATAGAGAACAATAAGATTGGAAGATAAAATACGAAGTGCTCGTATTTTAAAAGAGCGTAACACAGGGATGCGGTCTTTCGACCCTAGAGTTTAGTCTATGCATCGAAGAAGGATTGACGGAAATCAAATTAAGTTTCTAGAATAGGATTAAAATTCAAAGTGGAGGAGTATCAATGATAAGATTCGCTGATGACATTGTTATCCACAGTAAAGATGAGGAAGAATTACAGTATCTGATCAATGGAATGAACAGTCTAATGAGTACAAAACGTGCATTGATAATAAACAAAATGAAGATCAAAGTGAAGAGAAGTAGCAGAAATGAATGAAGCGAGAAGCTTAACATCCAAATTTTTTACGTAGACGAAGTAAAGGAATTCTGCTTCCTTGGTAGGAAAATAACCCAGGATGGGCAAAGTAAGGAGGACATAATAAGCAGACTACCCCAACCAAAGAGGGCATTCTTGGCCAAAAGGATTGTACAGGTATCAGACCTAGGCCCTGAGGAAGAAATTTCTCAACACGTGCGTTTGGAGCACAGCATTGTATGGTAGTGAAATATGGATAGTCGGAAAACTGAAACAGAAAAGAATCGTAGTGGTGCTACAGAAGACTGTTGAGCATTAAGTGTACTGCTGAGATAAGGAACAAGGATGTCCTCTGTAGGATTAATTAGAAATGAAAAGTGTTGAAAATACCAAGAACAAGAAGTGACAGGATGACAGGACATGTATTACAATATATCAGACAACATCCTCCATGATACTAGAGGGATCTGTGGAGAGCAAATATTCTAGGGGAATACAGAACGTTGAATATATGTGGCAAGTAACCGAAAACGTTTTGTGCAAGTTATAATGTCAGATGAAGAGGCTATCACAAGACAGGAATTTGCGGCGAGTCACACCAAACCATTAGAAGATTGATGACTAAACAAACAAAAACACCACACGCAATTCGTTTTCCAAGCTTTGTTCCTGGTCCACTGATAGCTTTTCGACATTAACACCACCATCTCTGATGCACTTCTCATCACTCATGTTATGATATTGTTCAGTTTAAGTATTTTTTCCACTGTTATATCGTATGACACCCTCTGTGAGAAACAAATCTGGCTGAGAGCTTCACTGTAATTCCTCTGCGTAAAAGCTGTCAGCAGTTTCTTCATCTTCACCGCCATTTCGGATGTAAGATATACAGATTGTTTTCTGTACTTTGGAAATGGTGAATATCAAATAGTAAATATCTTTGTTGACCCATAAGGTAGGTAAGATTACATAACACTTTGACATACTTACTGAATTCCCTACTTTAAATTTCTGTTGTATAACATGTTTAGAAACTTATTATCATGAACATCAGTGTACTTCATTTTAGTCCCTTGGAGTTAAGCTTACTTATTCCATTCAGCTATTTCCTACTATGAATGTTGATATAAGCGCTATGATTCGAATACATGACTGATTGACCTATTCCTATTAAACTGCACTACTAAAGTTTCAAAAAGGAACAAATAAAATAATTCACTACAAAAAATGCTGCACGGTCACCGTATCTTAGTACATAGCACGACTCAACTCACTCCATTCCATGTTCATAAACTGCACTTGAACACGAGATTTCATATTCTCAATTCCCATTATTTCATGGCAGTCACTGTCTGATTGTATACCTATATTTACACATTTGAAACCTATAGAAGTTAACTTACGTATGCTGGTTAACCGGGTTAACTGGTTAACTGGTTAACCGGGCTGTTTAGTTGGGATTCGATGAGTGGTGGTGATGGTGCAGCGAACGGCTGTGTGTCTTGCTCTCAAATATCTGCTTGCCACTGTGGCTCGACGAGCGAAGGAGCAGTGAACGTATCAGGTAGCACTGCAAAACAGGGCTGCTGCTCTGTTGACAAAAGTAAACGATATCGTAAGTACTTGTGAAATTTTGCAGATAGACGCAACGAGTAATGATAAATAGATAGCTAACAGATAAGCAAAACTGCCAGAAACAGCAGGAATCAATGTTGGAAGTACGCCGAACGTATCCGTGAGGACAGTGCTGCAAAGTCAGACGTTAAAGGGCTATGGCAGCAGACGACCGACTCGTGTGGCTTTTCTGACAGCACGACATGGTCTGTAGCGCCGCTTCTCGGCTTCTGAACATATCGGTTGGACTCTAGACGACTGAAAAACCGGGATTTGGTCCGGTGAGGCCCGATTTCAGTTGGTAAGAGCTGATGGATGGGTTCGAATGTGGCACTGACGCCACGAAGCCATGGACCCAAGTTGTCAATAAGGCTCTGTGCAAGCTGGTGGTGGCTCTATCATAGTGTGGACTGTGTTGGCATGTAATGGACTCGGTCCTCTGGTCCAACTAAACGTGTGATTGTATGGAAATGGTTATATTTGGCTACTTGGAAACCTATTGCGTCCATTCATGGACTTCATGTCCCGTAACGACAATGGAATGTTTGTGGACGATACACCGTGTCATCGGGCCACAATTGTTAGAGAATGCATTAAAGGTAATTCCGGACAATTTCAACGAATGATTTAGCTACCCAGATCGCACGACATAAATCCCATCGAACATTTATAGGATATAATGGAGAGGTAAGTTCGTGCACAAACTCCTGCACCGGTAGCACTTTCGCATTTATGGTCGACTGTAGAGGTAGCATGAGTCAGTTTTTGGCAGACGACCTCCAACGACTTGAGTCCATGCCAAGAGAAGTTGCCGCACGCACCGGGCAAAAGGAGGTTCGACACGATATTAGGAGGTATACAATGAATTTTGTCACCTCAGTGTAAATACGTAGCTTACTAGTGCGTAAGCGCTTTGATGTTACGTCGTATATGTACGTTTCCTTGAACCTGAAAGAGACAGGGACAATGCTAAGCGATGGCCCGAGCAAAGAATGTGTTACCATCGGATAATTACTTCGAAATTTTCTTTCGGGAAGTAAGAGAAGCGGACGTAGTGGCGTAAAGCTCCTGTCTCTATACTTGACACCAATGCCGGGACATAAATTTCAAGTATTTTCGTAGTACTGATGGTGTTCAGTCCTTCGAAAGGCGACGTTACAGTAGGTGGCTCCCTTGTTACATTACTGGAATACGCTGTGTAGCAGTATCATCTTCCAGGCACACCTTTCTCACATAATCATCATCAGCCACATTCACGAGTACCACATTACGGTCACCCGTGCGCGACATTTTCTTTTATTTTGGGCTATCAGTCTTCTGATTGAAGCGGTTCGTTGTTATTTGCTCTCTGCACTGCGTCTCTGAGTACCAGCCACCCTTAACATTCTCAGTTACGAAGGTGTGCTTAAAAGTGTGCTTAAAAAAACCTTTTCAAATAAAAAAATTTTATTCATATTCTACACCCTTATATTTCATGCCAACATCCTTGCAGCACTTTTCCGCTAGAGAGCTCCGAACTGTAGCGTATAACCTGCCAGCGTGTGAACGTAACTATGTCGGTGCATGAGGAACAGCGATCTATAATGGAGTTTCGAATTCGAAGAATTCATCCAAAGTTTACGCAACCGCTGATAGACGCATCGTTGCACACCTGACGCAACACTTGCAGCTTATGTGGCAATTCTCCCCGAAAGGACCGGCCTGCCGCTAGGAGGGCCACAATTTGCCTCTTTTGAACTCGCTCACTAGGCTGTAGGAAGCACTAGGGTATCTATGCGGCTAAGTTGCCTGCTCGCTTCTTCATAGATTTGCAACACACTGCCCCTTCTGGCTGTGAGCATTCCCTATTAAAGGGTAAACATAAATGGCGCTTTTGTATCTATGCCAATACTATATCTGTTTGGCGAATGGCGTCGAAACCGTTATCAGTACATCTAGTATCCCGAAGGTTGCATATCTGTGATCGGATCGATATAAACGTCGTCTTTACAGGGGTACTAGTTTATTTCGGCATTGTATTAATACGGTTTGTTTGTGTTATTTATAAATGGTTCAAATGGCTCTGAGCACTATGGGAATTAACTTCTGAGGTCATCTGTCCCCTAGAACTTAGAACTACTTAAAGCTAACTAACCTAAGGACATAACACACATCCATGCCAGAGGCAGAATTCGATCCTGCGACCGTAGCGAACGCGCGGTTCCAGACTGTAGCACCTAGAACCCCTCGGTCACCACGGCCGGCTGTGTTATTTATAAAGCTTTAAGAGTTTTCACATCAAAAAAATTCAGAGGTGTTACTTTACAGGACTCCCTTGAAATTAATTGCCGGCCGCGATGGTCTAGCGGTTCTAGGTGCGCAGTCCGGAAATGCGCGACTGCTACGGTCGCAGGTTCGAATCCTGCCTCGGGCATGGATGTGTGTGATGTCCTTAGGTTAGTTAGGTTTAAGTAGTTCTAAGTTCTAGGGGACTGATGACCACAGATGTTAAGTCCCATAGTGCTCAGAGCCATTTGAACCATTTTTGTAATTAATTGTGTACATTTCAATGTTTTTCTCCATGGCTGCTTCCAGCAGCACAGAACCTATTCTCTCATATCTTAGCACTTATACTACCATGATGTCCCTGGTTCCATTTAATACTTTGAACATATTACAGGGACTGAATCGTGGATTGACTAGCGCTGAACTAAGTTGAAAATGTTATGAGGCTTATTTTTCTCTCTGAGTAGGTGATTTATTAATGTGCTAGTTTTAAAAAAAACGGCCGATGTGATTCCTCACACTCACAGGCACTGTCCCAACTACTAACCACTCACCAGCGAAGATAGCAGAGAAATTGAAAATGTTGAAAATTAAATCCCCGTGCCTAACCTACAGTCATTTTAGCATCAACCCTATCATTTCGAAATTTCTTTACAGCTTAGCTACATGTAGATAGTAAATTTAAAGCGCACATTTTGCCGGTGCATGGCGATCAATTCGCAGTCAGCGTGCTACCGCTAATCACGTGACCTTAGGTTGTTCCAATAAATATTCCTTGCAAAGCCTGTTCTATACGTATATGAAGCGACATTATTTTTATCATGCTGTTATAGTTATTATTCGCGATATATGTATCACTGAGAATTACATTATTTGAAACATATGTTGTGGCCAGCGTTGCGTATATAAATGCTGTTACAAAAAGTATTCCGTATTTTGAGAGGTGGTAGTAACAACCTAAACAAGAGAAATATATCCAGTAAACGTGAATTCTAAAACGTGTACAATAAGAGCTATAGGCAACTGCTCACCTTCGCTAATACGAAATGCATCTGTTCTGCTGCATGTTCTTTGCTATTATGAACGACCTAAAAAATATAACATAGGAATCACACAGCCAACTGGTTGCAAATAACTGTTTGGTACGCACAAAATGCAGTAAATACATGATAACACATTATTTTGCTACTGTGTAACAGCAGAAATTCCTCTGTAACCGACCTCCTATTATACCGACTCCACCTGGGAGTCATCTCTGAAGGAGATCCTCAATACTATGACCATTCCTAGTAAGGCATGCTCCTAACCGGCGCCTTTCTGGGAATCAAGCAATCTCGAAAAACTTCAGGTTGATTACCAGGGACTGATGATGCTTTCCTGTAGTGACTGTACATCATACAGATAGGAAGTGTCTATTCAACCAGTGACCAAGGGAATTAATATCCGGGCAACAAGCTGATAAACGTACTCAATTTCCGCTTCCAACCCAATGCCCATTAAACGTCTGTGTGAAGCGTACGTTTTCGAAGCAAATGTGCTCGTGCTTCATCATCCATCAACAACTGTTCCAGTCGTTGTTGGAAGTCGTTTGTTACGCACTGCCGATACCTTGCAATAGTTCTATAGTATGTAATGTTATATGTCTATTGCCAATAATTGTTGCCCAATCATTAATTCAAAATCGACGCTCATTCCTCGCTTCATCAGCTGTTTGACGATTTGTATCATCTCACACAAGTTGCGGATGGAAACTGACATCTCTACCGGGCGTGAAACCAACCTCGTCTGTGAACAGTACCTTTGACTAGAAAAGCGAATCTCCCAGTACACAGAGTGAGGCATTAAAAAATGCTTGTCGGAATATTTGGCGAAATAACATCGAACTGTAAAAATGTGTTAATAAACGTTGTTCATTCCGAAGAGGGATATACATTAACATAATGCTCGACATCCTTTCATCACCCCAGGGGGCAGGAGGGGGGAGGGTGTGACTTTGAAAAATCTAAAATAGGAGCCCATATTTTTTATTGCAGACTTGGAAGATCTCGATATTCCGTGAAAAAATATGTAACTTTTGAAACTTCCTCGCAGATTCAAACTGTGTGCCGGAGCGAGACTCGAATTCGGGACATTTGCTTTTCGCGGGGAAGTGCTCTACCATCTGAGCTACCCAAGCACAACTCACGCCCTGTTCTCACAGCTTCACTTCCACCAGTACCTCGTCTCCTACTTTCCAAACTTCACAGAAGCTCTCCTGCGAAACTTGCAGAACTAGCACTCCTGGAAGAAAGAATATTGCGGAAACGTGGCTGAGCCAGGATGTTTCATTTCAGCACACACTCCGCTGTAGAGTGAAGTGTCAGGTGACAATTGTTGCAAAACGGTGCTATCTCAAACACATAGCCATCCAATGAAGGCACAGAAGTACTTTTTGATGTTTTCGCTAATGGTATCATGCGTTGTTGTTGTTGTGGTCTTCAGTCCTGAGACTGGTTCGATGCAGCTCTCCATGCTACTCTATCCTGTGCAAGCTTCTTCATCTCCCAGTACTTAACTGCAACCTACATCCTTCTGAATCTGCTTAGTGTATTCATCTCTTGGTCTCCCTCTACGATTTTTACCCTCCACGTTGCCCTCCAATGCTAAATTTGTGATCCCTTGATGCCTCAGAACATTTCCTGCCAACCGGTCCCTTCTTCTCGTCAAGTTGTGCCACAAACTCCTCTTCTCCGCAATTCTATTCAATACCTCCTCATTAGTTATGTGATCTACCTATCTAATCTTCAGCATTCTTCTGTAGCACCACATTTCGAAAGCTTCTATTCTCTTCTTGACCAAACTATTTATCGTCCATGTTTCACTTCCATCCATGGCTACACTCCATACAAATACTTTCAGAAACGTCTTCCTGACACTTAAATCTATACTCGATGTTAACAAATTTGTCTTCTTCAGAAACACTTTCCTTGTCATTGCCTGTCTACATTTCATATCCTCCATACTTCGACCATCATCAGTTATTTTGCTCCCCAAATAGCAAACGTCCTTCACTACTTTAAGTGTCTCATTTCCTAATCTAATTCCCTCAGCATCACCCGACTTACTTCGACTACATTCCATTATCATCGTTTTGCTTTTGTTGATGTTCATCTTACGAGTATATCCTCCTTTCTAGACACTGCCCATTCCGTTCAACTGCTCTTCCAAGTCTTTTGCTGTCCCTGACAGAATTACAATGTCATCGGCGAACTTCAAGGTTTTTATTTCTTCTCCATGGATTTTAATACTTACACCGAATTTTTCTGTTGTTTCCTTTACTGCTTGCTCAATATACAGACTGAATAACTTCGGGGAGAGGGTACAACCCTGTCTCACTCCCTTCCCAACCACTGCTTCCATTTCGTGCGCCTCGAGTTTTATAACTGTCATCTGGTTTCGGTACAAATTGTAAATAACCCTTCGATCTCTGTATTTTACCCCTGCCAACTTTAGAATTTGGAGAGTATCCCAGTCAACATTGTCAAAAGCTTTCTCTAAGTCTACAAATGCAAGAAACGTAGGTTTTACTTACCTTAATCTATTTTCTAAGATGAGCCGTAGGGTCAGTATTGCTTCACGTGTTCCAACATTTCTACGGATTCCAAACTGATCTTCCCCGAGGTCGGCTTCTACCAGTTTTTCCATTCGTCTGTAAAGAATTCGCGTTAGTATTTTGCAGCTGTGACTCATTAAACTGATAGTTCAGTAATTTTTGCATCTGTCATCACCTGCTTTCTTTGATATTGGATTAATTATATTCTTGAAGTCTGAGGGTATTTCGCCTGTCTCATACATCTGCCTCACCATTTGCTACAGTTTCGTTAGGACTGACTTTCCCAAGGCCGTCCGTAATTCCAATGGAATGTTGTCTAATTCCGGAGCCTTGTTTCGACTCAGGTGTAACAGTGCTCTGTCAATCTCTTCACGCAGTATCGTATCTCTCATTTCATCGTCATCTACATTCTCTTCCATTTCCATAATATTGTCCTCAAGTACATCGCCCTTGTATATACCCTCTACTTACTCCTTCCATCGTTCTGCTTTCCCTTCTTTGCTTAGAACTGAGTTTCCATCTCATCTCTTGATGTTCATACAAAATCTGGTTCCTAAATCTCTGTCTTACCATTATATAAACTATCTGAAACCTGTCAGTATCTCCCGGCTTCTTCCATGTATTCAGCCTTCTTTCATGATTTTTGAATCAAGTGTTAGCTATGATTAAGTTGTGCTCTGTGCAAAATTCTACCGGGCGGCTTCCTCTTTCATTTCTTAGCCCCAATCCATATTCAACTACTAGGATTCCTTCTCTCCCTTTTCCTACTGACGAATTCCAGTCACCCATGACTATTTAATTTTCGTCTCCCTTCACTATCTGAATAATTTCTTTAATTTTATCATACATTTCTTCAATTTCTTCGTCATCTGCAGAGCTAGGTGGCATATAAACTTGTACTACTGTAGTAGGCCTAGGCTTCGTGTCTATCTTGGCCACAATAATGCGTTCACTATGCTGTTTGTAGTAGCTTACCCGCACTCATATTTTTTATTCATTATTAAACCTACTCCTGCATTACCCCTATTTATTTTGTATTTATAATCCTATATTTGCCTGACCAAAAGTCTTCTTCCTCCTCCCACCGAACTTCATTAATTCCCGCTATATCTAACTTTAACCTATCCATTTTCCTTTTTAAATTTACTAACGTACCTGCCCGATAAGGGATCTGACATTCCACCCTCCGATCCGTAGAACGCCAGTCTCCTTTCTCCTTATAACGACGTCCTCTTGAGTTGTCCCCGCCTGGAGATCCGAATGGGGGACTATTTTACCTCCGGAATATTTTACCCAAGAGGACGCCGTCATCATTAAACCATACAGTAAAGCAGCATGGCCTCAGGATTTGACTGCAATTTGGTTACTGTAACTCTGGTGTAATGAAACATATTTTCCTACTGCTATTCATGTATGTCATTTTATTCTCATTTACGACACTTTACTATGTCTTATACCTTCATTTTCGGGAGAATCGGTGAGTATTTATGAATATTCCTCCTTCTGGATGTAGCCAATTGTCTGCCTAACGCTTCCAACGAAAAGCGCTCTGCAGGTCGTTACTCAGAGTTTTAAAAAAGTATCAATCTTTGGGAGATGGTAGAATGGACCAAAACCAGACGAAAATGTCCATTAAACACGAGAACTAAAATGCGTACCTGAAGAGCTATCAGCACTCGTTCATCTTCGCTACTGAGTATCACATCTCTTCTACTGAAACCTACGAATAAGCTACAGAGTGCAGTAAACAAATGACGACACATTCTTCCATTATTTTCCACAGATTCAGCATGCAGTAAAAATCTGTTCGTGTCGTTGTTGTAAAGTATATTTACAATTCTGGGCAAGCGGAGCACACACATTAGTTCTAACGTAATCAGGATGTGTTGCGATACGATTGTGAAATTCTTTTACATTCGAGTTTCAACTTTGCACCCTACAGCGTAATGGAAGCCTATTATTTCCCACGGTAAATGACAGTCATAATCTTGTGTCATTGCGTAGCAAATGGAAGGAAACGTCAAGCCAATTTCTTTATGTTAAAAAATATCCAGAACTGAGGGTACCCGCTGCTAAGTTCCACAACTTCCTTTTAGTGCAGCTGACAGATTCTCATCCAGGAGATCCAACAACGCCGGTTGGTGACAGACATCTTCTGCTACAGAGGGGCGTATTTTGCAACGAGAGGTAGAAGATGCCCACTGTACTCAGAAATTCAGCATCTATCGGTTCTACTTTGGACAATCCTGCTTGCACAGTCGCTGCACAAGCCCTTCGGCTACAAGTTCTACCTCCATGAATATGGTTCTACGAATGGATTGTCTAAATATCCAGGGTGAAACATTTAAAATTGTTTGTCGGAATATTTGGTGAAATAAACATCGGATTAAAAAGAAGTAGTAATAAACGTTCACCTAGAAGAGGGACATTTATGAACATGACATTCGACCCCCCAACACCACCTCCGGGGGCGGGAGGGGAGGTGATTTTGAAATATTAAATAGAAAGCCCTATTTTTTATTGAAAATCTGGATTCTCCGTGAAAACAATATGTAATTTTTGTATGAAATTATTTTTTCGTTTCATGATAGATGGTGCTATAACCGGTACACATGGATATGGGGTGCGATTAGGAAAATCAAGGTGCAGTATTTGATATTTGTGAAATGCTATCATGTGATATTCTCTAACCTCCCGTAATGCATTTAGGGTTACCCAGGAACAACGACTCGGGAGTAGTAGTAAAGGGCCACATTTGAGGACCTCCTCGTCTAATCCATCGAACCGGATGGTTTCGATTCGAAACCACATATCCAGTATCGTTTGAAGTGAAACATCGTCTATTAGTATGGGAAAACATTAGCCAAAACTTCGTTGTACATCTGACCAGTCAGATTACCTTCTATGAAGTATGGGACAACTACCTTCGTACCTAAAATAGGCGTTGGTGTTCAGCTACCTACCCGATGGGGATTCACTTGAACACGATTCGTAAAATTTGATTCATCGTAGAAAAGTATCTGTGAAATCAAATTATCATTGCCGTGGCGGAGCGGTTCTGGGCGCTTCAGTCTGGAACAGAGCGACTGCTACCGTTGCAGGTTCGAATCCTGCCTCAGGCATGGATGTATGTAATGTCCTTAGTTAGGTTTAAGTAGTTCTAAGTTCTAGGGGACTGATGACCTCAGATGTTAAGTCCCGTAGTGCTCAGAGTTATTTGAACCATTTTTGAAATTATCTTCGACTGACAATGTTCCTGTATCCTGTTGTAGAAATTTAGGCGATTGTGAAAGTCATCACCATGCAGTTCTCAATGCAGCGATAAATGAAATGGATACCATCTGTGTGCGTGAAGTAGGTCTATAACATTCTTTGCGAGGTTCCTCAACCTCGCACATTCTGCCGAGAACGAATGTGAGGATTTGCAGCAAAGGCAGCTAAAACATTCGCTGTGTTGATTTCGTTTGTTACAGGCCACGGTCACCCTCTTTCTCTAAGATTAACACTTCCCGTTTCAGTAAAGAGATGCACAATACTGCGAAACATCGTTGCAGACGAAACACTCCTATCGGGGAATAGAGTAGATTACCTCTGATTAGCGTCGTCAACATTTCTATGAGCTTCAAAAATGCGGAAATGATATGGACGCCCTCTGCAATCTTAACGTCGTATAAAAATTTCGACGAGATGTGTAGTCCGAATTATTGAAGTAATGCACAGTCTGACCTCGGCCTGACCGCATGATCACGGTCTGTACTTCATTTGATTTTTGGAGATGTCACATGAAGAAATTGATGAAGTGTATGATGAGATAAAAGAAATTATTCAGGTAGTGAAGGGAGACGAAAATTTAATAGTCATGAGTTACTGGAATTCGAGAATAGGAAAAGGGAGAGAATGTAACATAGTTGGTGAATATGGATTGGGGGTAAGAAATGAAAGAGGAAGCCGTCTGGTAGAATTTTGCACAGAGCATAACTTAATCATAGCTAACACGTGGTTCAAGATTCATGAAAGAAGGTTGTATACATGGAAGAATCCTGGAGATACTAGAAGGTATCAGATAAATTGTATAATGGTAAGACGGACATTTAGGAGCCAGGTTTTAAATTGTAAGACATTTACAGGGGCAGATTTGGACTCTGACCACAATCTATTGGTTATAAACTGTAGATTAAAACTGAAGAAGCTGCAAAAAGGTGGGAATTTAAGGATATTGGACCTGGATAAACTGACTAAACCAGAGGTTGTACAGAGTTTCAGGCAGAGCATAAGGCAACAATTGACAGGAATGGAGGAAAGAAATACAGTGTAAGAGGATTGGGTAGGTCTGAGGGATGAAGTAGTGAAGGCAGCAGGGGTTCAAGTAGGTAAAAAGAGGAGGGCTAGTAGAACTCCTTGGGTAACAGTAGAAATATTGAATTTAATTGATGAAAGGAGAAAATATAAAAATGCAGTAAATGAAGCAGGCAAAGAGGAATACTAACATCTCCAAAATCAGATCGCCTTGAAGTGCAAAATGGGTAAGCAGGGATGGCTAGAGGACAAATGTGAGGATGTAGAGGCTTATCTCACTAGGGGTAAGATAGATACTGCCTACAGGAAAATTAAAGAGACATTTGGGGAAAAGAGAACCATTTGTATGAATATCAAGAGCTCAGATGGGAACCCAGTTCTAAGCAAAGAAGGGAAAGCAGAAAGGTGGAAGGGGTATTTAGAGGGTCTATACAAGGGCGATGCACTTGAGGACAATATTATGGAAATGGAAGAGGATGTGGATGAAGATGAAATGCGAGATATGATACTGCGTGAAGAGTCTGACAGAGCACTGAAAGACCTGAGTCGAAACAAGGCCCCGGGAGTAGACAACATTCCATTAGAACTACTTACAGCTTTGTGAGAGCCAGTCCTGACAAAACTCTACCATCTGGTGAGCAAGATGTATGAGATATGCGAAATACCCCCAGACTTCAAGAAGAATATAATAATTCCAATCTCAAAGAAGGCAGGTGTTGACAGATGTGAAAATTACCGAACTATCAGTTTAATAAGTCACAGCTGCAAAATACTAATGCGAATTCTTTACAGAAGAACGGAAAAACTGTAGAAGCCGACCGTAGGGAAGATCAGTTTGGATTCCGTAGAAATATGGGAACACGTGAGGCAATACTGATCCCACGTCTTACCTTAGAAGAAAGATTAAGGAAAGGCAAACCTACGTTTCTAGCATTTGTAGACTTAGAGAAAGCTTTTGACAGTGTTGGCTGGAATATTCTCTTTCAAATTCTGAAGGTGGCAGGGGTAAAATACAGGGAGTGAAAGGCTATTTACAACTTGTACAGAAACCAGATGGCAGTTGTAAGAGTCGAGGGGCATGAAAGGGAAGCAGTGGTTGGGAAAGGAGTGAGACAGTGTTGTATCGTCTCCCCGATATTATTCAATCTGTTTATTGAGCAAACAGTGAAGGAAATAAAAGAAAAATTCGGAGTAGGTATTAAAATCCATGGAGAAGAAAGTTCGCCGATGACATTGTAATTCTGTCAGAGACAGCAAAGGACTTGGATGAGCAGTTGAACGGAATGGGCAGTGTCTTGAAAGGAGGATATAAGATGAACATCAACAAAAGCAAAACAATGATAATGGAATGTAGTCGAAGTAAGTCGGGTGATGCTGAGGGAATTAGATTAGGAAATGAGACACTTAAAGCAGTAAAACTTTTGCTATTTGGGGAGCAAAATAACTGATGATGGTCGAAATAGGGAGGATATAAAATGTAGACAGGCAATGGCAAGGAAAGTGTTTCTGAAGAAGAGAAATTTGTTAACATCGAGTATAGATTTAAGTGTCAGGAAGACGTTTCTGAAAGTATTTGTATGGAGTGTAGCCATGGATGGAAGTGAAACATGGACGATAAATAGTTTGGTCAAGAAGAGAATAGACGCTTTCGAAATGTGGTGCTACAGAAGAATGCTGAAGATAAGGTGGGTAGATCACATAACTAATGAAGAGGTGTTGAATAAAATTGGGGAGAAGAGGAGTTTGTGGCACAATTTGACTAGAAGAAGGGATCGGTTGGTAGGACATGCTCTGAGGCATCAAGGGATCACCAATTTATTATTGGAGGGCAGCGTGGAGGGTAAAAATCGTAGAGGGAGACCAAGAGATGAATATCCTAAACAGATTCAAAAAGATATAGGTTGCAGTAGGTACTGAGAGATGAAGAACCTTGCACAGGATAGTGTAGCATGGAGAGCTGCATCAAACCAGTCTCAGGTCTGAAGACCACAACAACAACAACATCGACGAAACGAAGTCAAATGGATTTCCTTTTCTGGCAGTCCATCTTTAACAACGGGTAGTTCAACTGCGCGTTTAAACCAATTGCTCAACATTTCGCTCAGAGTGGCCACTGTCCGTATGGTGATGGGATAACTCATTGCTTTTAACAACTTAAAGGCACTAATCTGAGCGGCCATGTCGGCTGTATGAATCTTTGTCAGACATTGTCGAGATATGAGTGGTTTTAATTAATGTAAGACAAATGACTGAAGGTTACGTCAGTTATATAAATATATTGTTAGGACTTTTTTCATTTACATGCATGTTCAGCTTTTTGATTACGCTGCAGGCGTTAACTGGGTTCAGAACTTTAACTATGTCTGGGCACCTTTGAGTACTTCTTTATTCTTCAGGTGAATTAAAACGTTCCTTTTGGAATCGAGGACTCCACTTGGGTATTATGTGTCCCATCTAGTTACTGGAGAAGACATGTGTAGTGTTCAACATTAACTGTTCCATCGTTTGAAAAGTAGTTAACAAACTGAACCACATATTAAAGAACAAGCAAAATCTTCCATCAGATAAAATCGATGTATTTGGTTCTATCACCGCTTTGACTGCATCTTCGAGATACTGGCGCGAAGTACTAGATCTATGACGGTGACCAACAAGAGCACATCATACACACGTCCTACAACTGGTTTCCTAAACTGAGGCAGTGAGCTTTAGATTTTTTGAAGGTGAGAAACACACCCTGGTTCGCTACTAACAGAAGTAAAATTTCCTTTCCGCGTGCTGCCATACAGAGTCATAACGCCACATGTTCTAAACCCTTCAGCGCATTTGGTAACTGTCGACAGCTTATGGCGTTCGCTGTGTTATTCAGTGGTTTGGTATTTAAATAATTTGTGAATGAAAATGATAATCTTATTTCATTTCAGTGAGTAAATACTAAATATTTTTTCTCCTTGCTAAAGATTTGGTCAAGTAGCTAATGAAGTCCTAGTTAACGTTTTGTTAAAGTGTTGTCTGTAAGTTGTGTAAGTCTCACTAAATCACAGTTCATACAGCAGATTCTATACAACTATTGATTATGATAGAAACAGTTTTGATCATTAAAACCACCGAATATTAGCCGAGCACAACACTGACGTATGTTACCTGAAACAATATTCTTCGCAACTCGTGCGTAATTAATTTCGGCTCCATACTTCAGCAAGAAAAGTTTGTTATTGGATCGTGCTATGAGCACTGTTTTCAAAGAACCGAGCTGATTCGAATTATTTTCATTAAAATGAGTTCGTGACCACCGGTCCACATTTATTTTTACACATTTTTGTTACTTTCGGGATTTATGTCTGCGGAGTTGCGTAATTTGAATTTGCCGCTGAGATAATTGTTAAGATGGCGGCAGACAATTGATAGAGACTTTCTATTGTTAGAGCAAATTTCCTTTTAACAGGATAAGTATTTGGAATGCTTATTAAACTTTACTTTCATATTTGCACTATTTAGACTAATTTTCATCAAGCAACCCTTTGATACTTTGGTAAGAAACACAGATAAAAGAGCGATACAAATCGCTATTATCAGCGGGGTTCGCTCCTTGCAGAGGAAAGAAATAATTAACACAGATAATGCTTATTGAGAGAGGAATTAAAGTTACAAATAATTACTCACTCATATTTATAATAATATTGAACTCTATTCTCAAGTAATAATTAATAAATAATTAGAATTACTTAACAGACCTCAGTTTGATATGCGTCTTGCGTCCGCAACCTAAAAAAGCCAACCATCAAAAGGTAAAAACAAAGGACGACAAACGCAGATCGTAAAAGGAATTCACAAGTATCATTGTCTTCGCATGATACACATCGATATGTCCAATTACATCTTAATATATTATATAAATAATTAATATTTATCATCGTTTTATTTCACTGTTTTTCCATATGTTGGATAGATAATGTTTATAACCGTTAGACGCACTGTAGCTAAAATTTATCTCGTGGATGTTACATTGCACCTTGGGATTTGAAAAAAAATAGTTTATCAATTGTATGTTTTTTTATCAGTCCACGTAATCTATGTAGATTTGATACTCTCAAGATGCAAATGTTCAGTTTCAATGCTTTTTACATATGATAAAATTATAGTTGAATCGAGTACTTTAAATGAATTAAGTGACTATTATCTCGGAAGTTGCTGCGGATACTTCCCGGATTAACGTATCCCCCCACCCCATTTGGGTTCACTGGACTCGGAAAACCGGGAATAAAACCGTCCAAGTGGCTTTAAGAAAATACAGTCACGCACTTTTAAGTCAGGCTTGACATCAATGTAATAAAATATGCTGGAAAATGCAAATTTATGACTTTGTTGTGGGCATCTGAGCTAATGAATGTTTTTTCATGGTGGTATACCATAACATTTCCAAAGTTAATGACACTAATTTATCGAATGTCATAACAATTTGCCGCTGACGTCATAAGACTGCCCCCGTGTCGAGCCGTTCGAACGCAGACAGGTAGTGGATGCTGCTGGACAACCCGCGGCCGAGACGGTGGGGCGTCGGCTGCATCGTGGTTTGGATTTGCTGCTGGCTAGAAGTGGCGCTGCTTCAGTTCTTGCTTCTCCTTTCCAACGTCCCTCAGTTTAAGATGGGTACATGGAACGTCAAAATATAATCATCAGTGTCAAGATTATTACTATTCTCATCCTGTCGAA
Source organism: Schistocerca cancellata (assembly GCF_023864275.1). Classification (NCBI taxonomy): domain Eukaryota; kingdom Metazoa; phylum Arthropoda; class Insecta; order Orthoptera; family Acrididae; genus Schistocerca; species Schistocerca cancellata. Next base: position 384,348,323 of record NC_064631.1, read on the forward strand.
AAGTTTATTAGTGTCCATTTCACTCGCATTCACACGGATGAAATCAGGCTGTTTTTGGAGTTTGTTCTGTATTTTGACACTGTTCAACACAATGTAGTGATTAACATGTAAGTTATCACAATATGTACATTTTGAACACTGCACCGTTCATCATACAAGTGTCCGTAGTGTGCTTCGTTTACTTAAGCGGAATGTAAATATTTTCACGACGCGCTGCATAGCCAACGTTGCATTATTCTTTTGCCGCGCCGCTGGCTGTACAGTCTGTCACATTAAATTTGCAGGGCCGGCCGAAGTGGCCGTGCGGTTAAAGGCGCTGCAGTCTGGAACCGCAAGACCGCTACGGTCGCAGGTTCGAATCCTGCCTCGGGCATGGATGTTTGTGATGTCCTTAGGTTAGTTAGGTTTAACTAGTTCTAAGTTCTAGGGGACTAATGACCTCAGAAGTTGAGTCCCATAGTGCTCAGAACCATTTTTTGAAATTTGCAGGCGAAGACGCTTCGTATCATACTACTAAGGGTTACCAGTTCAAGTTAATTATTAATACAGTCAACAGCACTCAACATTCATACCATTGCTGCTAACTTTGACACTCCAAGAGCGTTCATAAGGTTAAGTGATCACAGTTATTGTCACTGTTCATCATTATTCACAATATAAATCTCAGTCCTTCATTCGTCCACTAGTTCCTGCGAAACACGTTTCACTGTTCTGATTGCTGTCGGTAGTTTTCCACAGCTCTTAACAGACACTCTATATGCAAATGACACTTTTCAAATAATGAGGTCTGGTACACTTGAATGTAAGTTCATATTACCATGACTGAATAGCAAAATTTGGAATTTTACACTGTCACATAAACATGAGACAATATAAAACATTCAGAATGTGCTACATGATCTTGACCATGAGGTCTCTACTGAACTGTACATTTCCATTTGTATTACAGATGTATATATTTACATATTTCTATTTTCTTGATTGTTATTCACCATGTTTTTGGCACAGATGTCTTTGTTCGGTTTATCTAACCGAAATGTTGCTCATAAGAGCATTTTATATGACTTCGTAATGTAACAGAGTACGTAAATCCGTACACATTCAGATGTCACTTTTTTTCTTTTTTTTTTATTTCTTTTTACAGTCACACAGCTCACACACTACCAAAACTCGCAACGTGTGTGGGACTACATGACTCAATCTTATGAAAATATTTTTGTTATATCCATTCTTACACACGAACAAATATATTATTTAAGCATTTTAATCATTTCTATGCTTCGTATAGAAAGGTAAAATTCCTCACAATTAATGCAATAACACTCAAGTTTTTATCAAGTTATTGATCCCTTTTAGAGTAAAAATACATTTATTACGGAGATTCTCTACTCCTTGTTCAAATAATTCAAAAACATTACAGTGTAATACTTGACATAAAAGCTTATGAACTAATACATATACCATATTATCACATTATTACTGCTAATTATTTTACCATAAACATTATATTTACAATTATGGGATAGGGCACTTGCACTTCTGATTGGTCATTTGTATATTGCAGCATTTAAATAGGTTTTCGTTTTGCAAATATTTTTTTATGTCTTTATGACAATACAGTCCATTCCTATTTCCGTGTGTTCACATCCTCTAGTATATAGCACCCCTCATGTGGGGTATTAGCTATTTTATATGGTCCTTCATACAGTAATTGTCATTTTTTTTTTGTTCACTATTGATGCCTTGGGATGCGTCCTCAACAATACCAACTCATCGATACAATGTTGTTCTGTTTTAGTAAGTTTTTTGTCAAACTTCGCCTTGCGGAGCTCTGCTTGGCGATAAATATTCTGAAGAGCTGTCTCTAGTTTCTTTTGATAAGTTAGTTGTTCCTCTTCGATCTTCGGTATTGGATTAACCCTTTCGTTCACTTCCTCCTTCTGTTCCTTCATTAGTTCACTGGGCGTGAAACCAGTTGTCATACGTCGTAAATTATTATACGTTTCCATGAAACTATTTAGGTATTCCACCCACTCAATGTGCCTATTGTGGGCGTACGTTCGGATGAACCGGATGAGTTCCCTGAAAGTTCTTTCAACCGGGTTACTGCTCGGTGAAAACCTTGAAATTGGAACATGTTTGATGTTATATTCTTCCATAAGGTTCTTCCACCTCTCTCCAGTAAAATACGCGGCATTATCTGTTATGACAATCGATGGGCAGCCGACAGATTTGATGTAATCGTTTTTATATCTTTTTGTAATACTACTGGCAGACGATGTCCTAAGTGGGTACATTTTCATGTATTTTGAAAATAAATCATACACTGCAAGCACGTATTTCACTCCCCCCTTGGCAGTTGGTAGGGGCCGTGCAATGTCTGTGGCTGCAGTCTGCCACGGACATTTTGCAATAATGGGGTGTAGTTCAATATATCTGGAAATATTGCTCGATTTGACCTTTTGGCATATTTTACAGGTTCTGATAAGTTCTTGAACTCTTATTTTTAAATTTAGATAATGACAATTCTGAATCATCTTCTTAGTACGCTTAATAATGCCGAAGTGCCCCCATGCCCGATACGTTAACCAAATTAAATCATCAAGCAGGTCTCATGGAATGCACACTCGTATTCTATTATTAGGATTGTCAGATCTGTAAAATAAAATGTCATTGTTCAACTGGTAATTTTGGTGGAAAGCACTGTCATCTTGCTGACACAATGCGTCCCTGATGTTCTTCCATATCGGATCCTATTCTTGACATTGTTCCATCCTTTTCCACAACGCTAAATATTTTCTTCTATTAACTGTGTCCTTTATAAGTAGAATTTTATATTCTGTAGAACTTTGTATTAGAGCTGCAAATGCTGGTAATCCTCGTGGTAGCCTAGATAATGCGTCGGCAATTACATTATCTGGTCCATGGACATGTCTAATTTCAAAGTCATACTCTTGCGGGGCGAGAGTCCAAGGAGCTAAGCGTCCGTGAAGTTATTTGCATGTTAACATGAAACTCAGAGCTTGGTGGTCACATAATGCATTGACATAATTCCCGTAAACATAGAATCTAAATTTTTTAAGGCAAATACTACGTCAAGTACCTCAAATTCAGTCATGGTGTAGGATCGTTCACATTTGGTTAAGATCCTACTTGCAAATCCTATCATCTTGACTTCTATCTTGTTGTTGATGGTTTCTGTTTGAAACAGGCATGCTCCGATCCCATAATTTGAAGCATCTGTTGCAATAAAGAAATCCTTTGACATATCCGGCTGATGCAAAATTGGTGCATTGATAAGTGCCTCTGTGATACTGTCAAAGTCTTCTTTGTATTTCGATGTCCAGCACCACTGTGCATTTTTCTTTATCAAACTCAATAACGCTTCATTGTTAAGCTGTTGAGTTGTTAAAAATCTTCTGAAGAAATATGCTAAGCCATTGAAACTTTTAAGTTGTTCCTTCGTGCATGGGTACGGAAAATTTATAATTGTCTCCATTTTGCTAGGATCTGGTTTTATACCTCGTGACGATATTACATGACCTAGGAATTTTCTTTCCTCCCTAGAAAACATGGATTTTTTTCAAACTTACTGTCACTCCTTTTACTAGAAACATGCCCAGCACATTTTTTATTAAATCAGGGTGTTCTTCCCAGGTATCTGTTGCTAGCAATAGGTCATCCACATATGCTGTGACTCGATCTAATACATGGGGTTCTAGTACGTGATCCAACGTTACTATGAACACACCGGCACTAATATTTAATCCAAAGGGAAGAACACGAAATTGATAGCTTCGGCCTCCAAACACAAAGGTGGTATATTGCCTGGATTCTTCTGATAAGAGGATTTGCCAAAATGAAGAACGCAAATCCAGTGAGATTAGATATTTCTTGCCAAAAAACTTCTGTATTTGTTCGTCTAAATTTTCAGGTCTCGTTCGCACTGGCACTATGATCTTATTGATGTCTCGTGCGTCGAGAACTAGGCGTATACTTTTATCTGTTTTGGTTATTGCTAATAGGGGACTGCTATATGGCGAATTAGATGTTTCAATAATGCCCCAATCCACCATTTTTCGGATTTCTTTCATCACTTCGAATTTCGTAGTCCAGGGGACCGAGTAAGATGCTCTGCAATAGGCATTGTGCGGATATACTTTCATATTATACTGGTAATCTTGTATGATTCCAGGGCGTTCAGTGAATACTTCGAGGTATCCGGATAATAATTCTGTTAATTTTATAGCCTCTGAAGCATTAATGCAAGTTGCCTCCTGTACTTTCTCTTATATTATTGTAACGATGTCACTCACGTTGCTGGGTGCATCGTTATTTCGATTTTAGGGACACATCTGTGGGTGCTTATGATCCAACACCCACTACTTCTGTTTGCTGACAGAAAGATTCATTTTTCTCATCAGCGGAAGGTTCGCACCGAACTCCCGATTCAGAATTAATGTTATCGGTCGCTGTTGGTACTTAAGTGCACATGTCCCACGGGCGAGATCAATTAGAGCTTCCTTTTCTTGGACGAACTCAAGACCCAGAAGCAACGGTACTGACAAGTTATCCATTAGTAGGAACGTGCATAATAAGCGATCGTTTCCCAAGGAAACTTCCACCTGTGTCTGGTATTTTATACTCTGTGCCTTTTTTCCCCATGCCCCTATAACCTTACAATTTGCAACAGGCAAAAGCGGCAATCTACTTATCTCCCATACCTTCTTGAAAAACTGCGTGTTCATAACTGACACATTCGCACCTGTGTCAAGCAGAATGGTAGTGGTTACACCATTTACAGCTCCGGTGACACTTGCTTGGATATTTTCTCTTTCTGGCTTATCAGAGACAGCAGGTTCCTGATATAGCTCATCTTCGATCCTGTTGCCATCCTGATACCGTATCATGCTTATTTTTTGTTTCGTCGACCTGTTACGTTCATTGTTGGCCTCGGTCACCTGACGAAGGCCTAGAGGGACCGAAATTAGTTTGTTGGCTTCTGAGTGTTTTGGTTTGCTTCCCAAGGTACCTCCACTATTCTAACATTTTGTGAGTTTTCAGTCGGGGATGGCCTGCTCGGATGCCACCACGGTGGATATTGATTGCTTGGTATAGGTATAGCCTGTACATAACTTATTGGCTGAACTGAATTGATAGAATTTTGCTGCGGCTGCCAATGACTTGCATCTGGCTGTCGCCAGTATTCACTGTCACCCCACGCATTTTTAGCCTTGTCTTTATATGGACTGTCTGACCTATTGTCATTTCGTTTCTTTATGTTGCTATTGTTATTGTTTGGATTTTCATTGTGGTACTGCCTCCGATTACCATTCGGTTGTTGACGTTCTTCAGCCTGATAATTACTGTTATTATTATTAGGATAACCAAAGTTTTGGTTGTATGGATTCCTACTATTATTATTATTATTGTATTTTCCGTTACTATAAGCTTTACTTTTATTTTTCTTTGGACTACCTTCGCCCCTATTTCCATTATTTCCATTCCATGAATTTTTTCTATTAGGACTATTGGTATTGCTGATCACGTCAGAATTTTTTTCTGGCGTCTTCTTGCACTAGATCCAGAGAATCAACTACAGACAGAAATTCTTTCAGATCGGTGTCTGTGACATTGAATCATTTTTCTCTAATATGTAAGGGTAATCTAGCTTTTAACACTCGCAATAAGTCTCTGGTGGTTACTGGCTCATTCCAGTACCTGGTCATGTTAATATATTTTTCAAAGTACTTCCTAAAGGAAGCTGATTTCGGATTGTACATTTCTGCATTGTAAACAACTTTACGGAGTCGCTCTTGAGTAGACGCTGACCAGAATTGATCAAGGAACGCCTTCTCAAAGTCGTGGAAAGTCTTGCAAGTTTCTGCTGCATGTAATGCCCAGGGCGATGCATCACCAGAAATTTGTGAAACCACAAACTGTGTTTTCTGTTCTACCGACCATGATTTTGGAAGAACACTTTTGAAGTTTCGAATGAAAACTACTGGATGTATGTTTTCTTGCTTTCTTCGTTAAATATTTGATACCGTCTATGCTTAATCATGCTTTCTTCATTTATCAAACTAGTTAACTGCATGGAATTGCTATCATTCGCAAGTGGTGTGGTTACTTTATTACAAGTACATTCTGTTTCACTATTATTGTTCCTTAGTGTCACATTCTGCAATGGTACTGTCGGTTGATTACTAAAATTTGGTCTTCCTTGGGGTACATTAAAATTTGCCGTCAGATTATCTGCGATCTTTTCCCTGCATACTGTCAGATTTTCAAAGTTTTGAGTTTCAGAGTTCAGCACCCTGGCTACTTCTGTTCGGACTTGCTTTCGGATTTCTGAGGGAACGTCCTCTTGCATTGTTTCCACAGCGGTACCCAAAGCTTTGAATTGGTTCTCTAGTCTATCTACTTCAATTTGAAGGCTGTTGACCTGAACTGGAATGTTTGTTAACGGTTCACTAGTGGTTTTCACTGCACCGATCTACTGCTTAAAATGGCTAGTAATACCACTAACACGATTGACCAACACTTGACTTACCCTACGGACAATTTCTTTATCTCTTTCCAGAAAAATATTGTTTAGGTTTTCCATATATTTCTTTTCCTTTTCTTGGTCCCTGAGCTCGTGTTGCTGTTTTTCTATAAGCTTTTCCTGTCTACGTTTTTCCATTTCCTGCTGACGTTGTCTTTCATGCTCCTGTTCTTTAATAGTAAACTCTTCAAATAATGCTGTTAGAATATCATGTATCAGCATAGCTTGAGCATTTCTGACTTCTGCCCCTTGCCCAGAAGAAGTATTCTCAATTATTCCTAACTGGTTGAATGCAGGAGCGTCAGTTTGTTTTGGCAACTCCTCAGTTTTACTATCACTCGGGACATCAGTTACTAAATTATCATCCATAATTAAATTTTCTAATAATTCGACAGAAGTGAAAGTGAACATCTGTTCTACCTTTGTTCATTGTCAATGGTGGACTGCTTACATGGTCTCTCGCACCAGCGCAGGTAGAGATTCGTACAGCAGTTTGGTAGGAAGGTGTCAATGCTCATAAAACAAGTAAATATACAATTATTAATAGTTTGTTTTGGTACCCCGTGCCTGTAATAGATTACAATTTCAATTATTAAAATGAATAAATGTATACTGGTGGTCCCACATTGGCCGCCAGTGTAGCATTCGCTGTGTTATTCAGTGGTTTGGAATTTAACTAATTTGTAAATGAAAAACATAATCTTATTTCATTATAGTGAGTAATTACTAATTTTTGTTTCTCTCGGCTAAATATTTGCTGAAGTTGCTACAGAACTCCAAGCTAACTTGTGTTAAAGTGTTGTCTGTAAGTTGTGTAAGTGTCACTAAATCACAGTTCATACAACAGATTCTATATAATTACTGATTATGATTGAAACAGTTATCTTCAGGAAAATGATCATTAAGACCACCGAATATTCTTCACAACTTGTGTGTAATTAATTTCAGCTCCATTCATCAGCAAGATAAGTTTGTTATGTGGATCATGCTATGAGCACTGTTTGTAAAGAACCAAGTTGATTCGAATTATTTTCATTAAAATGAGTTCGTGACCACCGGTCCACATTTATTTTTACACATTTCTATTATCTTCGGTATTTATGTCTGCAGAGTTGCGTAATTTGAATTGGCCGCTGAGATGATTGTTAAGATGGCGGCAGGCAACTGATAGAGACTTTCTATTGTTAGAGCAAATTTCCATTTACGAGGATAAGTACTTGTAATGCTTATTAAACTTTACATTCATATTCTGCACTATTTAGACTAATTTTCATCAAGCAAACCTTTGATACTTTCGTAAGAAACACAGATAAAAGAGCGATACAAATCGCAATCATCAATGGCTGCGCTCCTTGCAGAGGAAAGAAATAATTAACACAGGTAATGCTTATTGAGAGAGGAACTGAAGTTACAAATAATTATTCACACGTATTTATAATAATAATGCACTCTGTTCTCAAGTAATAATTAACAAATAATTACAATTCCTTAATAGATCTCAGTTTGATATGCGTCTTGCGTCCGCAACCAACAAAAGCCAACCAACAAAAGGTAAAAACAAAGGAAGACAAAAGCAAATCATAAAAGGAATTTACAATTATCATTGTCTTTGTACGATACACATCGATATGTCCAACTACATCATAAAATATTATATAAATAATTAATATTTATCATCGTTTTATTTCACTGTTTTTCCATATGTCGGATAGATAATGTTCATAACTGTTAGACGCATAATTTCCTCTCGTCGCACTGTAGCTAAAATTATCTCGTGGATGTGACATGCTGTCGTCTGCTATTGCTATTATCCCAAGGTGGAAGAGTTGTATCCATCATATTCAGCCCCAGAATGCACGTATCATTCAGTTTCACACACTCCTCGTTTAAGATCTCCTCCGCAGATGGGATTGATACGCAGAGTTTCAAAAAGAAATTCATCCGATCATTGATAAGTGTGACTTTCCGGGAACGGAAGGTTACGTTTTACAGTAGGTTTACTTTTAATGTATTGATAAAAACGCAGCGTCACCAGTCGTACCTGATCTAACAACTGTTAACGTACAAGTTCTCGAGTATTACTGTCTTCCACATTTCACTGCAAAAAAATGGCTCTGAGCACTATGCGACTTAATTTCTGAGGTCATCAGTCGCCTAGAACTTAGAACTAATTAAACCTATCTAACCTAACGACATCACACACATCCATGCCCGAGGCAGGATTCGAACCTGCGACCGTAGCGGTCGCTCGGTTCCAGACTGTGGCGCCTAGAACCGCGCGGCCACTCCGGGCGGCATTTCATTCCAGACAGTCGAAGAAAGATGCAGTGCATCTTGCGAGAGCCTGCGTAGAAAACTTCAAGATCCCTTTTGCTGGGCAGAACCCACAAATACACTCCTGGAAATGGAAAATTGAACACATTGACACCGGTGTGTCAGACCCACCATACTTGCTCCGGACACTGCGAGAGGGCTGTACAAGCAATGATCACACGCACGGCACAGCGGACACACCAGGAACCGCGGTGTTGGCCGTCGAATGGCGCTAGCTGCGCAGCATTTGTGCACCGCCGCTGTCAGTGTCAGCCAGTTTGCCGTGGCATAGGGAGCTCCATCGCAGTCTTTAACACTGGTAGCATGCCGCGACAGCGTGGACGTGAACCGTATGTGCAGTTGACGGACTTTGAGCGAGGGCGTATAGTGGGCATGCGGGAGGCCGGGTGGACGTACCGCCGAATTGCTCAACACGTGGGGCGTGAGGTCTCCACAGTACATCGCTGTTGTCGCCAGTGGTCGGCGGAAAGTGCACGTGCCCGTCGACCTGGGACCGGACCGCAGCGACGCACGGATGCACGCCAAGACCGTAGGATCCTACGCAGTGCCGTAGGTGACCGCACCGCCACTTCCCAGCAAATTAGGGACACTGTTGCTCCTGGGGTATCGGCCAGGACCATTCGCAACCGTCTCCATGAAGCTGGGCTACGGTCCCGCACACCGTTAGGCCGTCTTCCGCTCACGCCTCAACATCGTGCAGCCCGCCTCCAGTGGTGTCGCGACAGGCGTGAATGGAGGGACGAATGGAGACGTGTCGTCTTCAGCGATGAGAGTCGCTTCTGCCTTGGTGCCAATGATGGTCGTATGCGTGTTTGGCGCCGTGCAGGTGAGCGCCACAATCAGGACTGCATACGACCGCGGCACACAGGGCCAACACCCGGCATCATGGTGTGGGGAGGGATCTCCTACACTGGCCGTAAGCCACTGGTGATCGTCGAGGGGACACTGAATAGTGCACGGTACATCCAAACCGTCATCGAACCCATCGTTCTACCATTCCTAGACCGGCAAGGGAACTTGCTGTTCCAACAGGACAATGCACGTCCGCATGTATCCCGTGCCACCCAACGTGCTCTAGAAGGTGTAAGTCAACTACCCTGGCCAGCAAGATCTCCGGATCTGTCCCCCATTGACCATGTTTGGGACTGGATGAAGCGTCGTCTCACGCGGTCTGCACCTCCAGCACGAACGCTGGTCCAACTGAGGCGCCTGGTGGAAATGGCATGGCAAGCCGTTCCACAGGACTACATCCAGCATCTCTACGATCGTCTGCATGGGAGAATAGCAGCCTGCATTGCTGCGAAAGGTGGATATACACTGTACTAGTGCCGACATTGTGCATGCTCTGTTGCCTGTGTCTATGTGCCTGTGGTTCTGTCAGTGTGATCATGTGATGTATCTGACCCCAGGAATGTGTCAATAAAGTTTCCCCTTCCTGGGACAATGAATTCACGGTGTTCTTATTTCAATTTCCAGGAGTGTATTTTCAGTTTTCCTACTTTTATTTTATGAAGAGATCGTGAAGATAAAATCAGGAAAAAATAGATGCTACAGAAGGGCTGAGGCCGTTATTCCTCCCACGTTCCATCCTTGATTGTACCGTGAACAGTTCTTGGTATATGTTACAATGAAAAGCACCCTCTGCCACGCGATGCGCAGTAAATCCCAGAGAGCTAATATATCTGTAAAAGTACATATTTCAAATTCTTAGTTAACTAAGACACTTATTATGTATTGGATCGAACGCCAGAGTTTTTCCTGCTATACTTTTGTCGTACAAAATGCTGTAGGTTATCGAGTTGTAAAAATTGATTGTCACTGAGATAACCAACAGACTTGAGCGTTCTGTAGATTTTACAGCCATTCGCATGGAATCAGATTCTGCCTTGAACCCAGCGCCAGCAAGCATGTTTTCTCAACAGAAAAAAAAGCGCCAAGAGCCGCTCGACCACCCCTAGACTAAGAACTACTTAAACCTAACTAACCAAAGGACATCGCACACATCCATGCCCGAGGCAAGTTACGAACCTGGGACCGTAGCAGCAGCATGGTTCCGGACTGAAGTGCCTAGAGCTGCTCGGCCACCGCGGCTGACCTTCTCAACAGCACCTACTGTTGAGTGCACACATCTAAAGCTAGCTTTTCAAGGGAATTAACGACACAGGATCGAACAACGTGTTTGGAATATAGGCACGGAACCGAGATTAGGCACTGACAATTTACACTCTAAATTTTACCAGACAGATCAGATTCTGACCATGTAGCAAGGGCATTATAGCGCCCCTCCAACCTTCCATGAGTGTTAAATTATTACTACCGCATTTTCTGTTTTCACAGATCTATGCAGCATCCAGCTTCTCCTGGAGCAGGTCACTGAGCGACTACAAACTACCAAGCGGAGAGCTGCCTTGTGATCTTCGTCTACCACGTTGTTGAGGGCCTACCTCACCCACGACAAAAAGAACTATCTCTAGTGTGTGTTCGCTAAGGTGGAACTACTCAAGGCTGCTCGCAAATTGCGGTCCACACTTTCCTCAAACGTAGTAGGTTTAAATGCCATTGCTTTATCAGAAATAAAAGTGCGGCTAAGCTGCAAGGTTCGAAATATCTCTTGCACACACCTGATTTGCGCTTTAGACGAGTTACGAGAATCTAACAAAAGCGCGTAAACGCGTCTACACGTGCAAAGACGTACGGGTTACATTCTCTAGAGCGGACCCATACATATTTTCTGTACAGGCTTTTCAACCGCAGCAAAAGGAAAAATCCTTTGTCGCTTATTTAATGCATGTGTGCTGACACCACAGATTTTACAGCCCAACACCAATGTCTTAATCTGTTTATTCCTCCCCTTCCAGATGAAATTCTATCTTTTCTTCAACCGCGTTTTGAAAACATCCGTATGACCGCCCTGCAACACTTCATAATAATACATAAACACAAAGGAACAGAATTAATTGGCAGTAGGACCGTATCACCTTGGTTTCCGCGACCTGCGCAACACGGTACGTTTCCTTCGGACAGTGGGGTTCAGTCGCCTACCCTTTTCTTATCCTTCCCTCATTAGATTTCATCTCATGGTCGATATACAGTTGTACCGCAACGCACTTCAAAATCAGTAAAAGGCCTCTAAGAATAGCACAGCACTGATTGCTTAAAGGTTCCGTTGAGCCCTCCGCCAGGACTTATTCGCCCAAGTGTATGTCACACTCCTGATAAAACATCCGACTCAAGCCATCGGCCACGACGTTTCAGTACCATTAATACGCTTATATACGTACTGTCCATCTTGGTTTTGCTAATACCCAGATGAGTGCCTTCTTGTCGGTTTCTAATATAATGGTTGATCTTCCAGATATAGCTTAAACGTGTAGAGGGTGAACAAAACAGCCTGTGCCTCCAGTTCTTATGGGGAATCTTTCTCTTCCAGTGGAGAATGGCTACGTGAAGAGTATGCAACAGGCTGTCTCTCAGCTATCGCATCCTGCAAAAAGATGGTCACATTCATCACACGTGAGGCTAACGTAACACTAGTGAAGGAAAGGACTCGTTTTACTCGCAGTGAACTGGACGCCATTTCCAAACGTCGGTTGTATCTGCACATGGAGATTGCTTCTAATCTCCCACTCTCTCTCGGCAATGGGTCAACAGTCTCAGCTGGACCAAATCGGACTGGGCCCATTAGAAGTCTACTTCAAGACAGTCTTCAAAGTTTGCCCGCCTGGCAGCAAAGTTACCACAAAAAGATGCTTTTTAACGTTCCATGGTCGATTTTACGGATAAGGTTTTGGGCAAAGGACTCTGTCAGAGCTTGGGAAAGATTTGAGCTCCACGACTACGCCGAGAATCTTACCTGTAACTGATTTTATTAGTGCTGCTGAAGAAACTGTTACCGCCTCTTCCCAATGAAGCAGCAGAAGACATCAGACGTGGAACATGTCGAGAAGTCCACCTCAGAAGAGCAAAATTTCCCCGATGGAAATGGCCGCACTACGAAATCTACTACAAGATCTTAATACGATGGTCCTTCCAGCGGAAAAGGGAAACGCAACTGCGCTGTTACCAAATGAGATCTATGACAAGAAGATTTAGAGCTTGTTGAGTGAACCAACATACCGGAAGACTGGTAAAGATCCCACAATGAGAACAGAAAGAAAATTAGCAGCGTTGCTAAATTCTTCATCACTAATACATCACAGCTCTGCTCTACTACTGTTATACGATCTTCCACAAATTCACAGAGAAGGTCTTCTATTACGGCCTATTCCGAACAATACCGTCGGTGCTCCAACATATATTACGTCGTTACTGAGGCCTTTTTCGGGAAAGTGTTCCCATCGTATGCGCCACTCTGGTGACTTTATTAATAGACTGAAGGCACTTCGATTCGTCGAACATATCAGTAAGCTTCGATGTTGCCTCCTTCTACACTACGGTCCCTCTCATGGATTCATTGTCACTCATCAGTAGTAAGTAATTCAACAGTGCTATTTCATCACGCTCTCTCCTCAACCCACTTTTTATTCAACAATAAGCATTTTGAGGAAATTGGCGGTGTTGCCACGGATAGTCCTTTCACCCTCTGACAGCAAATTCTTTTATGGAAGACCTAGGGCACTTGATTTCGAAGAACTTTAAGCAAAAGCCTTCTTGCGATATGTGAACGATACTTTTGTAGTGTGACCTAAAGATGAAGAACTATGACGCTCTTTGCATCACGATTGGGCGCTAATGACCATAGAAGTTTTGCGCCCTAAAAAAAAAAAAAAAAAAAAAAAAAAAATCTTTGCATCATCTCAATTCAACCCAAGAAAATATCGAATTTACGATGGAAGTGGAGAAGGTGACTTTCTGTCACTTGATCAGGAGGAATGTGGATGGATCATTGGGGGTATTCCGTCTACTGTAAGCCCACACATCCAGGCCTGTATCTCCATGCGTCTTGCTGCCACCACCACTCGCAAAGTATGGGAGCCTTTCCAGCGTTGGTGCACTGGGCACAAGTTGCGTCAGACGGAGACAGCTGGAACACCTACAATCAGTGTTCAAAGATAATGCAATTCTTCACATCACATCAGTACAACATTAAGGGAGAAGAAACTTGACCAGTCGCAAGAGCAAGAGAAGAAGTAACTGTTAAAGATCAGGGTGTTCCTCCCGAACGTCGGCAATATTTCGTCGAAATTAGGCTGAATCTTAAGAAAAGTGATCTCTAGCCCACCTACAAGGTTTTGTGTTCTGCTCTATTCGGCAAAGGACGATCTGGAATCGCGGAAGGCTGCTGTCTACAGGATACCTTGTCATTGTGGCAAAGTCTACATTGGTCAGACGACGCACACAGTGAGTGAAATATGCGTTGAACATGGTCGCCGCACTCTCATTTCACAGCCCAACAAGTCAGCCAAAGCGGAGCGTTGTATCTCCACAGGCAATTGCATGGATTACTCTGCCACAGAAATCTTGGTCGCGCGAGATCCTTCTGGGAAGCAATTGCACTGGGGAACAGCCATTTTATTGTCCTAGATCTGTGACTTGTTCTTAACTAATTTTTGGTCTCTGAATCCAAAACTATTAGCAGCTTTTCTCTACTACATCAAGTTTTTTAACTACAGGATATTCTCTCTTTACCCTAAAAGTCATTAAAACTGGGCATAGTAGGAAAATAAAGTGGGTACTAACCAAACGTAGTAGAATATTAGAATATTTTATTCATTCAAAGGTTATTGTAATATTCAAAGTTACATTGTGTTTATACAAATAATGAAAACAAAGAAATTAGGGTACAAATTTTCGCTTATAGCTTTTCCTAAAATGTTCTAAATGGTTCAAATTGCTCTGAGCACTATGGGACCCAACTTCTGAGGTCATTAGTCCCCTAGAACTTAGAACTAGTTAAACCTAACTAACCTAAGAACATCACAAACATCCATGCCCGAGGCAGGATTCGAACCTGCGACCGTACCGGTCTTGCGGTTCCAGACTGCAGCGCCTTTAACCGCACGGCCACTTCGGCCGGCCCTAAAATGTTCAATCTGGGGAAATTCTCGCTTGATGCTCTAACAGTAGTCAGCCATCATACCGACATCTCATCTACCTTGATACCTTTCTTCCATGACCTTCAAATCTTGGCGGAATCGCTCACCCTGTTCATCGTTAACAGTACCAAGGTTTTCTGGAAAGTTATCAAGATGGCTGTGTAAGAAATACAGTTTGATACTCATGTTACAGCCAAGCTTTTTAAAGCTCCCTAAGAGCTGTTGAACAATTTCGACGTAATTCTGGGCTCGTGTATTTCCTAGAAAGTCCATGACAATATTTTTGAATGCCAACCAAGCATTCTTGTCAAGTTCGGTCATTCTTTCTATGAAACTATCGTATTTAATAAGTTGCCTAATCTATGGCGCATCAAAGACACCAGCCTTCATCTTCTCGTATGACAAGCTAGGAATGGCCGAAATGATATACTTAAAACAGTCCCCTTCAGTTGACAGAGCTCTAACGAATTGCTTCATGAAATCTAGTTTTATATGCAAAGACGGAAATATAATGTTTTTCTGTCGATAAGTGGATGATTTACAATGTTTGGATAACCAGGTTTCAGGTCATATCTTGGCGGCCACTTTGACTGCACCCAAAGCTTCTCACTAGCTCTGCTGTCCCACATACATAGAAAACACGGATACTTGGTATATCCGCACTGCTGGCCAAGACGGAATGAAACCATTCTAAGGTCAACACAGATGATCCATTGGTGCCAGTTATATTACAACACATCAATGACCTTCTTTATGCCTTGGTATTTTTCATGCAAGAAAACTGAATGACCTATTGGGATTGAATCGTATAAATTTCCATTGTGGTGGAGAACACACTTAAAGCTACGATTTGAGCAATCAATAAACAATCGCCATTCGGTTGCGTTATAGTCTGAAATTCCCAATTCCTTCATTAAACCAGGTATGTTGTGGCAATACACAAATCCATCAGCAGTCCGAAAGAACTGCTGAAATACACATTCTCTCGATTGAGAGTGGGTGATTTTAGCTCCTCTCTCTAACAAGTTTTTTTCATGCAGTCTTGATGCTGGAAGTTCTGATGTTTTTTTGGATCGTCCAAAATTCAGTACCAAGTCATTCATCTCAAACTGATTAAATTATTTACGAAGAGAATCATCGTCACCTTTAAAATCTTTGTCTCTGCCTTCACTTCGATCTTCACCCGACGCATCTTCTTGTATTTCCTAACAGGTTAATTTTTAAAACACTGGCACTGGAATTTCAGCGGAATGCGGCACAGGGCGTATAGCTGACTGTAAAGTAGGGTAATATATTCTATGTTTTTTTGTTATATACTGACGTTTTCACTATACAAAAGTAACAATCACTGGAGTGGTCTTTGGGTTCTCGCCAAATCATTGGTATACCAAACGGAGGTTTATCGCGTGTTCCTTTCGTCCACATTCTCAAACCCTACACACACTGCTTGCAGACTTTGTGAGGGGCACATCATTTATCTTGGTCACCTATTTTTACTTTAAAATAAGCAAAATAGGCTTCCCTGACAAAATTAATGATGTTTCTCAGTTGACTGGGAATGGTAAAACTGCCACATATGTAAAAAAAAAAACATTCGGAGCTGTTTAAGCACTTACGACGTGAACTACCAGCGGCAGACGAAAAGAAACTTTTTCGTTTATATATATATATAAGAAGTGAATACTGATAATCAGGTGTAAATACAAATTCTTGCACTAAGCGTTCGAAACCGGCTACACTATATCAGAGCGACAGATACACATGTTTAACACAGCGTCTCATGCGTAACTGACCACATTAGTGTAGACAATATGAATCCTAAACCTGTCGCGCGGCGTCACTGTCCCCTCCAGTCGTCACTGGTTTAAGCTTTGCCGATAGAGTGCAGCAGTGCTTTATGTAACAAACAAGTTACCTGTCAGAAGCTTAATCGCATGCGCTACAACTGTATAAAAAAAAAGCCTTGACGTGACGGGAAAAAACTAATTACAGTTTTGGAATCAGCATGTCCATTTACCTCTAAAACAGCCTAAGAATAGAAGTCAATAGAAATTAAGTTACAAATTGTTCCCCAGTGTTATCAAAGAATCGGTGGAAATACGTTTTGCACAAGACCATATTAGTCATGATTTCAACTCCATAAGGCGCGGAACCCCTTTATTTCTTTAATGTTTTCACAAGAAAAACATTTTATGGCCAATGACACGTCTTGTGACATTTTATTTTATTAATTGTGACATCTGAGCTTTAATTCCGAGAGTGCGCACTCCGACAGAGAGCGCGCATGTAGTACCACATTCCACATGCGCCTGCACCATATATGGAGCAGTATTCCAAGCGAGCGCTTAACTAGGAAGAGGTCGCTCATGTAGCGGCTGCCTTTTTGCGTATACGTCTTCCCGCCTACTTTTGGTATAAGGGTAGCGACAAGAACTAGCCACCTGCAATGATTAACACTCACCCGAAGATGGATGAATGGTTGTCAGCCGATTATTGTGGCAGGAAGTCGACGTTACCCGGCTGTGATCCCGAACTCCGTGGAATTCTCTTTATGCCAGGAAAGAATAACATTTTCACTGCTGGCTAATATGACGGTATTGGCAATAATTGAAGGTATTGAAAGGCCTGTTAGAGAATGAAACAAGCCTACAACAACTATCTTCAAGCATTATCTAGGAGGAAACCTACAGACTTGGAAAAGCAAATACCAGGTTATGGGAGTGATAGTAGAGAACGCAAAGGTGTTGAGCCTGTATTTTGCAGATGACCATATTGTATTAGCAGAAGATAATCTGACCTGTATGATGAAAGCTTAAACAAAAATACAGAAGGTATAACATGAAGATGAACATGAAGAAGTATGAGCAAAAATAAGTAATTTGGAGCTAGGTGGAGGAGTAATTGTAGGGGTGAAAAAGGTATGAGATATTATTTAATAAACAGGGAACAAGTAGTGATAATATTATTAGCGGGATTGATAAAGGATGAGCTGTAACAAGGGCAGTGAACTCTGATCCACGGAACAAAGAGATAAGAGCAACAATGAAGTAGAGAAGGTATAAGACTACAGTCAAGAATATTATTTTGTAAGGACCTAAAAATCTGGAGCGTTAACAAAAGAAATTGAATTAACTGCTCGCCACTGAGATGGGTCACTTAAGATGAAGCTCAAGCTGTACTAGATGGATAACATACGAAAAGAAGTAATCTGACAAAGGATGAAAATGGATAGGGACATCTGTGACGACATTCAACAGAAGAAGTTGTTGTGGTTGGGAATGAAGACAAGACACAAAATGCGATACCATGATGGATACCATTCCGGCGGAAAGAAAGGGTTTGTCCACAACGAACTGGCGAAATGATGTGGAAGAGGCAATGGAAGCAATGAATATGAACGTTGAGGAAGACAAGAGAGAAGAAGATGTCGACTGTGGGTGGAGAAGCGGATTCAGCAGTAGATAATCCGCAAGAAGGAAAAGGAAACGAAGTGGAAGATTTTCATGAGATTCCACTGCAGGCTGTTAACGAAGGTCGAGCATACGGTTTAGATTCCCAGATATCTGCGCGGCTCTATGACTTTTTAAGTAACTAAAGCCTGTACGTTGTCCTCGACGGCGAGTGTTCATCAGAGACAAATATATCGCCAGTAATGCTCCAGGTAAGTGTAATACGACCGCTCTCAGTCTCTGTATACATAACCTATCCGACGGAGAGACTGAGCAACAATTTACAGCTGTCTGCTGGTGACGCTGTGGTGTACGGAAAGGTGCCGTCGTTGAGTAACTGAAGCGGGCTACAAGATGACTCACACTGATTTTGTAGTTAGTGCAATGAATGAAAGCTTACTCTAAATGTAGAATAATGTGAGTTAATGCGGTTGAGTAGGAAACACAATCCTGTAATGTTCAAATACAGCACTAGTAAATGAAATGAGCACTTCAGGTTGATGGAGAGAAAGGCGAACGAGTTAATTTTGGGAAAAGTGAAGCTCATATATAAAGGAGACTGTGTATAGAACGGAAATATGACCCATTCTTCAGTTCTGCTCGAATTTTTGGGATCCTCAGCAGATCGGATTACAGGAAGAAGAATAGGTGCACAGTATGTCCCTCGAACCACTTGATCAACATCGTGGCCTTGTGGCATGGCGCATTGTCTTGTTGGGTTAGGTATTCGGTAAGGCTGAGAGGTTAGGCAGCTACATGTGTTCGAGGGTGTTCAATGGTTGGAATATTTCGATGTGCACCTATTCTCGATCATCTTTTCGTTTTTGGTATACCAGCTTGCGAATTAGAACATACTTGAACAGTGAGTGCTAGTTGTGACACGACGTACTGTAAATAGAGCAAAGGTAACTGATTATCGTCGTGCAGATCGTTTGGTTTACGCGCGAAGTAGTGTAGAGGCCATGTGGTTCAGCACTGACGACAGCGGTTGGGATGTTGTGGAGCTGCGTGGCAAGCCTGAGACCATGCTGAACTGTCGAACCCATGCACGATTTCCAGGTATGACGTTATGTCTGCACAGCACCATGCACGCACAGGGAACTACCCCGATGAGTCAGGACGTTATGACCACCTATCTAATAGGCGGTATGTCCACCTTTGGCACGGATAACAGCGGCGAAAGTCGTGGCATGAAAGCGTTGATAGGCCGCTGGACATCTTCACACGTATACAACTTAATTCCCATAAATTCCGATAAGGGGGGCCTTGAGGTATGACGCCACGTTCCATCACATCTAAGATGTGTTCGATTGGGTTCGGATGAGGTTGGAGTGCCGGCACATCAATTACAACTCGTCACTATGTCCCTCGAACCACTTCATCTCCCTCGTGGCCTTGTGGCATAGCGCATTATTTTGTTGACAAATGCCACTGCCGCCGGGAAAAATGACCGTCCTGAAACGACGTACGTGATCTGCAACCAGTGCAAGATACTACCTGGGAATCATGGTGCCTTACACGAGCTCCACAGGACCTATGGATGCCCACGTGAGTTTTCCCCAGACCATAACGGAGCCGCCGGCAGCTTGTATCCGTTCTGCAGTACAGTGTCAAGGAGCTGTTGTCCTGGAAGCCGACGGATTCGCGCCCTCCAGTAGGCACGATGAAGAAGGTATCGGGATTCATCAGACGATACAACGCTGTGCCATTGCGCCAAAATCCAATCTCGAGGGTCACGTGCCCGTTTCGATCGTAGTTTCAGATTTCGTGTTGTTAACATTGGCACACACTTGGATCTTCGGCTGCGGAGGCCCATCGCTAGGAGCGCTCGGTGCTCTGTGTTTTCAGACACACTTTTACTTTTCCCACCATTAAAATCTGATGTTAGTCCTGCCACAGTTCACCGCCTGTCCTGTTTCACTAGTCTGTCCAGGTTACGACGTCCGACATCTGTAATGAGGTGCGACTGCCCAACATCTCGACGTCTCGACGTGGTTTCACCTTGTTTTCGCCACTTGTTAGAGACAGTCACCACATCACTCCTTGAAAACCTCACAAGTCGTGGAGCAATGTTCGAGCCGAGCCTCAAGGCCATCACAATCTGCCCTCGGCCAAACTCAGATAAATCGCCTGCCTCCCCCATTACAGGCACTGATAGCACGCTCATTGATACTACAGGCACCGTGCGTGTGTCTGACAAGCAGTCATTCCTCGCCAGGTGACGCTGCTATCGCCTGGACGGACGGATATACATTGACAGTATGTTGGTGGTCTTAATGTTCTGCCTCATTAGTTTATTTAGTAAAATACATGTCTGCATGCGTGTAGCACAAACCATGATACTTACGATAAAGCACGATGTACAGTCTCATGGAGGAGAAAGAGATGATTCGATTCCTATAGAGATTCGTAGATATTTAAGCTACGTAACTGTTGTATATAATTAGATACAGAGCCAAGTAGGCTTCCGTAACAGATTTTCATTAAATGATTAATAACAGCTATAATTTTATATCCACAAGGAAGATCGACCTATTAGTTTACAGCGCTCATCGATATGCATTGCTTGAGCTACATTCGTGTTTGATTGCACACCTAACTGGCACGTGAAAGGCATTATAATTGGACACTTCATTAATTCAGCCAATTAATGAACCAAAACAGTTACTCGACGAGCAATGCAGTATGTGTTGGCGAAGTACATATGCTTCACGTACAAGATTTAGAAAGTAAAAGTTGTACTCTTACTTCTCAATTTTAATTAATTAATCAATATTGCTGCGTCGTTTTACCCTTCATTTAAATATGGTTAGAGATACGTAAAATCTTACAGTAGCAGTGTGCAGGCTAGAAAGAGGTGCCATATGTGGTTGTACAATACGAGTAATTATTCAAGCCACAGAGAGCAAAGAAAACTGATCACTGCAATAAAAATATGCATGTATTCAATTTATACTTGTCGGAAAACTACTTAACCCAGAATCAAGTAGAATATGAGTTTTATTCAGAGGTTTCGAGCACTTCTGATGACGAGTCAATTTGTAAGACTGAATTACGTTGTAAAAATTTGTAAAAAAGGCTGTTGTTTGTTCAGGGTCGTTAAGTAATATAGATGGTTAGGATTTCTGTGGTTGAATGGACCGAACTTATAAAAAGTCGGCTGCCATTTTGTTCGTCCGTACTTCAATCGATAGACTTGAAGAGTATGTAGAAGTCTTTCCGTGGTGACGGTCACGACACTCGAAAATATTCCGCACTTTAGCTGTGGAGTTAGATAAATCCGCAGCGTTCTGCGCAATTAGTCTCCCAGCAGATCGGCGGAACTTGCATTTTTCACGTGTTACGCTGGTTCTGACTTAGAGTGAGCTCACACTGAGTTGCCCTCTAACTCAAACTGTTTCCTTGGGACTCTGTTTCTGCGCTGATCGCCACTTACAGTCATCGTATAGTGTGCATATAAACTTACATGAAATTGTTGAGCGTTAGGAATTTATTCAGTTTAGTGGATTTTGATGCACTGCAGGATGCCTTTGCTTTATATTAGTCATTGTTAACGAGCACTCTGCCAGCTATGCATGGTCAGGTGCTTCGTATTCCGTTTGTTTCCCTCTGTGTGTTATATTAGCGTGTGTAAGGCCCCCATTCATAATGCATTGTGCTTAATCTAACTTATAGTGAATTTTAATCCAGTCACCATGATACATTAGTTTAAATATTTTGAGAATCATTCATATGCATTGATTCATTATTCAAGTACTGTTATTTAGGCTGGCGATATCATCAATTGACGCTTGTTTAAGTGCACAATGCAAGAGAGCACAAACGAAACCCTTTGTTACCTGATAAGCCGTAAATAGATTTGCAGTTGCGTACTGGTCTTCTGATGATTAGGTAACAACAAATTGATTTCAACTAACGATCGATCTCAAAATAACTGTTATCTTAAACGCCCAGTTACCACCCGGTTCGTTGGTATCGCCCGGTATTAATCGGTTGTAATATCTTCCGTTGCAGCTTCTTTAATGATGAGTGGAGTTCCCGTTGTTCATGCCCCCTGTCTAAACAGTGACGAGCAATACAAGATTTTTTAATAACCTGGTCTCGTGGGAAGTATATATCTATCACTTTTGACTTTAACAGTGGGACACGTCTTGACAATCTATAATTTCCCACATTGACAACATATCGTATTCCTTGTCGTCTCGGAGCAACGTTGCTTTTTGCTGAACACGGCATCTTTCTCGTTCGAATCACAGGACGAAAGGCACAATGTAAAGGATCTTGAAGGACATACTGCCCTCACAACGCAGGCAAACCATTCTAGTCCGCGGTTTGCAGCCAGAATCTCCCTTGCCGCACTTAGGGGGTCGGCGTATCGTTTTTCGTCACTGGCCTCTATATGCCAATGTCCCTTTGGAGTGATATTATAGTCCGACGTCCTGACGCCTGTGGTGTCGTGGAGACACAACGTATAAATTGGCGAGATACTGCTGTTCTCCACAGTCACACCTGAAGGCGACGAGCAGCCCTGAAGGCGACGAGCAGCGGTCTGGTTGAAACACTATGCAGTCTCAGAGATAATATCCGTCTCAAGCCTGAGAAACTTTTATGTACAGGTTATTCTGCCCACACCCGGCACGTATCTATCCAGTATTAGGCGAAGAAGTGGCAGATTCACCTTCCTAGATTTTCGAAAGGCTCTCGGGATTCTCCCATATTGTTCAGTTATAACAAATTACGTTATCCCTTTAGCTACATTATTCCAAAAATTTGCTTGGGAAGAATTTATAACCAAGAGTATCCATCAGGCTACAATGGAAGGCAGATGTTCAAAACAAGTTGTATCATCGTTAGTGTGACACGAAACCTCTATAGCAATGCTAATGTTGCAGCTGTGTATAGGGTGAACGAGAACTACACCAACAAAATGTAAGGGGTCGTTTTATGGACCGTGCCACCATGGTCTATGAATGAGTGACGTATTCAACGATAAACTTCAAGAGGTGTAGTGTGACGCCCGCCCAGATCACAAAAGATGAGAACAATGAAGAACATAATGGAGGAAATAAAACAAGGATATTGTCTTTAAATGGTAATCTAAACGTTCTGTGTTTAGGGTTCGAACCCCGCCACAGTTTGAAATGCGGCCGAAGCTTCCGGCATATGAAGCCACGCTCATTCTCCCAACGGGCTTATGAAAGATGGCGGAGGAGTTGACAGACGTTCAAGGCACTCTCTGGCCCTTGGGGTGGGAAAATGCCCTTAAAAGGCAGAAGATCAGCAATGAACAACAGCGTGAGAATGGTGAAGGCCATGGGAATCACTTCATTAAAGACACGTGATTTGTATACACAGAACATGTGACCTGTAACTGAAAAGGTGTCATGATTATCTCTCCATTGGCAAAAGATTCCGGATTGGTCCCGCATTTGGATCTCCGGAAAGGGATTCCGAAGCAAGGAGACCACGACAATTATTGAATAACCAACGACAGGATAACGTTCTATCAATCGGGGCGTGGAATGTCAGGAGTCTAAAAGTGGTAGGGAAGCAAAAAGAAAAATGTTAAGGCTCAGTCTAGATACAGTGGAGGTCAGCGAAATAAAATGGAATGAAGACACGGATTTATTGTCAGACGAGAATAGAATAATATCAACTGCAGCAGAAAATGGTACAGCACGAATACCATTCCTGGCCAAGAGAAGTCTACTAATATCAAACATAGGCCTTCGTTTGAGGTAGAAATTTATGAGAATGTACTTTTGGAGCGTAGCGATGAATGGTAGTGAAACACTGACTGTAGGAAAACTGGAACAGGAGAGAATCAAAGCAATTGAGGTCTTGTCTTACAGAAGAATGTTGAAAATTATGTGGATCTATAACGTAAGAAATAAGGAGAATCTCTGCAGAATGGATATGGAAAGGAGTATATGGGAAGCACTGTCAAGAAGAAAGGACAGGATGACATCCACTAAGACTTCAAGGAAAAACTTCCCGGGTACTAGAGGGAAAAACTGTTGAGAAAAAAAAAATGTTTCAAATGGCTCTGAGCACTATGGGACTTAACATCTGAGGTCATCAGTCCCATATAACTTAGAACTACTTAAACCTAACTAACCTAAGGACATCATACAAATCCATGCCGAGGAAGGATTAGAATCTGCGACCGTAGCATTCGCGCGGTTCCGGACTGAAGTGCATAGAACGGCTCGGCCACCGCGGACGGCTGTGGAGAAGACAGGGATTGGAATATATCCAGAAAATATTTTAGGACTCAGTGTGCAAATTTTATTCTGATTGAAAAAGTATTTTATCAAAATAAGAAAAATATGCCAAGTATACTCTAAAACGCGTGGTTTAAGAACGTCGATCACTTGTTTAATAAAAGAGACGCGCTCCACAGTAGTGAAGAACCTCGGCTGCTATGGGCTCTTAAGGTGCTCATTTTATAGCCCATAATTACCGTACATTAATTTTTTTTCTCTTTTTGGCCATACTACCGCCTCTCAAAATAATGAATTCAAAGAGCTTGCAGAAAAATAGATGTATGTGACAGTAACGAAGATGAAAAAGTGCTTGGAAGCTCTGAGGTATGCATGTTAGAGCCGACGTTTACTGGACACTTTTTCTTATTTTGGCCGACTCTACCACCTCAGAAAGTAGTCGATGTGGATCTGGCTCACGCCGTATACAAGGCGTAAAAGATAACTGTTTATAATGTACCAAACCGGCGTAGGAGAAGTCGAAACGAGCAGTTCGACAGGGTTTTCTACCGGTCTGTTAAGCCGGAAAACACCATCAAAGTTGTCTACACATGACACCTAAGCTACTGCCCCTGCATGCTGCGCGAGGTTTCCAGTATCGCCTTCCTCCTTCACGCCACCGGCCTAGTCGGCTATAGCGTCAACGTTAGTAATTTAAAGTCTCCCATTAGGGTAATGTAAGAAAAGCATTTCTGTAAGTGGTGCAGAAACTAACTGCCTTTGAAATTCGATCTAAAATTAACCATGAAAGGCCCTTCAGTTTCGTAGCAAGGAGGCCAAAGAAAGCAAGCTATTAAATTGTCAATTTATTGCTGTTATAATTCACAATATTTTGTAGTAACGTTAACAGAAACGTAAATTTTACATTTTCAAGTGCTAAAACAAGGTGTCTTTAATATTCAAGGAAACTTTTTGCCAAAATCTCGCTTGACGCTCATGTCGTAGCTTAGTTGGCTTATGTAGATCGACTTGAGGCTGTTCCCCGGCTTTGTAGATCACAAGGTTTCTATACCAATACGTTCGTGTCGATTTTCCCTACGTCACCGTGTTATGCTGTAAATTATTACCTTGTGTGAGTGGTTGACCAGCTAGTGTTACTACAGTTTCTGGTGACTCGGTAGCTCTGGTACTCAGATAACATTCCTGCTTCAGATCTCAAGAAAATGAAAGAGGACCTACTTCGTATTTGCGTTAGACGTACTGAATGGCAGCAGTTTTGAAACATGGACGAATACAAGATAATGCGTATAGCAAAGAAAGTGTATCACGTAGTACCCGAATACAAGATTAGTGGTACACACGTCAAACCGTCCAGTTATCCAGGCGAAATACTATGAAGCAACGAGGAAAGGAAAACGTGTAACAGGGAAAGGTGAATGGAAAATTTATGGAGTGGACTTTTGGAAATTGCACTGCTCTGCTTCACGAAACCGTATTAACAGGCTTTTGCAACCTATTCTTCAATACCGCTCCGGCGTTTTATGTCCTTATACAGAAGGGAAGACAGCTGACATCGTGCTAACACTGTGTTTTACCCTCAATGGTTAACAAAAAAGTTGATACATATTAGTATAAACTGTGGAATTTAAGAGCTGAAAAGGGAAAAATACTCCGATAAGCCAAAATGATGTCGCCTGATGGACTTGCGGGAAAGTGACCAAAGCCAGCCAGAGAGAAACCTGTGCGCTGAACAGGCCATTTACTAAGAGTAGTCATAGAAGTCTTGTCGATCGAAAAGAAGTTTCTACCGGCAGGTACTTTTTGAAACGCTTTTTTCTGCGTAAATATTATATTTCTTGCGACATATACCGCTATTTCAACAAAAATTATCATATTATTTTACTCACTTATACACGCAAACTTACTTGCTTTCGTACTGAAAATCTTAAGCTTTCTCACGGACTGATGGCTTCATCAAGCCTATACAAACGTTTTTAAGTAAACACTAAGTTGGGTGTTTAATAACGAAAACATCAAGGTCATTCCATGTTAAACAGCCAAAATTCAATATGACCATTCATAATTTATAATTTTATAATTATTTGGCAGTTTATTCTACATATTAGAATAATGAACATTCCAAAATTAAGTATTTTTTGATCTTTTTATTTAAGAGTTCTTAATACTTAAAGTGACAAAAAATTACATTTTCACGCTTTGAAATTTAAAAAGGTTATATTCCCAAAACTATTGGAGTTACAGATGTGAAATTTGTACTAATCTATTCAGTTTCCTACAAAGTTGTTTTAAACCTTGTCCTACTTCACTATATTCAGAAAAATGTTGAATTTTCCGTAATCAATTTCTTTTAGTTATTAAAATTTGCAGATCGTAATTTCTTTAGTTTTGAAGAAAACATATTTACACACTATATATAACGTGTCTGCCAAATCGCGTAACAATATTCCAATAGGAACACGCTGAAATGTATTTAAATGTAATTAAATTTGCTTTGCCAACTATGGTACATCACAACTTTTTCAGACTGGTTTGTAACACTATGGTTCATAAAACTAAGCTTAAAATAATATTAACAAACTACTAATGGTGCCATTTGTGCCGTTTTCTGTAAGGTGAATATTAAGTATTATTTTACTTATGCACCCAGACTCATTCCACGTAATTTATAAGGTGTCCTCAGTGGTGTCAGATCAGTGTCTATGATGCGAAACATTGGCAAAAATTGCAACAGCGCGTAGCTTGTCACTGGCGGCAGGAGAATTAGCGTGGAGCAAAACATTGGCAAAAGTTGAAACTGCACGTAGCTTGATGCCACTGGCGGCAAGAGAATTAGCGTGATGCCAAGCATTGGCAAAAGTTAGAACAGCACGCAGCTTGATGCCACTGGCAGCAGGAAATTTAGCATGGTGCAAACCTTGGCAGAAGTTGGACAGCGTGTAGCATGATGCCAATGGCGGCTGGAGAATTAACGTGATGCAAAACGTTGGCACAAGTTGGAACAGCGCATAGCTTGATTCCACTGGCGGCACAGGACTTAGTGTGATGCAAAGCATTGGCAAAAGTTGGAACATCCCGTAGCTCATTGCCATTGGCGGCGGGAAATTTAGCGTGATGCAAAACATTGGCAAAAGTTGGAACAGCGCGTAGCTCATTGCCACTGGCGACAGGAGAATTAGTGTGGTGCAAAACATTGGCAAAAGTGGAAACTGCACGTAGCTTGATGCCACTGGCGGCGGGAAAATTAGCATGATGCAAATCATTGGCAAAAGTTGGAACAGCGCATAGCTTGATGCCACTGGCGGCAGGAGAATTAGCGTCGTGCAGAACATTGGCAAAAGTTGAAATTGGGCATAGTTTGATGCACAGGCGGTAGGAGAAATAACGTGATGCAAAGCATTGGCAAAAGTTGGAACAGAACGTCGCATAATACCTCTGGCTGCAGGAGAATAAGCGTAATGCTAAAATTTGCATAATTTGGAGCACCGCCAATCTTGATGCCACTGGCGGCAGGAGAATTAGCGTCGTGCTGAACACTGGCAAAAGTTGAAACTGCGTATAGTTTGATGCACAGGCGGTAGGAGAAATAACGTGATGCAAAACATTGGCAAAAGTAGGATGAGCACATTCCTTGATGCCACTGGCGGCAGGAGAATTAGCGTGATGGAAGGCATTGGCCAAAGTTGGAACGGCGTGTAGCTTAATGCCACTGGCGGCAGGAGATGGGCGTGATGCAAAACATTGGCAAAACATGGAACAGCGCGTAGCTTGATGCCACTGGTGGCAGCAGAATTAGCGTGTTGTAAAACATTGGCAAGACTGGGAACAGCGTGTAGTTTGATGCCACTGGAGGCAGGAGAATTAGGGAGATACAAAACATTGGCAAAAGCAAAACAGACCGTAGCTTGATGGCTCTTGCAGCAGGAGAGTTAGCAAGATGCAGAACAATGGTAAAATTTGGAACAGCTTGATGCTTAAAGCCACTGGCGGAAGTAGAATTAGCGTGATGCTAAATATTTGCAAAAGTTGGAACAGCACGTAGTTTGATGCCACTGGTGGCAGGAGAATTAGCAGAGATGCAAAACATTGGCAAAAGTGGCAACACTGCTTAGCTTGATGCCACTGGCGGCGTGAGAACTATCGTGATCCAAAACAATGGCATAAGTTGGAACAGCACGTAGCTTCATGCCACTGGCGGCAGGAGAATTAGCGTGAAGTATAACATTGTCAAAAATTAGACAGCGCGTTGCTTGATGCCACTGGCAGTAGAAGAATTAGAGTGATGCAAAACATTGGCAAAATTTGGAACAGCACGTAGCTTGATGCCACTGGCTGCAGGTGAATTAGCATGATGCAAGGCATTCGCAAAAGTTGGAACAGGGTGTAGCTTAGTGCCAGTGGGGCAGGAGAATTAGCGTGATGCAAAACATTGGCAAAAGTTGGAACAGCACTTAGCTGGATGCCACTGGTGGATGGAGAATTAACGTCATGCAGAACACTGTCAAAGGTTGGAACAGCGTGTAGCTTGATGCCTCTGGCTGCAGGAGATTTAGCATGATTGCATAACTTTGCTAAAGTTAAATCAATGTGTTGCTTGATGGCACTGGCGGCAGGGAAATTAGCGTATTGCAAATCTTTGGCAAAATTTGCAACAGCGCGTAGCTTGATGCCTCTATTGTCAGGAGAATTAGCGTGATGCAAAACATTGGCAAAAATTGGATCAGCGCTAAGTTTGATGTCACTGGTAGCAGGAGATTTTGCGAGATGAAAAACATTGCCAAAAGTTGGAACAGCGAGTAGCTTGATGGCACTGGCGGCAGGAGATTTAGCGTGATACAAAACATTGGCAAAAGTTGGAAAAGTGCGTAGCTTCATGCCACTGGCGGCAGGAAAATTGGTGTGAAGTATAACATTGCAAAATAGTAAGAGCGTGTGGCTTGAAGCCACTGGTAGCAGGAGAAGCAACGTGATGCAAAACATTGGCATAGTTTGGAACAGTACGTAGCTTGATGCCACTGGCTGCAGGTGAATTAGCGTGATACAAAACATTGGCAAAAGTTGGATAAGCGCGAAGCTTGATACCACTGGCTGCAGGTGAATTAGCGCGATGCAAGACTTTCACAAAAGTTGGAACAGGGCGTAGCTTAATGCCACTGGGGCAGGAGAATTAGCATAATGCCAACCATTGGCTAAAGTTGGAACAGCGCGTAGTTAGATGCCACTGGCGTCAGGAGAATTAGTGTGATGCATAACATTGCAAAATAGTAAGAGCGTGTGGCTTGAAGCCACTGGTAGCAGGAGAAGCAACGTGATGCAAAACATTGGCATAGTTTGGAACAGTACGTAGCTTGATGCCACTGGCTGCAGGTGAATTAGCGTGATGCACATCTTTTGCAAAAGAGGGAACAGCGTGTAGCTTGATGCCACTGGCGGCAGGAGAATCTGCGTGTTGCTAAACACTGGCAGAAAGTTGGAACAGCGCTTAGCTTGATGCGACTGGCTGCAGGAGAATTAGCGTGATGCAAAACTTTGGCAAAAGTTGGAACAGTGCGTATCTAGTTGCAACTGAAGCCAGGAGAATTGGCGTGATGCAAAACATTGGCTAAAGTTGGAACAGCACGTAGCTTGATGCTACTAGCGGCAGGAGAATTAGCGTGATGCAACACATTGCAAACAAGTTGGAAGAGCGCTTAGTTTTATGCCACTTGCGGCAGGAGAATTAGCGTGATACAAAACATTGCCAAACGTTAGAACACTGCGTAGCTTGATGCCTCTTGCAACAGGAGAGTTAGTGTGATGCGAAACATTGGCATAATTTTGAACGGCATGTGCCTTAATGCCTCTGGCGGCAGGAGAATTATCGTGATGCTTAACATTGGCATAAGTAGGAAGAGTGCACAGCTTGATGCCACTTTCGGCCGTGAATTAGCGTGATGCAAATCTTTGGCATATGTAGGAACAGTGCGCAGCTTGATGCCACTGGCTGCTGCCAAATTTGCGTGTTGCAAAACAATGGAAAACCTGGAACAGCGTATGGCTTGATAGCACTGGTGGCAGGAGAATTAGCGTGGTGCATAACATTGGCAAAAGTTGTAACAGCACGTAGCTTGATGCGACTGGCGGCGGGAGAATTGTCGTGATGCAAAACATTAGCTGAAGTTGGAACAGCACGTTGCTTGTTGCCACTGGTGGCAGTAGAATTTGCTTGATGCAAAAATTTGGCAAAACTTGGAACAGCATGTAGCTTAATGCCACTGGCGAGTGGTGAATTAGCGTGATGCAAAACATTGGCACAAGTTGGAACAGCACGTAGCTTGAAGCCACTGGAGGCAGGAGAATTAGCATGACGCCAACCATCAGCTAAAGTTGTAACAGCGCGTAGTTTGATGCCACTGGCGGCAGGAGAATTAGCGTGATGCATAACATTGGCAAAGTAGTAAGAGCGTGTGGCTGGAAGCCACTGGCGGCAGGAGAATTAACGTGATGCAAAACATTGGCATAGTTTGGAACAGTACGTTGCTTGATGCCACTGGCTGCAGGTGAATTAGCGTGATGTACATCTTTCGCAAAAGATGGAACAGCGTGTAGCTTGATGCCAGTGGGGGCAGTAGAATTAGCATGATGCCAACCATTGGCTAAAGTTGGAACAGCACGTTGCTTGATGCCACTGGCGGCAGGAGAATTAGCGTGATGCATAACATTGGCAAAAATAGTAAGAGCGTGTAGCTTGAAGCCACTGGCGGCAGGAGAATTAACGTGATGCAAAACATTGGCATAGTTTGGAACAGTACGTAGCTTTATGCCACTGGCTGCAGGTGAATTAGCGTGATGCGCATCTTTCGCAAAAGATGGAACAGCGTGTAGCTCGATGCCACTAGGCGCAGTAGAATTAGCGTGATGGAAAACATTGGTAAAAGTTGGAACAGTGCGTAGCTTGATGGCACTGGCTGACGGAGAAATAGCGTGATGCAAAACATTCGCAAAAGTTGGAACAGCGCGTAGCTTGATGCCACTGGCGGTAGTAGAATTAGCGTGATGCATAAATTTGGCAAAACTTGGAACAGCGTGTAACTTAATGCCACTGGCGGCAGGAGAACTAGAGTGATGCATGACATTGGCAAAAATTGGACGGGTGTGTAGCTTGAAGCCCCCGTGTGGCAGTAGAATTAACGTGATCCAAAACATTGGCAAAGTTTGGAACAGTACGTAGTTTGATGCCACTGGCTGCAGGTCAATTAGCGTGGTGGATACCTTTCGCAAGTGTTGGAACAGCGTGTAGCTTGATGCCACTGGGGGCAGTAAAATTTGCGTGATGCAAAACATTGGTAAAAGTTGGAACTGTGCGTAGCTTGATGCCACTGGCGGACGGAGAAATAGCATGATGCGAAACATTGGCAAATGTTGGATCAGCGCATAGCTTGATTCGACTGGCGGCAGGAGAATTAGCGTGATGGAAAACTTTGGCAGAAGTTGGAACAGTGCGTATCTTGATCCCACTAGCGGCAGGAGAATTAGCGTGATGCAAAACATTGGCTTAAGTTGGAACGGCACGTAGCTTGATGCTACTAGCGGCAGGAGAATTAGCGTGACGCAAAACTTTGCAAAAAGTTGGAACAGCGCATAGCTTCATGCCACTGGCGGCAAGCGAATTAACGTGATGCAAAGCCTTCGCAAAAGTTGGAACAGCACGTTGCTTTATGCCACTGGCGACCGGAGAATTGGCGTGATGCAAATCATTGGTAAAAATTGCAACAGTTTGTAGTTTGATGCTACAGGCGGCATTAGCATAAGCGTGATGCAAAAGTTTCGCAAAATTTGGTACAGCGCGTTGCTTGATTGCACTGGCGGCAGGAAAACAAGCGTGATGTAAAACATTGGCAAAAGTTGGAACCGTGCATAGCTTGATGCCACAGGTGGCAGGAGAATTAGCGTGATTCAAAACCTTGGCAAAAGTTGAAACAGCGCGAAGCTTGATGCCAATTTCGGCTGGAGAATTAGCGTGACGCAAAACATTGGCAAAAGATGGCACAGCGCAAAGCTTTATGCCTCTGGTGCAGCTGAATTAGCGTGATGTAAAACATTGGCTAAATTTGGAACAGAGCGTAGTTTCATGCCACTGGTGGCAGAAGAATTAGGGACATGCAAATCATTGGCAAAAGCTGCAACAGCGAGTGGGTTGATGGCTGTTGCAGCAGGAGAGTTAGCGTGATGCAAAACAATGGCATAATTTAGAACAGCGTGATGCTTCAAAGCCACTGGCGGTAGTAGATTTAGCGTGATGCTAAACATTTGCGAAATTTGGAACTGCACGTAGCTTGATGCCACTGGCAGCAGAAGAATTGGAGTGATGCAAAACATTGGCAAAATTTGGAACAGCACGTTGCTTAATGCCACTGGCTGCAGGTGAATTAGCGTGATGCAAGACTTTCGCAAAACTTGGAACAGAGCGTATCTTGATGCCACTGGGGCAGTAGAATTAGCGTGATGCAAAACATTGTCAAAATTTGGAACAGCACGTAGTTGATAACTCTGGCAGCAGGAAAATTAGCGTGATGCAAAGCATTGGCAAAAGTTGCAACAGCTCGCAGCTTAATGCCACTGGCGGTAGCAGCAGAAGCGTGATGCAAAACTTTCGCAAAATTTGGAACACCGCGTAGCTTGATACCACTGGCAACAGGAGAATTAGCGTGATGCAAAACATTGGCAAAAGTTGGAGCACTGCGTAGTTTGAAGATACTGGCGGCTGGAGAATTATCATGATGCAAAACATTGACAAAGATTGGGCCAACGGCGGCAGGGATTGTGCTCCCTGCCGCCGTTGGATAAGCAGCTGCAGCAGCAAGTCGTATACTCCTAGCTCATTTATTTGTTACATAGTTTAATTCTTAATTTCTTTGCGTGTTTTTGGTACTTGCATTGGTTAATTCATAAATTTCGGGCGTATTATAGTATTTGAGAGTTGTAGCATCGCGTTTTAGTACCCGAATAGTGTAAAATCGCGTAGTCTCCTTCCGCCGCCGAGCAGTGTGTCAGCAGTGCACAAGTGGCAGCATTACTTCATTTACTAGGCAATCTTCTATTTTAATAACCGTTTAAATTTTGTGTCGATTTGTTTGCGCTCTCTGTAGATTAGTTCAGACGTTCTTTGCACAACAGTTTTTAGCATGGATATGGGCTGCAACTGCTGTGTTCGAATGCAAGCTGAGTTGGCATCCCTTCGCTCCCAGCTTCAGGCAGTGTTGGCTTCGGTCACACAGCTTGAGGCTGTTGCCAATGGTCATCACTGTGGGGGTCCGGATGGGGGTTTGTCGGGGACAGCCAGCTCGTCCCACGCATCCCCCGATCGTACTACGACTGTGGTTGCGCGGGATACTGCCCACATTGAGGCTGATCCCTCACCTGTGGTAGAGTGGAAGGTCGTCTCAAGGTGTGGCAGGGGGCGAAAGACATTCCGGAGGGCTGAGCGGAAGGCCTCTCCAGTTTGTCTGACGAACCGGTTTCAGGCTCTGTCTCAGGCTGATACTGATTTTCGGCCTGACATGGCTGCTTGTCCTGTTCCAGAGGTTGCCCCTCAGTCTGCAAGATCCGGGCGGTCGCAGAGGGTGGGCTTACTGGTAGTTGGGAGCTCCAACGTCAGGCGCGTAATGGGGCCCCTTAGGAATATGGCAGCAAGGGAGGGGAAGAAAACCAAAGTGCACTCCGTGTGCATACCGGGGGGAGTCATTCTAGATGTGGAAAGGGTCCTTCCGGATGCCATGAAGGGTACAGGGTGCACCCATAAGCAGGTGGTCGCTCATGTCGGCACCAATGATGTGTGTCGCTATGGATCGGAGGAAATCCTCTCTGGCTTCCAGCGGCTATCTGATTTGGTGAAGACTGCCAGTCTCGCTAGCGGGATGAAAGCAGAGCTCACCATCTGCAGCATCGTCGACAGGACTGACTGCGGACCTTTGGTACAGAGCCGAGTGGAGGGTCTGAATCAGAGGCTGAGACGTTTCTGCGACCGTGTGGGCTGCAGATTCCTCGACTTGCGCCATAGGGTGGTGGGGTTTCTGGTTCCGCTGGATAGGTCAGGAGTCCACTACTAGCAACAAGCGGCTACACGGGTAGCAGGGGTTGTGTGGCGTGGGCTGGGCGCTTTTTAGATTAGATGGCCTCGGGCAAGTACACAAAGGGCAACAGCCTCAACGGGAGCGGGGCAAAGTCAGGACATGCGGGGACCAAGCAGCAATCGGTATTGTAATTGTAAACTGTCGAAGCTGCGTTGGTAAAGTACCGGAACTTCAAGCGCTGATAGAGAGCACCGAAGCAGAAATCGTTATAGGTACAGAAAGCTGGCTGAAGCCAGAGATAAATTCTGCCGAAATTTTTACAAACGTACAGACGGTGTTTAGAAAGGAAAGATTGCATGCAACCGGTGGTGGAGTGTTCGTTGCTGTTAGTAGTAGTTTATCCTGTAGTGAAGTAGAGGTGGATAGTTCCTGTGAATTATTATGGGTGGAGGTTATACTCAACAACCGAGCTAGGTTAATAATTGGCTCCTTTTACCGACCCCCCGACTCAGCAGCATTAGTGGCAGAACAGCTGAGAGAAAATTTGGAATACATTTCACATAAATTTTCTCAGCATGTTATAGTCTTAGGTGGAGATTTCAATTTACTAGATATAGACTGAGACACTCAGATGTTTAGGACGGGCGGTAGGGACAGAGCATCGAGTGACATTATACTGAGTGCACTATCCGAAAATTACCTCGAGCAATTAAACAGAGAACCGACTCGTGGAGATATCATCTTGGACCTACTGATAACAAACAGACCCGAACTTTTCGACTCTGTAAGCGCAGAACAGGGAATCAGTGATCATAAGGCCGTTGCAGCATCCCTGAATATGGAAGTTAATAGGAATATCAAAAAAGGGAGGAAGGTTTATCTGTTTAGCAAGAGTAATAGAAGGCAGATTTCAGGCTACCTAACAGATCAAAACGAAAATTTCTGTTCCGACACTGACAATGTTGAGTGTTTATGGAAAAAGTTCAAGGCAATCGTAAAATGCGTTTTAGACAGGTACGTGCCGAGTAAAACTGTGAGGGACGGGAAAAACCCAGCGTGGTACAACAGCAAAGTTAGGAAATTACTGCGAAAGCAAAGAGAGCTTCACTCCAAATTTAAACGCAGCCAAAACCTCTCAGACAAACAGAAGCTAAACGATGCCAAAGTTAGCGTAAGGAGGGCTACGCGTGAAGCGTTTAGTGAATTCGAAAGTAAAATACTAGGTACCGACTTGACAGAAAATCCTAGGAAGTTCTGGTCTTACGTTAAATCAGTAAGTGGCTCGAAACAGCATGTCCAGACACTCCGGGATGATGATGGCATTGAAACAGAGGATGACAAGCGTAAAGCTGAAATACTAAACACCTTTTTCCAAAGCTGTTTCACAGAGGAAGACCGCACTGCAGTTCCTTCTCTAAATCCTCGCACAAACTAAAAAATGGCTGACATCGAAGTAAGTGTCCAAGGAATAGAAAAGCAACTGGAATCACTCAACAGAGGAAAGTCCACTGGACCTGACGGGACACCAATTCGATTCTACACAGAGTACGCGAAAGAACTTGCCCCCCTTCTAACAGCCGTGTACCGCAAGTCTCTAGAGGAACGGAAGGTTCCAAATGATTGGAAAAGAGCACAGGTAGTCCCAGTCTTCAAGAAGGGTCGTCGAGCAGATGCGCAAAACTATAGACCTATATCTCTGACGTCGATCTGTTGTAGAATTTTAGAACATGTTTTTTGCTCGAGTATCATGTCGTTTTTGGAAACCCAGAATCTACTATGTAGGAATCAACATGGATTCCGGAAACAGCGATCGTGTGAGACCCAACTCGCTCTATTTGTTCATGAGACCCAGAAAATATTAGATACAGGCTCCCAGGTAGATGCTATTTTTCTTGACTTCCGGAAGGCGTTCGATACAGTTCCGCACTGTCGCCTGATAAACAAAGTAAGAGCCTACGGAATATCAGACCAGCTGTGAGGCTGGATTGAAGAGTTTTTAGCAAACAGAACACAGCATGTTGTTATCAACGGAGAGACGTCTACAGACGTTAAAGTAACCTCTGGCGTGCCACAGGGGAGTGTTATGGGACCATTGCTTTTCACAATATATATAAATGACCTAGTAGATAGTGTCGGAAGTTCCATGCGGCTTTTCGCGAATAATGCTGTAGTATACAGAGAAGTTGCAGCATTAGAAAATTGTAGCGAAATGCAGGAAGATCTGCAGCGGATAGGCACTTGGTGCAGGGAGTGGCAACTGATCCTTAACATAGACAAATGTAATGTATTGAGAATACATAGAAAGAAGGATCCTTTATTGTATGATTATATGATAGCGGATCAAACACTGGTAGCAGTTACTTCTGTAAAATATCTGGGAGTATGCGTGCGGAACGATTTGAAGTGGAATGATCATATAAAATTAATTGTTGGTAATGCGAGTACCAGGTGGAGATTCATTGGGAGAGTCCTTAGAAAATGTAGTCCATCAACAAAGGAGGTGGCCTACAAAACACTCGTTCGACCTATAATTGAGTATTGCTCATCAGTGTGGGATCCGCACCAGATCGGGTTGACGGAGGAGATAGAGAAGATCAAAAGAAGAGCGGCGCGTTTCGTCACAGTGTTATTTGGTAACCGTGATAGCGTTACGGAGTTGTTTAACAAACTCAAGTGGCAGACTGTGCAAGAGAGGCGCTCTGCATCGCGGTGTAGCTTGCTCGCCAGGTTTCGAGAGGGTGCGTTTCTGGATGAGGTATCGAATATATTGCTTCCCCCTACTTATACCTCCCGAGGAGATCACGAATGTAAAATTAGAGAGATTAGAGCGCGCACAGAGGCTTTCAGACAGTCGTTCTTCCCGCGAACCATACGCGACTGGAACAGGAAAGGGAGGTAATGACAGTGGCACGTAAAGTGCCCTCCGCCACACACCGTTGGGTGGCTTGCGGAGTATAAATGTAGATGTAGATGTAGAACAGCGAGTAGCTTGATGGCACTGGCGGCAGGAGATTTAGCGTGATTCAAAACATTGGCGACAGTTGGAACAGCGCGTAGCTTGATGCCACTGGCAGCAGGAAAATTAGCGTGATGAGAAACTTTGGCAATAGTTGGATCAGTGCGTAGGTTGATGCCACTATCGACAGGAGAATTAAGTGACGCAAAGCTTTGCCAAAAGTATGATCAGCACTAAGCATGATGCATCGGCAGGAGATTTAGCGTGATGCAAAACACTGGCAAAAGTTGCAACAGTACGTAGCTTGATGCCACTGGCGGCAGGCGAATTAGCATGATGCAAATCATTGGCAAAAGTTGGAACAGTGCGTAGTTTGATGCCACTGGCGGCAGTACAATTAGCGTGATACAAAGCGTTAGCAAAAGTTGGAATAGCGAGTAGCTTGATGCCACAGCTGGGAAGTGTTGGATCACCGCATAGCTTGATGCGACTGGCGGCAGGAGAATTAGCGTGATGCAAAACATTGGCTAAAGTTGGAACAGCACGTAGCTTGATGCCACTGGCGGCAGGAGAATTAGCGAGATGCAAAGCGTTAGCAAAATTTGCAACAGCTCATAGCTTGATGCCACTGGCGGCAGTAGCAGAAGCGTGATGCAAAACTTTCGCAAAATTTGGAACAGCGCGTAGCTTGATACCACTGGCGGTCGACAATTAGCATGATGCGAAACATTGTCATAAGTTGAAACTGCGCGTAGATTAATGCCACTGGTGCCAGGAGAATTAGCGTGATTCAAAACATTGGCAAAAGTTGAAACAGCACGTAGCTTAATGCCACTGATGCAGGAGAATTAGCGTAATGAAAAACTTTCGCAAAAGTTGGTACAGTGCGTAGCTTGATGCTACAGGCGGCAGTAGCAGAAGCATGATGCAAAACTTTCGCAAAATTTGGTACAGCGCTTAGCTTGATGCCACTGGCTGCAGGTGAATTAGCGTGATGCAAAGCATTGGCAATAGTTGAAACAGAATGTCGCATGATAACACTGGCTACAGAAGAATTAGTGTGATGCAAAGCATACTAATAATTTAAAACAGTACGTATCTTGATGCCACTGGCGACAGGAGAATTAACGTAATGCACATCATTGGCAAAGGTTGGAAGAATCCGTGACTTGAAGCCACTGGCGGCAGGAGAATTAGATTCATGCAAAACATTCGTAAAAGTTGGAACAATGCGTAGCTTGATGACTCTGTTCGCAGGAGAACTAGCGTGATACAAAACATTGGCAAAAGTTGGAACAGCGCTTAACTTCATGCCTCTGACGGCAGGAGAATTAACGTGATGCATAACTTTGCCAAATGTGGGAACAATGCGCAGCTTAATGCCACAGGTGGCAGGAGAATTAGCGTGATGCAAAACATTGGCACAATTTGGAACTGCGCGTAGCTTGATGCCTCAGCCGGCTGGAGAATTAGCGTCAGGCATATCATTGTTAAAAGTTGGAACAGCACATAACTTAATGCCACTGGCGGCAGGAGAATTAGTGTGATGGAAAACTTTGGCAAAAGTTGGAACAGCACTTAGTATGATGCCACTGGCTGCAGGAGAATTAGCGTGATGCAAGACGTTGGCAAAAGTTGTAACAGCGCATAGCTTGATGCCACTGGCGGCAGGAGAATTAGCGTGATGCAAAGCATTGGCAAAAGTTGGTACACCGTGTATCTTGATGCCACTGGCGGCAGGTGAATTAGCGTAATGCAAAACATTGGCTAAAGCTGGAACAGTACGTAGCTTGACGCCACTGGAAGCAGGTGAATTAGCATGATGCAAAACATTGGCAAAAGTTGGAACAGCACGTAGCTTGATGCCACTGGAGGAGGGAGAATTATCGTGATGTAAAACATTGGCAAAAGTTGGAACAGCGCATGGGTTGATGCCACTGGCGGTAGGAGAATTAGCGTGATGCAAAACTTTGGCAAAAGTTGGAACAGCACTTAGCTTGATGCCACTGGCGGCAGGAGAATTAGCGTGATGCAAAAAATTGGCAAAAGTTGCAACAGCGCATAGTTTGATGCCACAGTTGGCAGTAGCAGATGCGTTAAGCATAACTTTCGCAAAATTTGGTAGAGCGCGTAGCTTGATGCCTCTGACGGCAGGAGAACTAGCGTGATGCAAAACATTGGCAAAAGTTGGGACAGCGCGTAGTTCGATGCCAGTGGCGGCAGGAGAATTAGCGTGATGCAAAGCATTGGCAAAAGTTGTAACAATATTTTGATAACGACATCTCAGCGGAAACGACATCGCACATTCTTTCTCTACTGCTGCGAGGTTAATCCAGCCTCTGAGAGCAACGATACATTTCCTCCCCATAGGGGTTACAGAATATACCAACGCAGTTATTGGGATAGTATTACCTAGGAAGCTGTTGAAATTAAATTAGCAAGTGTCCTAATAACCAGGTTTGGTCGTTTTTGTTCGAATCCTGCTTGGAATCTTGCTCCCTCGACTGTCAAAAAATAGAGGGACTGAGTCTGTGCCATCTCCAACGCTGATTAAAAATATCACTATCGATAACTTATGAGGTCGATCGTCTTTCGTCTGTGTTGACGCTAGTGTTCACAGTGTGTGGGAGTGTTTTCCTTCTGGAGTTTCTCAGAAAATCGAAGTTTTAAATTCCCTTGCACGTCAGTAACTTGCTGCTTTTTGCCATAAAAATGGCAGGGTGTGTTCCTGTCGATATAACGTCAATTGCTGACGGCCGTTGCATTGCCGTAAGTTATGTGAACGTTGTGTACGCCTGGAGAGACTCAGGTCTCACAAGTACTATGCAATTTGAAAAGGCCTTATCCACCAACTTATCGCTCGAGAATTAGGCATTCAGCTTTCGGAAATCTCATTTATTACTATGTAAAAGATATTTGATCTTATAGATATTTGAATTTCATCCACGAATTTCAAACAGAAATAAAACTCATGAATCACGGTGAATGCAAATTGTTACAAATATTACGCTGCTGGCCATTAAAATTGCTGCACCACGAAGATGACGTGCTACAGACACTAAATTTAACGGACAGGAAGAAGATGTTGTGATATGCAAATAATTAGCTTTTCAGAGCCGGTTGCGACACCTAAGACGTGCTGACACGAGGAAAGTTTCCAACCGATTTCTCATACACAAACAGCAGTTTACTGGCGTTGCCTTGTAAAACGTTGTTGTGATGCCTCGTGTAAGGAGGAGAAAAACGTACCAACACGTTTCCGACTTTGATAAAGGTCGGATTGTAGCCTATCACGATCCCGGTTTATCGTATCACGACATTGCTGCTCGCGTTGGTAGAGATAAAATGACTGCTAGCAGGATATGGAACCGGTGGGTTCAGGAGGGTAATACGGAACGCCTTGTTGGAAACCAACAGACTTGTATCACTAGCATTTGAGGTAATAGGCATCTTATCCTAATGGATGTAACGGGTCGTGCAGCCACGTCTCGATCCCCTAGTCAACAGATGGGGACGTATGCAAGACAACAACCATCTGCACGAACAGTTCGACGACGTTTGCAGCAGCATGGACTATCAGCTCGGAGACCATGGCTGCGGTTACCCTTGATGCTCCATCACAGATAGGAGCGCCTGCGATGGTGTACTCAGCGACGAACCTGGGTGCACGAATGGCAAAACGTCATTTTTTCGAATGAATCCAGGTTCTGTTTACAGCATCATTATGGCCGCATCCGTGTTTGGCGACATCGCGGTGAACTCACACTGGAAGCGTGTATTTGTCATCGCCATACTGACGTATCACTCGGCGTGATGGCATGGGGACCTTTGGTTACACATCTCGGTCACCTCTTGTTCGCATTGACGGCACTTTGTACAGTAGAAGTTACATGTCAGATGTGTTACGACCCGTGGCTCTACAATTCATTCGATCCCTGCGAAACCCTATATTTCAGCAGGATAATGCACGAATGCATGTTGGAGGTCCTGTACGGGCTTTTTTGGATACAGAAAGTCTTCGTATGCTGCCCTGGACAGCACATTCTCCAGATCTCTCACACATTGAAAGCGCCCGG
The DNA here is from genome assembly GCF_023864275.1 of Schistocerca cancellata. Classification (NCBI taxonomy): domain Eukaryota; kingdom Metazoa; phylum Arthropoda; class Insecta; order Orthoptera; family Acrididae; genus Schistocerca; species Schistocerca cancellata. The sequence continues at coordinate 384,389,993 of NC_064631.1, forward strand.
TCAATGGTGGCCGAGCAACTGGCTCGTCACAATACGCCAGTCACTAGTCTTGATGAACTGTGGTACCATGTTGAAGCTGCATGCGCTACTGTACCTGTACACGCCATCCTAGCTCTGTTTGACTCAATGCCCAGGCGTATGAAGGCCATTATTACGGCTGGAGGTGGTTGTTCTGGGTACTGATTTCTGAGGATCTGTGTTGTGGTCTTCAGTCCTGAGACTGGTCTGATGCAGCTCTCCATGCTACTCTATCCTGTGCAAGCTTCTTCATCTTCCAGTACCTACTGCAACCTACATCCTTCTGAATCTGCTTGGTGTATTCCTCTCTTGGTCTGCCTCTACGATTTTTACCCTCCAAGCTGCCCTTAAATGCTAAATTGGTGATCCCTTGATGCCTCAGAACATGTCCTACCAATCGATCTCTTCTTCTAGTCAAGCTGTGCCACAAACGTCTTTTCTCCCCAATCCTATTCAATACCTCCTCATTAGTTATGTGCTCTACTCATCTAATCTTCAGCATTCTTCTGTAGCACCACATTTCGAAAGCTTCTATTCTCTTCTTGTCCAAACTATTTATTGTCCATGTTTCACTTCCATACATGGCTACACTCCATACAAATACTTTCAGAAATGACTTCCTGACAATAAAATCTATACTCGATGTTAACAAATTTCTCTTCTTCAGAAACGCTTTCCTTTCCATTGCCAGTCTACATTTTATATCCTCTCTACTTGGACCATCATCAGTTATTTGGCTCCCCAAATAGCAAATCTCCTTTACTACTTTAAGTGTCTCATTTCCTAATCAAATACCCTCAGCATCTCCCGACTTAATTCGACTACATTCCATTATCCTCGTTTTGTTTTTGTTGATGTTCATCTTATATCCTCCTTTCAAGACGCTAACCATTCCGTTCAACTGCTCTTCCAAGTCCTTTGCCGTCTCTGACAGAATTACAATGGCATCGGCAAACCTCAAGGCTTTTATTTCTTCCCCATGAATTTTAATACCTACTCCGAATTTTTCTTTTGTTTCCTTCACTGCTTGTCCAATGTAGAGACTGAATAACATCGGGGAGAGGCTACAACCCGGTCTCACTCCCTTCCCAACCACTGCTTCCCTTTGATGCCCCTCGACTCTTATAACTGCCATTTGGTTTCTGTAGAAATTGTAAATAGCCTTTCGTTCCCTGTATTTTACACCTGAGGATCTATGCATCCAAATTAAGTGAAAATGTAATCACATGTCAGTTCTAGTATAATATATTTGTCCAATAAATACCCGTTTATCATCTGCATTTCTTCTTGGTGTAGCAATTTTAATAGCCAGTTGTGTATTTCCTTACACAGCCTTATGTTTGATTAATTACAATAAAAGGCCCGGCATCGGTATCTTACTGGAAAATTTGATTGAGGCACTGATAGCAAATTATTTCTGAGCACGTAATTCTTGATCTCAGCCGTGACGTTATATATAGACTGCATTAATACGAAACAAAGACATAGACACGAAAGGATCTGAAGTAGAAAAATTACACGGTCATTACTGTATGCCGCAAATTCACAGTTGATACCGCCATGTCATAACTAAGACGTGAATGTTTAAGCCACGGGCATAAACAGTATGAACCAAGTTCTGATTTAGCAGGAAGGAACTGTGCGACATTTTGGCTGCCAGAGTAATCAAAACACTATCCGAAGTTATGGTCACATGTTAAACCTTTCTTGTATTTGCCAGGCGCATGCCCGATTTGAACAGAAAAGCAATGAAATTGCTGCCCTACCGTATCTGGAGTGACTGAAGTCGGAGAATGTGGCTCCGACCGCTGAGGCAATTAAGTCGTTAATTGAAGGCGCTGTTGGCTGAAGGGCGTTGGCTGCATTGGTATCTCCTCGCTGCCTGCACGAGAAAACCCGCACGGATGAGAAGTTAGGTCGCACGAAAACTAAATTCTACTCTGTCCTTGACTAGGCCGAAGTCCAAAAAAACTAACCTCGAAAACGGCCGATAACGTTCCCGCGGATGTCAGAACAGTTCCTCGTCTTTTTCTCTACACATCGGAATCGCACATGTACAGAAAACAACAAGTGAGCAGAAGTGTTTTATTGATCAGGCAATCGGAAGCTTGGAAAGTTGTTCTCTGGACCCAACTTCCTATAGTTTCATGTCAGTGACAATGAAAGCTGTTTAAGAACTCCCGTGAGAAATCCACACTCCTTTCGCTCGGCTCGCTTCCAAATGGTGGGAAAAATTTCCCAAGTATCTTCGTAATGGTCTATCCCATTGTCCTCACGCTCTATATCTGTGAGATGCCCAGAGTCCGGAAGCAGCAAAATATCCAGAACAGAAGCACAGCGCTCGAAACGGACAAAGCGGATCCCCCAAGTGATAACATCCATAGACAGTCATGAAAGATATGTTAGTGTGCAGGGTCTGGCAAGGAGACCCAGGCGTATGGACCACCGGTCACGGTCTGTCGTGTAGCTCCTTGACTGCCACTAACTACGTGGTCAACAGCCTTTTCTTGGGAGGCTCAGCTGATTTGTTTCTGTATTGTGTAGTTTCGCTCCGAGAGGAATTTCCCGGTTTGCAGTAACTTTCGCTCAGCAATGTATAAGATCAGAGCAGATGTGCTTAATGAAATACTGATACATTCTCCCTTAGATTGCCCTTGCGCTCCAACCATTTTCGTCATTGACTTGCAATTCACTTGGTAGGATGTGATGCTAACGCTTGACTTGATATATAAGACAGAAATATGCGAAGTTTAATTTACTTAATCACATATGCTAGGAAACAGGAATACACACTATGTGATCAAAAGTATCTGGACACTTGGCTGAAAACGACTTAATAGTTCGTGGTGTCCTCCATAGGTAATGCTGGAATTTGTAACGGAACTGAAATGATGGTGGGCTGACAGTAATTTGGAGCCCGCGCGTCTGAAACGGGCGCGCTTGTGAGAGACTGCCAGGGAGTGCACCCTGATGCCATCTATTGGCGAAACTGGGAATTAGCGTGGCCTGTCAGACAATGCACTAAGCTCTCAGAGTCAAATGTATTCTTTTTTTTGGTAATTATAAGTTATTATTGTATAATTTAATGTTGTAAAGCTCTAGTAGTAAACTATTATGACTGGTATGAACTCCAGGGTAGTAAATATAAATATTCTTAAATACTAAATGATTTCGGTAAAAAGGTGGTAGGGGAACGCCCCCACTCTTGGTGATACGTAGCTAGAGGCAGCTGGAGACACAGGGACTGAGCAATGGAATGGCCTGGGGAGTGTTGACGTGATCGGACGTGCGTAACTGTGCTCACGCAAAAGTGATTGTGCAACAGCGAAGAGGCGAATATCGTCGCCGTTTGTGGAGTAGAACGCGACGAATGGTTGTTGAAGCCGCCTCTATGCCACCGGGGCTGATTGTAAGAGTTCCTGCGCCCAGAATTTATGGCGGACGTGCAGTAGCTTATACGAGTGCTACAGCTCGTAGTTCCAGCCGCCATTAAGGGCATGAGGCGTGAAGAGCTGCGTTAGCCACGTGCATCTCACCACCAGCACCGACACGTCTACCCAAGGCAAGACTGCTTGCAATTGTTAAGTCGAACTTTGTATACATGTAAAAGGAGAATACCAGTTTTCTTTTATGCAAGTGCAGAGGACAGAATATAGTAATGAGTAAAATTACGACGCCTGTTGTTCATTGTAAAGTGTAGTAACCTCAAACATAGTATAGTGAAATCAGACTGAGGCCACCATCGCCTCTTTCATTTACAATTCTTTTGGTTGTAGAATACTTTAGCGTATAAGGATGTCGAAAAGAGCAATGGTCACACCAGAATGAGTCGCCTATTTATAGTTACTTAAATTTTTCTGAGCAACCTTTCAAGTAAAGTCACCTAACTAATTCTGTATCAATGGTCCAAAGAGTAATATCCAAAATCATTAAATAAGTTGAAGGATAGAATTTTGTTAACCGAAGTTGCATAACCTGTCTTGGTAGTAATTACCAAGCCAACTCACAGAAATTGAGAGAGTATTTGCTTTGTAGAATCATCTAGAATGATCAGAAATAGTAATATTCAGAATTAAGTTTAAATTCAACTCAAGCCATTTCACTTTGAAACGAGCCCAAATATTGATTTATTCTTTTGTTCCTTCAGAGCTGGCGACCGTAGTTATAAGTATTTTCAGGAGGATTCGACGGTAAGTCTGCTGCTCTCGTCGTGCTGATAGGATTATCCACTGCTGCTAGCAGTGGTGATTGGATACATAAGCTCACTACCAAGTTAAGTGGGTCAGGTAGGCAGTGTTACCGTGTGAACTGTAGGGCACTGTAGGCCGTGGATCGAACCCGTTCAATCATCACAGCTCTTAGGGAAATAGTCCGGTTAGGAGTGTACTATTCATTAGGTAAATACTGGCGAGTAACGGTCAAAAATGTATACGCAAGTGAATTTAGCAAGGTCCACGTAGCACCTAGTTAATGTGGTGCAATGGCGAGGGTAGGAGTGGAGTAAAAGTGAGCTGAGCTTGTGGCAGCTGTGCTGTATTCAAATATTAACTACGTGAATCCACTACTGCCTCTTACCATTGGGACTGAGCTATTTACAGTTAAAATACGTAGCAGTAAGCGCAAAGGCGTGACAGCTACAAGTCCGTATTGGTTTTATACATACGGAATTGGGAAGTGGGTCATTCCGTCAGTGGTGGGGGTTAAAACAACCGAGTCAGTGGAGAACATACCCCATTTACTGATGGAAAGATTCAGCGGTTCGGTCGCATTGTGCCGACCGTGACAGGACTAACCAAGTTTGTAGAATAATGGCTGCAATAAAAGTGTTTTATATAAACTTGTAGTTTCAAGAAAATTTTAAATTTAAAATTCTGTTGTAGACAAATATACCACAATTGGTAAGTTCAAGACGACAACCTGCAAAGCAGCAAAAGAAAGTCCAATAGGAGGAGTTAAACAAGTAATACTTGGTTTAATAAACATTTCTATTAGGCACGAAATACAGCAGCATAAGATGGAGTCGAATAGTAACAAGCAAGACGAAAACATTACAATGTCAGACCAAGAATGAGGGACCACAGATACTGTTGTAGGGTTGGAAAATCTTATAGATGAATCCACACCCATAAGACAGGAGGAACGGGAAGTGAAACCAAAGGTAGTGAAAAGTGAACCCAATGTATCTGTGGATGCAAGTCACAAGGGAGAGGATATGGAATTAACAAGTTTGTTAAATAGGATGGTGGCGCAAATTCAAGAAGGGAATGCTAGTTTGAAAGCAGAAATGGCTAGTCATATATCCCAATTGGATGAAAACCTATCTGGTAAAATAAAAGCCAATTTAGATATTTTGAATACGCAAAGCCAACGTATCACAGAGGTAAACAAATCAATAAATAGCATTAGGGCTGAAATAACAAATGTTCAGAGAAAAGTCACAGAAATAGAGGAAAGATTTGATACCGAAATTCAGAGAATAGAGAAATCAGTGGAACCTTTGGTTAGTGAAAAATTAGAACCGATAATTGAAAGTAAATTACAGGTGATAGTACCAGTTCTAAAGAAAGAGATTGTTAAAGAAACGGCAGCTGATATTGAAACGCTGCGCAATACCATGTTGAGTTTTGATGCATGTGTGCAGGAGCAGGAAAATACACTGCGTAATGAGATAAAATTATTAAGTCAGCAAGTTCAGAATTAGACGTTTCTTAACTGTAGTGGTATCCCATTGGTAATGCAAAAATCGGAAATACTGAGTAGGGAGGAAAAATACGATCCTCAAAAGAAACAAGGTGGATGGCATCCAATGGATTTTATAAAAAATTGTGAACGTGTCTTACCAACAGACATGTCGGATAAAGAAAAAATTAATTTAGTAATAGACGCTTTAGCAGGTCATGCTAAACGTTGGGGATTGAATTTGGATATCGACAATTTGAAGTTTACAGACTTCAAAGAAAAGTTCCTTGAGGAATTCTGGAGCACACAACAGAGAGACAGGTTGTGGAGTGAATTCGTTGTCGCCAGAATGCCAGAACATGGGCGTGGGCTCATGAAAGAATACTGTGAAGGATGGTTCAAGCGTTTGGAGTATCTTAAAGATCGTAGATCAGAATCGGAGATAGTGTGGGAGTTGTGGAAAAAGCTACCTGACGATTCAAAGCGTTATGTAGGAGGCACTCATCGAACATTCGATGAATTTTTAGAAAAAATCGAGAATGAAGATAGGTGGCGTGAAACTAGAGAGTTTCGAGGTTTCAGAAACCAGAATGAAATAGTAAAAGGTGGTAGGAATGAACCGCAAATTAACATGATGAGAGGAAGAGGTCAAGAAGGTAACTCTCAGCGAGGGAGAGGACACTATCAGGGAAACAGGATGCATTATCAAAATCAGGAAAACTAAATACCGCGCAGGTCAAGGGCCTAACGCGCGCGGAAAGAAAGAAATGGCCCAAATATAGGGAAGATCGGAGTAGGCAGTACTATAGTAGGATAGTGCGTCCTTCGCCTGAAGAGCAGTTACATAAACGAAACTTTGCGAAGTATAATGCAGGGATACAAACAGAGGAGAGAGAGCAGGAAGGAATTATTAAGGGAAATGAAGTAGGAAAAGAATATCGGTCGGATGTGAAGGCTCACGTGAATGAAATAAGTACAATTCGCGGCCAGAGTGACGAATTGATGAAGGAAGAGTAAGAGGAGGCGTTGTTTGTCGGTAGGGATGGCGACTGTGCAGAGAGGCAGGGGCAAGGGAGGAGTGATGTGACTTATGGTAAAAGGTTCGTACGAATAGTCGACGAATCGCATCGAGAAGTAATTAAAGAGGAAAGGGTGGATAAGAAAAAGGAGCATAGTGCAGAGACGCATGCCGATTCAGAAATTACCTCGTATGCAGAATATATACATCGGCTCAAAAGCCAGCCAGCACAATTAGAAAGATCTTCCACTCAAGTGATTAATTTGGACCCGAATATGACAGTGTTAGAGAGCCATACCGATTATGATGTGTACCTAGTGACAGGAAGAGTACATGACTGTGATGAAGATTCTTTTAAAGAAATTAGAGAAAGTGTATCTAACCAAGAGAAAGAGTGTTGTGATCCCTGTAGTACTGAAGCAAATGAGTTGAGTGAGACTGGAATTCCATTAGTAGGGGAAAATAATGAAAGTAAGAGTGGCGAATGCACTATCCAACAAAGGGAAAGTATTGAAATGGATTATAATTAGCGAGAATTATTTGAACCCGAAGAAGGTCATATTTCTAAGGAGGAGGAATTATCGTCAGAATCATCAGAAAGCATCCAGGGAGAAAAAGAAATAGAGGAAGTTTCCGATTCCGCAACCGAGAGTTCAGGCATGACAGATTCGAATGAGAACGAGATGGCATTAAAGAGCCTAGACGAAGGACTATTGGAAAAAGTGGTGAAAGAATTTAGGATGAAAAGGAGAAAGAAACCTCCGGATGGAATGGTCAGTATAAAAACCGGAAAAATAATATGGCAAGACTTGGCGGTGGAAACGGATTTATTATGGGAAGATAAAGAAAGTATGAAAGAGGACAATAGGATGCAAACAATCCTACCTATTAATGTATGTGGGTACGATTTATATGTATTGTTGGATACGGGTGCTCAAATAAGTGCTATTTCGCACGCATTTTTTGAGATGATCAAAGAGCAACGAGGAGTAGTCATGATGCCAGTAACAGGTGTTAAAGTGATAGGGGCGACAGGGAAATGTAGTAAACCTGTTAAACATCAAGTGATGACGGAATTTAAGATAAAAAACAAGCTATTTTCTAATGCATTTTTAGTAGTTCCAGAGCTCAGTGCCGAGATCATTTTAGGCATTGACTGGTTAATAAAACAAAAAGTAATTATAGATTGTGACAAAGGGATAATAGTTTGTAAAGTTGATAGTGCGGTATTAGAAATACCATTTGAATCATCTAGAGTAATGGAAGAGAACCAGCTGATATGGGTAGAATTTAGAGATGATCATGATTCAGGAATAGGTCAAAAATTCGATTGGTTTCTGGTGAGGCAGATAGTTGAAGATGGGAAAAAAACTCATAGACAAATAGCATTTGCGAGTAGAACCATGTCTAAGTACGAAAGAAACTATACAGTTTCAGAGAAGGAGGCTTTAGCTATAGTATGGGGTTTTAGGAAATTTCAACTTTTCTTATGGGGACATAAGACTGTGGTCCATACAGACCACAAAGCTTTAATATTTTTGAAGGACTGCAGATTGTTACATAACAGGTTGCCCAGATGGGCGCTGTTTTTACAACAATTTGACATAGAGATCAAGTATGTTAAAGGGAAAGAACATGCATTACCGGATGCTTTGTCGAGATTACCGGAAGGATGTGAGACACTAGAAAGTCTAAAGAATAGGGAACATGTTTTTGAGGTGAATTACTTAAAAAAAATAGCGGAAGGAAGAGAAAAAATTAGGGAAATATGTCGGAATATGCGAAGATATCAAAGTGATGATGATCCACTCAAGTCGGTAAAGGTCAAGTTTGACAATCCGGACGCAACTAACATAAGGGCTTCATATAAAATACATAAAGGTGTACTGTATCTTCAAAGATTAAATAATCCAGGGAAGTGGAGAGTATGTTGGCCGGAACAACACACTGAAGTGCTGATAGATTATGTTCACTTGGCATATGGCCATTGTGGTGCACGGAAGTGTACCGATAAGTTAGATGAATGCATTACCTTTAACAACATGGCACGAAGGGTAGCACAGAGGATAAGATCTTGTGATCTATGCCAAAAGGCGAAAGTAACAAATGCAACTAATCAAGGGCCCATGCAATCAATAAAACCTGATGAAGTATTAGAAATAGTAGCAGTAGATATCTTTGGACCATTACCGAAAAACATGGGGGGTTTTGTGTACATATTTGTAGCAGTTGAACTTTTCTCAAAGTATATAAAGCTTTATCCCTTGAGAAAAGCTACTGCCAGAGCTGTGTATGATAAAATGGTGTGTGATTATTTTGTGAAAGTAGGGAAGCCAAAGAGAATACTATCAGATAATGGTGTTCAGTTTTGCTCAAAAATGTGGAAGGATGGGATAACTGAGAAACAGGTAGAAGTGGTACATATCTCAGCTTATCACCCATCAAGCAATCCAGCAGAAAGATATATGCGTGAGATAGGTCGGTTATTTAGGACGTACTGCCATAGTAACCACAAGAAGTGGGGCATGTATGTGAGTGAATTCGAAGAAATCATGAATTCATTAACAAACGAGAGCACTGGATTTACTCCAGAAAAAATCCTGAAAAAGACAAGGAGTAAAAGTCTAGTAGAAGACCTACTAGAATTTCCAAATAGAGTTGAATTAGATTATGATAGTAAAAAGAACTTAGTAAAAGACAAGATGAGAAAACAAGCAGATGCGAGAATTCGTCGTCCCAGGCGTGTGGACGACCGGTCACGGTCTATCGTGTAGCTTCTTGACTGCCACTAACTACGTGGTCAACAGCCTTTTCTTGGGAGGCTCAGCTGATTTGTTTCTGTATTGTGTAGTTTCGCTCCGAGAGGAATTTCCCGGTTTGCAGTAACTTTCGCTCAGCAATGTATAAGATCAGAGCAGATGTGCTTAATGAAATACTGATACATTCTCCCTTAGATTGCCCTTGCGCTCCAACCATTTTCGTCATTGACTTGCAATTCACTTGGTAGGATGTGATGCTAACGCTTGACTTGATATATAAGACAGAAATATGCGAAGTTTAATTTACTTAATCACATATGCTAGGAAACAGGAATACACACTATGTGATCAAAAGTATCTGGACACTTGGCTGAAAACGACTTAATAGTTCGTGGTGTCCTCCATAGGTAATGCTGGAATTTGTAACGGAACTGAAATGATGGTGGGCTGACAGTAATTTGGAGCCCGCGCGTCTGAAACGGGCGCGCTTGTGAGAGACTGCCAGGGAGTGCACCCTGATGCCATCTATTGGCGAAACTGGGAATTAGCGTGGCCTGTCAGACAATGCACTAAGCTCTCAGAGTCAAATGTATTCTTTTTCTTGGTAATTATAAGTTATTATTGTTTAATTTAATGTTGTAAAGCTCTAGTAGTAAATTATTATGACTGGTATGAACTCCAGGGTAGTAAATATAAATATTCTTAAATACTAAATGATTTCGGTAAAAAGGTGATACGTAGCTAGAGGTAGCTGGAGACACAGGGACTGAGCAATGGAATGGCCTGGGGAGTGTTGACGTGATCGGACGTGCGTAACTGTGCTCACGCAAAAGTGATTGTGCAACAGCGAAGAGGCGAATATCGTCGCCGTTTGTGGAGTAGAACGCGACGAATGGTTGTCGAAGCCGCCTCTATGCCACTGGGGCTGATTGTAAGAGTTCCTGCGCCCAGAATTTATGGCGGACGTGCAGTAGCTTATACGAGTGCTACAGCTCGTAGTTCCAGCCGCCATTAAGGGCATGAGGCGTGAAGAGCTGCGTTAGCCACGTGCATCTCACCACCAGCACCGAAACGTCTACCCAAGGCAAGACTGCTTGCAATTGTTAAGTCGAACTTTGTATACATGTAAAAGGAGAATACCAGTTTTCTTTTATGCAAGTGCAGAGGACAGAATATAGTAATGAGTAAAATTACGACGCCTGTTGTTCATTGTAAAGTGTAGTAACCTCAAACATAATATAGTGAAATCAGACTGAGGCCACCATCGCCTCTTTCATTTACAATTCTTTTGGTTGTAGAATACTTTAGCGTATAAGGATGTTGAAAAGAGCAATGGTCACACCAGAATGAGTCGCCTATTTATAGTTACTTAAATTTTTCTGAGCAACCTTTCAAGTAAAGTCACCTAACTAATTCTGTATCAATGGTCCAAAGAGTAATATCCAAAATCATTAAATAAGTTGAAGGATAGAATTTTGTTAACCGAAGTTGCATAACCTGTCTTGGTAGTAATTACCAAGCCAACTCACAGAAATTGAGAGAGTATTTGCTTTGTAGAATCATCTAGAATGATCAGAAATAGTAATATTCAGAATTAAGTTTAAATTCAACTCAAGCCATTTCACTTTGAAACGAGCCCAAAAATTGATTTATTCTTTTGTTCCTTCAGAGCTGGCGACCGTAGTTATAAGTATTTTCAGGAGGATTCGATGGTAAGTCTGCTGCTCTCGTCGTGCTGATAGGATTATCCACTGCTGCTAGCAGTGGTGATTGGATACATAAGCTCACTACCAAGTTAAGTGGGTCAGGTAGGCAGTGTTACCGTGTGAACTGTAGGGCACTGTAGGCCGTGGATCGAACCCGTTCAATCATCACAGCTCTTAGGGAAATAGTCCGGTTAGGAGTGTACTATTCATTAGGTAAATACTGGCGAGTAACGGTCAAAAATGTATACGCAAGTGAATTTAGCAAGGTCCACGTAGCACCTAGTTAATGTGGTGCAATGGCGAAGGTAGGAGTGGAGTAAAAGTGAGCTGGGCTTGTGGCAGCTGTGCTGTATTCAAATATTAACTACATGAATCCACTACTGCCTCTTACCATTGGGACTGAGCTATTTACAGTTAAAATACGTAGCAGTAAGCGCAAAGGCGTGACAGCTACAAGTCCGTATTGGTTTTATACATACGGAATTGGGAAGTGGGTCATTCCGTCAGTGGAGGGTGTTAAAACAACCGAGTCAGTGGAGAACATACCCCATTTACTGATGGAAAGATTCAGCGGTTCGGTCGCAAATTCAATATGGTGTTGGCCCACCCATAGCCTTGAGGACAGTTTTCACTCTCGCAGGAATACGTTCAGTCATGTGCTAGAAAATTTCTTGGTGAATGGCAGCCCGTTCTTCGCTAAATGCTGCACTGAGGAGAGATATCGATGTCTGTCGGTGAGGCCTGGCACGAAGTCGGCGTCCCAATACATCTCAAAGGTGTTCTGTAGTATTCAAGTCAGGACTTTATGCAGGCTAGGCCATTACAGGGATGATATTGTCGCGTAACCTCTCCGCCACAGACCGTGCACGATGAACAGATGCTCGATCGTGTTGCTCTTCAACAGTGGGAAGCAAGGAGGCGCTTGAAACATCAGTGTATTCCTGTGCTGTGATAGTGCAACGCAAAACAACAAGGGATGCAAGACCCCTCCATGAAAAACAAGACCACACCATAACCTCACCGACTCCGAATCTTACTGTTGGCACTACACACACTGGCAGATGACGTTCACCGGGAATTCACCATACCTACACCCAGCCATCGGATCGCCACATTGTGTATCGTGATTCGTCACTCGACACAGCGTTTTCCCACTGTTCAATCGTCCAATGTCTACGTTCCTTACACCAAGCGAGGCGTCGTTTGGCTTTTACCAGCGTGATGTGAGGCTTATGAGCAGCCGCTCGACCATTACATCCAAGTTTTCCTACCTCCCAACGAATGTCATAGTATTTGTAGTGGATGCTGAGAATGCCGGACATTTGCCACGTCGGACATTTGCCACGCCCGACATTTGCCACACTTGCCCCTTCGCCAGGTAGCGATCCCCCAGGTATCGGACGCCCTTCCTCTTACTTCTTCTGTCCGATTTCAAACCGCCGTCTCCACATCTTACTAGTTAGTACGTAAGGGACCTTCTTCGACATCTTAGCAGAATACAGAGCTTCTTTACCGCAATTGAAATATTTATGACTTTTGGGAAACTACAGCAATACGCGACGATTATGTCAGTATGTAATTAGTTCTGCCAAGTATGAATATACAGGGTGTTACAAAAAGGTACGGCCAAACTTTCAGGAAATATTCCTCACACACAAAGAAAGAAAATATGTTATGTGGACATGTGTCCGGAAACGCTTACTTTCCATGTTAGAGCTCATTTAATTACTTGTCTTCAAATCACATTAACAATGGAATGGAAACACACAGCAACAGAACGTACCAGCGTGACTTCAAACACTTTGTTACAGGAAATGTCCAAAATGTCCTCCGTTAACGAGGATACATGCATCCAAACTCCGTCGCATGGAATCCGCGATGCGCTGATGCAGCCCTGGAGAATGGTGTATTGTATCACAGCCGTCCACAATACGAGCACAAAGAGTCTCTACATTTGGTACCGGGGTTGCGTAGACAAGAGCTTTCAAATCCCCAATAAATGAAAGTCAATAGGGTTGAGGTCAGGAGAGCGTGGAGGCCATGTAATTGGCCCGTCTCTACCAATCCATCGGTCACTGAATCTGTTGTTGAGAAGCGTACGAACACGTCGACTGAAATGTGCAGTACCTCCATCGTGCATGAACCACATGTTGTGTCGACTTGTAAAGGCACATGTTCTAGCAGCACAGGTGGAATATCCCGTATGACATCATGATAACGTGCTCCATTGAGCGTAGGTGGACGAACATGGGGCCCAATCAAGACATCACCAACAATGCCTGCCCAAACGATCACAGAAAATCTATGTTGTTGACGTGATTGCACAGTTGCGTGCGGATTCACGTCAGCCCACACATTTTCATTGTGAAAATTTACAATTTGATCACGTTGGAATGAAGCCTTATCCGTGAAGATCTAACATTATGGGTGGTGTCTGTTTGTCCTATATCGTGTCTCCCTACCACTTTCGTGCAACGACGCTCTGAGCGTGTTTCTTAGGGAATTGACTACTTTGAACCTGGGACCTGTTGCTGGTAAGGAGACGCCAGACCACACACCACATGTAGAGTTCAGAAGAGTTCAGTGAGACTAGCGATGATATAACCAAATACTTAATGATTTCAGTGTCAGCTCCACTGCATTCCCTGTAAGAGAATGTTAATACTAACTAAATTTTGTGGAAGGGGTTCAAGGCTTTCCTATTTTTAGTTGGCTGTTAAAATAACGCCGACAAAGCAGTTAAGTTTACCATTGGAAATTTTATTCAACTCACAAAACATTGTTTATAAATAGCACTATTGATAAAAGAAAATGTTTTAATACAGGATGGTAAAGACTAACTGCGTTCAGCAAAAATGTGAACGAAAATTCCCTAATTGGGTTTCTAAGTTCTACAATGAATTGAAGGATGACCTATGCCATACCACATCTATAATCTAGGTTCAAATTAAGTTTCACAAAAGAGAAAACTTTCAAAATGGTCTACATTGACACTCAATTATCTTTAATTACTTATCTAACTTGTTGTAAATTACAGTGGCTGATGTGGCTGCTCAATAACTATATAACATAAAAATCACCGTGTTTCAGATTTTTACATCAAGTGGCAAATGTGAACACCATGAGCTGTAATTGACGATCGACACTAGTATTACGCATAAAGGGGGTGTAACAGATGAGATTTCTGCAGTTATGAGTGAATCCTTATGCTCTCAAAAATGCGGCATCGCGTGCGTTCATTACCTTGTTGGTGTTCGTCAGGGGGCAGCAGGCAGCACAGCTCCGCTCACCTCACCGTCTCGGAAGCAACTCCCTCCTAACTTCTCCTTACTACAATTTACCGAAGTTGGTTTAAAAAAACTATCTGGCTGTGTTTCCATCTGACCAATCAGGGTAAGCTCCGCCTACAAAAATTCTGTCTATCCAAAGAGAAACGTTATACTTTTCATGGTGGGGTAATGTTTTCAAAGTTTGCAACGTAACAGAGACGCAAAACGTCTCACGCTAAAACTTGCAGCTGGTGTGGTCCATTTAGTGTTATCGTAAGATCTATACTGTTCTTCTGGAGGGCTCTAGCTTTTAACATGGGCTGGGGGGTGGTCCTAGCGGTTAGCTGGCGACGTGGGTGTCCGTCCCTTATCGTAGGGCCTTCTAGCTTAACACGGTTCTGCTCTCTGCTTCTGTTCTCGTTTCTCCCCTCGGAACTGCGTCTGTCTCACGGTGGGAAGGTATGACATGCATTTAGGCATTCTTGTGTTAGTCTGTGGTATTCCATTTGCTCACTCGTTACTCATATTACTTTGGTTAATTTAATTTCACGATTTATTTGGAGCTATGTGACATACTACTGGATTTCCTTATCATGTCAGGGTTTTCATGGAAGATGTTGGATTTGCCTGACACCTTACATATCACCACCCTTCGAACTTAATTTTTGTACTGGAGTTAGGCATTGATTGAATCGTTGTCTGAGCCAGTATAAAATTATTCTGTTATCTAAATTTTGTTGCCTACTGTCCAGCCACATTATTCTGTTCTATGCTAGTTTGTATTACTAATTTATATTTTTATATTCTTCCACATTATTATCAAAAATATGTTTATATAGACAGGGGAAGAATATTTTTATTGTATTGTAATTATTATTTTATAATTATTTTCTTATATAATTGTGAAGTTTGTTTTTTAAGAAGTTTGTTATCGAAAGTGAGGAGTCTTTCACATCGATTTTCTTAGAAATATTGTTTTTATAAATGTAGTAATTAAGTAAAATCTATTCCTAACACATTTTCTAAATATCGTGTTAAGTAAAATTTTTTTGTTTCTAGACACTCATTTCAACATTGTTACACTAACAAATAAGAATTATTTTGAGGAATTGCTTTGACAAAGAAATATACATACACAAGTATTGAGATATTATCCTAACAAATGGTACAAATGTTAAAAGAAAGGGAAAACATCCAACAAGATAATTTTTTATTCTTTGTTTTTATAAGGAGAAAATAAGTAAAATATAGTTATTCTTTTATATTTATGAGGAAAAAGTAAGTGGCATATAGTTTTAGTGTTTATTATGCCTTACTTTCGTTCTTCATATACTGTCCATTTCAGAACTAATGACTTATTTTTACTGATAGTCTATTTTTTACTTAAGTCCATAGTCAGTGACTGTTATTTTTTAGTTTATTAGCTGTCTGATGTGCTTAACTTATTTAGTTTTTCACATGTCTCTTTTGCACAATTCCTACATCACATAATTTGATTTCACACATTCACATAATCCTATGAATGTTTATGCTTGAGGTTGGCGAACGTTTTTTGCATGAAGGTGATGGACTTGAGCGAGATGGATGTGGGCAAGTATTAGATGTAAGCTTTGTTCATCGTTCCTTGTTGGCTTTGGAAGTGTGTGTTGCTGTTGTAGAGGTCCCATAATGGAATGGAGCTATGAGTGCAGAATCTCGTGGTTCACTGGCTTTGTATGCGTGAAAGTCATCGTTATTTGTCGCTGAAAGCGGTCGTTTTTCGTTGTAATACTTCGCAGACGACTAGTTTACAATAGGATAGGGATTTGGTTAGGTATGTCGTCTATTTTTCGCTCATATTCTTTCTTGGTCTCAATCTTGCGAATCTTTAACTTCTGTTCTTCCTGCTTTTTCTGTGCTTCTTACTTGCTTCTTGGTTCTTCTCTGGGCAGGATATGGAAATATTTATTGGTAACTAATCGCTTTTGAAGTTCTCCTCTTAGTAACAGTTTGATAAATTGTTTGGGCGTGTCATTTTAACTTTGTGTAATTTTTCTTCAGTTTCGTGCATCAGCATGCTGTTTAATAGCAGTAGTGTGACTTTTACACATATTTTTTTCCCAGTGGTGGCTTGCCCAAGCGGTCTTCTCGTTGGACAGTTTTTTGCTCGCTCTTCTGAGTTGGGCCGTTTGGAGACCCTTCTGGCGTTCGGTGTCCCTTCGTGTCCCTGCAGGGTTTCTCCACTGTGTGGTTCCATGTTCTGTCCCAGCAGGGTTCCGCCACCCTGTGGTTCAGCTTGGCAGCTGATTTATTTACTGCCCACGTGGGCTACAGGGGGCCTTGTGTTGGTCTCGCTGTCCTTTCCCTTTTCTCGATGGTTCTGCCTTGTAGGAATCGTGTCTTGCTAATTACGTCCTTTCCTTTCTTGATACTTCTCGCGTTGCAACTTGTGGATCGTTGCCTCTCGTCCTTGCTGGAGTTTTTACAATGGTTCTTACAAAAAGTTTTACTTATAATCATCTAACATATGTCTAGTATCTACATTGTTTTACGCCTTCTTAAAAGCTTTACAAATTTCGGCGCCCTTTCCATGTTACAATTCTAAGATATTTTGAGTCTTAACGTCTACAAGAATCCTCAAATTCGTTTTTTTATTTTTGTGTGGTGTCGTGGTATATAGCATTTTAGTATTTCATGCTGTTAGACTATCTACACTTTATCCCTTCACCTTCATCTATGGTACTATTGGTGTTATTTTTGTTTTTATTGAAACTAATTTTTTTCCCACCTTCCTCTCTCTTCATTCTTCTTTCTCCTGACGATCTTATCTGCAACATGATCTTGAAATATTGTGCTGATTATTAACCAGTAATAAAATTAATCTTCAAACTTTTTGATATGGCTCAGATGGTGAAGTCCTAAGATTTTGCATGTTTTTGGGTTCATTACTTCCACAGCATTATCATGAGCAACTCGGCTAATTATGACAGGTTCTTTGTATGCAGCATAAAACTTATTTATTTTGTGTTTCTGTTTGCTGGAGAGATGATGTGTTTTTACAAATACTTTCTGGCCTACTGAGAATGTTCCTTTAATTGCTGTTCTATCTCCTCTTTCTTTTCTTTTAATGGCTGCCTTTCTGATGTTGGTGAGTGCTGTTGCTATGACTTGTTTGTGCTGTCTACGTGGTACAATAGGAAATCTAACATTTTCTCTGGTTATGTTTGGGGGTTCAATATTTTTAAGTACAGTAACTGGAGGTAGTAGTGTAGTGCTATGTGGCATT
This sequence comes from Schistocerca cancellata, assembly GCF_023864275.1. Lineage (NCBI taxonomy): Eukaryota > Metazoa > Arthropoda > Insecta > Orthoptera > Acrididae > Schistocerca > Schistocerca cancellata. The sequence continues at coordinate 384,407,707 of NC_064631.1, forward strand.
TCACTTATTACTTCTTGAAAATCTTTAATGTATATATCCCAAGTGTTGTGACTTTTGCCTGCACATATTCGGCATAAAGTGCCTATGTCCTTCATAGATCGTCTGCTGGATTGACGCTAGGTTTGTGCTTACATATGTAGATGGGTTTTATTTTGTGTTGTTTCAACGTGTTCTGCCATTGCACTGACTGGTATTGTGGGCCATTATCCGAAATTATTCGTTCCACTCGACCTACTTGTCTGAGAAAATCTTGTCTAAATGCTTTACTTATAGTAAGACCTGTTGCCCATTTTAATGGTGTCAAGGTAACATATTTAGATGTAAGTTCCAAAACGACAAATATGAAAATATATCCATTTATTGTGCATGGGAGGGGCCCCATCAAATCTATTGCAGCTATTTGTTTTAATCTTTTACAGATTATTGTAAACGTAGGTGGTTTGGTTTGGAAAGTGACGTATTTAGCCCTCATACATTTTTTGCATTTGACAACTACTGTTCTAATTCGCCTTTCCATATTAGGAATATGGCTTGTTTGTTTTATTTTTAAAAAGCATTTCTTTGGTGTAAAGTGGCCATTACTTGAATGTGTATACCATATGTACTTATTAATTAGTTCATCTGGGATATAAATTAACCACTCATTCGTTGCTACATTTCGTCTGAAAAATAAAACATTGTTTTTTACGAGATAGTGCTGTCGAATGTCTGGAAAATCCTTACTTCTCCATTTGTGTTTGATTCCTAGTATTTCGGGATCCTTGTCCTGTTCTTTGCCTATGTTTTTTAATGCTGTCGTAATGTAGTTTTCGAAAGTTACTTGTTTCATATAGTACATTGTAAACTGGTCTTCTGCTGCTTCAAACCTATGTCATTGGATGCACCCTGTGGACATCGTGATATAGCATCTGCTAACACATTCGCTGGTCCTGGTATGTGTGTAATAGTGAAGTCAAATTCTTGTAGTATTAACATCCATCTGGCTAACCTCCCATGAATTAGTTTGGCGGATAACAGAAATTCTAATGCTTAGTGGTCAGTGTATACTTTTGTTTTTCTTCCGAATAGGAAGTATCGAAAACGTTGGAAGCCCCATACAATGGCCAATGCTTCCAGCTCCGTGACTGAATAGTTTTTCTCGCTTTTTGTGAGTACCCGATTGGCAAATGCAATTGTTCTATATGACCTTAGCCCTGCCTGTTCGTATTCTTGGAATAAAACAACTCCTAAACCTGTTTTCGCGCTATCAGTGGCCATACAAAAATTTTGTGTTAGATCAGGATGTGCTAAAATCGGTGCTGTTGTTAGTGCGTTTTCCACTTTTAAAAATTCTTCATTGGCTTGTTGATCCCATACTCATAGCGTGTTTTTTCCAGTGAATGCACATAGGCGTGGTGTTGCAAGAGAGTCGATCCAAATAATTTTTTTATAGAATCCGGTGAGACCTAGAAATCATCTGAGAGTTTTCTTATTATATGGAGTACAGAATTCTTTGATTGCCGTTAGTTTTTCTGGGTCGGGCATTACCCCTTTCTCGGAAATTATGTGTCCTAGAAATTTGATCTCTCGCCTTCCCAATTTGAATTTTATTATATTAACTGTGACCCCATGCTCTTTCATCATCTGTAAAAACTGATTTAATGTGTCGTTGTGATGTTCCCAAGAGGGTTCTGCTATAATCACATCATCAACATAACAAGTAATTTTTTGTAAAATTTCAGGACTGATTATGGTATTAAATCCCCTAATAAACGCTGCTGATGATATGTTTAAACCAAATGGCAATCGTTTAAACTGGTAACATCTATCGAATACGATAAATGCTGTAAATTTTCTACATTCTGGGGCAATTGTATTTGCCAGAAACTACTCCGTAAATCAATTGATGAAAATATCTTAGCACCGTGGAAATTTTGTATCAATTCCTCTAATTTTTCTGGGTGATCTGTCTCAGTGATTATGATTGTGTTGGTCTGTCTGGAATCAGGCACTAACCTGATGCTCCCATCTCGTTTTTGTACAATATGGAGCGGGCTGTTATATGTGGAGGTAGCTGGTTCAATAATATCGTCATCTAACATTTTAGATATCTCTTGGAATACTTTATTCCTGTAGCTTAATGGGATTGTATAGCGTGGCACTCTAAATGGTTTGTGCTGTTTTACTTCAAACTTGTACTGAAAGTGTTTAATACTGCCAGTCTTAGGTAAAAATACCTCTGCTTTATCTCGTAAAATACCCTCTAATTCTCATTTACTGTGTTCCGAAATACCTTGAACTTCTGGCAATTTTTCGTCGATTTTTTTATGGACTTCTAACATGAGTTGAGGCGATTCCCCCTTTTGTTCCTACCATTCTAATTCTTCATCCTCTTTATCTCGCGTCATTCTTAATTGTTTGTTTATAACTGGTATTTCTTCTAATTTTAGCTTTTGCTCAAAGAGAAGTGTGACATTCCCGAATGTTACGCTACCTTTCCCCATATCTATTATCGCTTGTCTCTCATCTAAAAAATCTGCACCTATAATCAAATCTACAGTTAGTTTAGGTATAATCACGAAGTTGGTTTCGATCTTTTGACCTTGACACGAAAGAGTTAACCTTGTTTGTCTCGTAACTTCCGCAGCATTGTTTCTAATAGGACCTCTTACTTTAATCTTACGTGTTTTCAGTACTGGCTATTCCTCATTGGCATTACACTGCATGAATAAATTTTCTAAGATCGCAGTCAGTTCACTTCCGCTATCAATTACAATATTGACTGGGATATGCTTTACCATGGCCTTCACAATTGGTTGAATTTGAAAGGTTTGGTTCTGTTCTTCTTCATCTTGCATCAACGAATCCTCCACTGCATCATACATGAGTCTTGTTAGGAATTTCCCTTGTGAATTCGAACTTCTGTAGGATAAGCTTCGACTGCTACTTCTCTCTCTTTCATTTCCTCTTCTCTATTTCTTCCTTCATTTACGCTTTCTTCAACATCCTCTACTTTTTCCTCACTCGTGTATCTTCTCCTTCTTCGTCGCTACTTCCACATAATCGCATCTAAATGCTCTAATTATCGCTTCATAACTTCCTTCATTATATACGTTGGGTTGTGTGCCCACTCGTAACTTATTTTCAACTTCTGTCGACAGCGCATTATCCTCATTGAATTCGGTTTCCCTGGTTTCCATCTCAACTAGCCCTGCAATACTCATTACTTCGTCCTTTCCTCCTACATTCGTTGTGCATGTCTCTGGTAATTCATATTCCTAGTCAGTATTCTCCAAATTAATTTCGTCCCAACACGATGTTGTTATTTTCTTGTCTTGGTTTTCATCTGGTCCACGCGGATTTGTTTCTTCCTTCTTCTCTTCTCGTGATAAGATTTTTACTTCTCTGTTCAAGGTGCTGCAATTGTCCTGGGTCGGTGCGTCATTCTCTTTGGCATGGGCGCTTAGCTGTCAATTCGAACGTTTATCGGTGTTTGGTGGTCTTACCTCCACCTCTTCTATCTGTATTCTCTTTTCGTGTTCAGCTTGTTGATAGTGGTTTCTTTGTTGATGATTTGTCGGTCTATTGGTCCTCCAGAACCCGTTCCGGTTGTCGTTATTCCCTCTGTAATAGTTGTTGCCCTTCCTGGATGAATTATAGTTATTGCCATATTCTCTTCTGAATCCATAACCGGTTCTTTGTTGAAATCTATTGTCGTTTCTTGGTACGAAGTTATCACATGGTTCGTAATTATTGTTTCTTCGTACTGTGTCTCGTGTATTCCACTGCTTTTTTCTTTCGTTTTAACGTGCGCTTCGTCTTTTCTTACGCCATCTTCCGAAAATATGAACTCTAGTTCCCTTAGAATACCTTTAAATGCTTCGACGTCATTGCCTCCACGACCTACTAATGATTGCTGATATTTCAATGGTAGCTTCATCGCGCATAATTTAATCAACTCTCCGTCACTGTATGGTACATCTAAGCATTGATTTTTCTTTCCCATTAATTCGAAAAATTTCACGGGAATCTTATCTCCTGAATTTTCAAAATATGGGTTCTGTAATAATTCGTGCTTCACTCTGTTCTGTGCTTCGCTGGACCAATATCGTGAGAGAAACTTCTCTCTGAAATCTTCGTACGATCGGCATGTCGCTGCAACATTCTGCATGGTTTCTGCGACTGTTCCTGACATGTGTGCACATATCAAGTCTAATTTGTGTGCTAGCGTCCAGTGTTCTGGTAATCCTACTCGAAATTGATCAATAAAAGTTCGTGGATATAATGAGTTTCCTTCTCGAAAGTGTTGAAATTTTCTGACTGTGAGGAAATGACCGTTGTCGTACTTCGTCATAGTTCCATATGAAATTCGCGATTCTTCGCCACTTTTGTTTCTGATCATTTCTCCCGTCGTTCTTTCCAGTTGTGGTAGATCCATTGGATATTGTCCACTGTAACTTTCACCTACCCTTGCGTAGTATCGTTGGAGTGGTACGCAATAATTTTCTTCCATCGGTTGTGAACATGTAGCTGAATGCATTGCACTGTACTCTTCGCGACCTGGCTTTTCATTGCCAGGTATTGGTTCGGTATCTTGTCTGGCTAACCTTGCTGCTTCATTGCACGATCCAAACTGTCTTGAAACATACATTTGTGGTTCCGCATGTGTTTGTGATGACGTCTGTTCATCAAGAATTTCGAAACGTGTTTGTTGCTGTGCAGGCTGTCTGATTTCACGTATGTTACTTTCCGCCTGTGATTGGAATCGCAAATGCGTAATATCTTCGTTAATTGATTGTTTTTCCGGTGCTGTTACAGATACGGATGTGGTTGCAGACTCTGTGCTTGTTCGATCCTGTTCACTACGCTCTTCAATGGTTTGCAACAGCTCTGTTGTCAATTTCTGAAATTGTCGCTTAGTTTGCGCTTCTATTTTGACTATGCGGTTATCATATTTTTTCAGCGCTGCTTTTGTGATACGTTTGTGTAACACACTGTTTTCAACAGCATCACGCGCTGTACCTGCTGCTTGTCTAGTAATTTCGTTTATCTGTTTCTCTAGTTTCTTGACTTCTCCCTGGGTGTTGTTACGTAATATTCTGATCTCGTCCTGAATATTATTACGCAATGTTTGAACGTTCGCTTGTACCTTGTCTATGTCTGTTCTCAATTGATTGTGACCTGTTATTAAGTTCCCTATGACTTCTCGAGATTCTTTTGCCTCGTCTTCAGTATGACTTAGGTGTAACTGAATTTTTTTGTTTTGTTCTTTAATCGCACGCATTTGTCTCGTGGTTTCTGCATTCTGAATTTGAATTTGGTTCTCTATGTCTTTATTTTGCCTTGTCATGGTTTCCGTAATTTGTTGTAATAATTCTGCCGGATTGGTGGGTCCTATTGCGTTTTCTTCCGACGTCCTACGCTCTGTGTTTTCGCCCAAGTGTTGGTTCGCAACCGATTGCATTGAACTGTGCTGTAACACGTTTCTGCTCGCATTCCTTCTACTCAGTGGTGAGGGAGCTCTGATTACTTGTACTACGGGTTCTACGTATTCAAGACGCAAGTTAGAATCCTCATCGACTGTCTCTCTACTTTCCTGCTCCTCTCTCGTATGCTGACTTACGTTTTCTATGCCTTGATGTATATTATCCTCGTTATGGTGCGTTATATGTCCTATTTCTCGCGATACTGCATCGTCTGTTGTACTGTCCTCTATTCTCTGCCCATTTTCATGCTGGGTCTCTACCTCAGTTCGGTCAAGGTCTCGATCTGCCATTGCTAATCTTTCCGAATCCCTTATTTTTTTGTTTTAAAAGCAATTCACGCGCCCTACTTAAGGTCAACATGCGCTCATACGATCTCACGCGTTTCATAAACTTTTTGTTCACACGATTTGACACTTATTATACCCAAGACTGACAATCCATTCACTTACTTGTTGGGTCAGAACCAACTTGGCAACGATATAGCCGCCACCTGTGCGCTTGCATTGAGGAGAAAACTTAATTCTAACAATTTTTAAAATTCATAACTTAATTATGCGATTGTCTCTGCTAGAATGTCTCACTATCTATCGCTGCAGCTACTGTTTTCAACTATATATGCCTTTCAATAAAACATTTTCTTTATTACGAAAATTTTAACACGATATATTTCTGACCTAGTTAGGCATGTGTTCGACCTTCAATCATGGTATTTTACCATCCTGGCATGGTCGCCATTTTCTAACATTCTGAGTGGTGTCTGTTTGTTCTATATCGTGTCTCCCTCCCACTTTCGCGCAACGAGGCTCTGAGCGTGTATTTTAGGGAATTGACTAGTTTGAACCTGGGACCTGTTGCTGGTAAGGAGACGCCAGACCACACATGACATGTAGAGTTCAGAAGAGTTCAGTGAGACTAGCGATGATGTAACCAAATACTTAATGATTTCAGCGTCAACTCCACTGCACTCCCTGTAAAATAATCTGAATACCAACTAAAATTAGTGGAAGGGGTTCAAGGCTTTCCTATTTTTAGTTGGCTGGTAAAATAACGTCGAAAAAGCAGTTAAGTTTACCATTGGAAATTTTATTCTACTCACAAAACATTGTCTATAAATTGCACTATCGATGAATGTGTCTCCAAGTTCTACAATGGATCGAAGGATGACCTATGCCATATCAATCTATTATCTAGGTTTAAATTAAGTTTCACAAAAGAGAAAACTATCAAAATGGTCTACAGTGACACTCAATTATCTTTAATTGCTTAGCTAACTTGTTCGTAAATTACAGTGGCTGATGTGGCTGCTCAATAACTATATAACAGAAAAATCATCGCGTTTCAGATTTTTACTTCAAGTGGCAAATGCAAACACCATGAGCATTAATTGACGATCGACACTGGTATTACGCAAAAAGGGGGTGTAACAGATGAGACTTCTGCAGTTCTGAGTGAAGCTTTATGCGCTGTTACGCGGCATCGCGTGCGTTCATTACCTTGTCGGTGTTCGTCAGGGGGCAGTGGGCAGCTCAGCTCCGCACATCCTCACCGTCTCGTAAGCAACTCCCTCCTAACTTCTCCTTACTACAATTTACCGAAGTTGGTTTAAAAAAACTATTTGGCTGTGTTTTCATCTGACCAATCAGGGTAAGCTCCGCCTACAAAAATTCTGTCTATCCAAAGAGAAACGTTATGCTTTTTGTGGTGGGGCAATGTTTTTAAAGTTTGCAACGTAACAGAGACGCAAAACGTCTCACGCTAAAACTTGCAGCTGGTGTGGTCCTTTTAGTGTTATCGTAAGATCTATACTGTTCTTCTAGAGGGCTCTAGATTTTAACATGGGCTGGGGGATGGTCCTAGCGGTTAGCTGGCGACGTGGGTGTCCGTCCCTTATCGTAGGGCCTTCTAGCTTAACACGGTTCTGCTCTCGGCTTCTGTTCTCGTTTCTCCCCTCGGAACTGCGTCTGTCTCACGGTGGGAAGGTATGACATGCATTTAGGCATTCTTGTGTTAGTCTATGGTATTCCATTTGCTCACTCGTTACTCGTATTACTTTGGTTAATTTAATGTCACGATTTATTTGGAGCTATGTGACATACTACTGGATTTGCTTATCATGTCAGGGTTTTCATGGCAGGTGTTGGATTTGCCTGACACCTTACAAAGAGAACATTTGCACTCAAATGAGGATTGACACATTGTTGGATGAACCATTCGCAGAAGTGTACCCGTGGAGGCGAATCAGCTGCTGATAGTGCCAGCACACGCTGCACATGGCACGGAAACAACAGGTTCTCCCATAGCACTCTCCAGACAGTGACGTGGTGCAAATGGTTCAAATGGCTCTGAGCACTATGGGACTTAACATCTATGGTCATCAGTCCCCTAGAACTTAGAACTACTTAAACCTAACTAACCTAAGGACAGCACACAACACCCAGCCATTACGAGGCAGAGAAAATCCCTGACCCCGCCGGGAATCGAACCCGGGAACCCGGGCGTGGGAAGCGAGAACGCTACCTCACGACCACGAGATGCGGGCAGTGACGTGGTCAACGTTACCTTGTACAGCAGCAATTTCTCTGACGCTGACACTAGGGTTATCGTCAACTGCACGAAGAATTGCCTCGTCCGTTGCAGGTGTCCTCGTCGTTCTAGGTCTTCCCCAGTCGCGAGTCATAGGCTGGAACGTTCCGTGCTCCCTAAGACGCCGATCAATTGCTCCGAACGTCTTCCTGTCGGGACACCTTCGTTCTGGAAATCTGTCTCGATACAAACGTACCGCGCCACCGCTATTGCCCCGTGTTAACCCATACATCAAATGGGCATCTGCCAACTCCGCATTTGTAAACATTGCACTGACAGCAAAACCACGTTCGTGATGAACACTAACCTGTTAATGCTACGTACTGATGTGCTTGATGCTAGTACTGTAGAGCAATGAGTCGCTTGTCAACACAGGCACCGAAGTCAACATTACCTTCCTTCAATTTGGCCAACTGGCGGTGATTCAAGGAAGTACAGTACATACTGATGAAACTAAAATGAGCTCTAACATGGAAATTAAGCGTTTCCGGACACATGTCCACATGACATCTTTTCTTTATTTGTGTGTGAGGAATGTTTCCTGAAAGTTTGGCCGTGCCTTTTTGTAACACCCTACCTGTACGGTGTCTTCCTTTCACGCCTACTGATCGCGATAGAAACAGTCAATCTCCATGGGAGCAACAAGAAAGAAACGATGCAAAGAGAATGCGAATGTACGCTAATCATTTCTTTTTTATCACTGCATTTGTGCCTACTTTAATTACTACACCTGCATATCCAAAAGACAATAAGGAAAGAAGAAATGGGTATGTGAATGTGAAAAAAGAAAAACGACATAGTCCATATTAATTTACTCTCTAAAATTCGATATCTCTTGCGGCGAAACATTATTTAATAAAGTTTAGCGGGACAATGTTCAAAGCATGACTGAAAATACGTTTACTGAATAGAGGTAAGAATATCTTTGATTGATATGTCATGTAAAGCCGACGTACAATTTTAAAACGTTAGAAATAAGGAAATGAAGTAATACAGAATGCTATGCTTGTAACGTACGTTGTTGTTCTACATTGTTTAGCTGTGGTATTTACAGGGTCACAGAGAAAGCATCCTAGGTTTTGGAGGGAAAAACTGTAATTGTAATGATCTGTACTACAAAAGAAACAAGAAGCACAACTTAAGGACAAATAATGTAATGTTTGTTCCAGCTCACAATTGACATTGAAGCAGATAGTTCCTGTGACTTAGTATGGGCAGAGGCTATATTCGACAAGCGGAATAAATTAATAACTGGCTCCTTTTATCGACTCCCGGTCTCAGATGAAACAGTTGCTGAACAGTTCAGAGAAAACTTGAGTCTCATCACAAATAGGTACCCTACTCATACAGTTGGCAGTGACTTCTATCTACCTTCGGTATGTTGACAAAAATACATTTTCAGACCACACTGTAGGTAGAAAACAACTTCCGTAATTGTTCTAAATGCTTTCTTTAAAATTATTTTGAACAATTAGTTCACGAGGCCATTCAAATTTTAAATGGTTACGAAAACACAGTTGACCTCTTAGCCACAAATAGTCCTGATCATCACGACGGGTATAGTGATTAGTGAACACACAGCCGTTATAGAGGCTCAGTTCCGTAACAAAGAAATTCACCAAAAGTAAACGCGAAATATATCTATTTATAAAAGCAACTAAAAATTCGGTTGACGTCTTTCTAAGAGACAGTCTCCAACCTTTCCAAACTATGTAAGTGAAGACCATATGTGGCTTAAGTTCAAAGAAATAGTGTCAACAGCACTCGAGAGATTCATACCAAGTAAATTAATAAGAGACGGAACTTTTCCCCCATGGTGCACAAAACACGATAGAAAGCTGCTGCAGGAACACCGAAAAAGACAAGTATAATTTAGACGAACGCAAAATCTCCAAGATTGGCGAAGTATTTCTGAGGTTCGAAATTTGGTGTGGATTTCAATGCGAGATGCATTTAATAGTTTCCACAACGAAACTCTCTCTAGAAATGTGGCGGAAAATCCAAAGAGATTCTGGTTCAATGTTAAGTAAATCAGCGGAAAGGGGAAGACAAGGGACCCAACCCTTCGGAGCAGCTAAATTCGTGGCAAATGTCCGGCGTGGCAAATGTCCGGCGTGGCACATGCCAGCACACCGGATGCCGATGCAGTTAGGAATTCCTGTGTGATGGTCTGGATAGACGTCTGCCTATTACACATTACGACCCTCTTCAACTGCCGGCGGTCTCTGTCAGTCAACAGACGAAATCGGCCTGTACGCTTTTGTGCTGTGTGTCCCTTCACGTTTCCACTTCACCATCACATAGGAAACAATGAACTTAGGGATGTTTAGGAGTGTCGAAATATCGTGAACAGACATATGACACAAGCGACACCCAATCATCTGACCACGTTACAATTCCGTGAGTTCCACGGAGCGCCCCATTCTACTCTCTCACGATGTCTAATGACTACTGAGGTCGCTGATATGGAGTATATAGCAGTAGATGGCGGAACCAGGTACCTAATATGAAAAACGTATGTTTTTGTGGTGTCCGGATACTTTTGATCACATATCGTATATGAGGACAGGCCTGAAACAGTCCTTGTCAGACAAGGTGTTTGACAAGGATGTAGTCTCTCGCACACTTTTATACATTAACAGCCTAAATATGAAGTGAAAGACAATACACAGAAATTAAAATGGGATGTAGCATTGCTATTATATGCTGATGACAAGAAGCAGCGTTTTAACACGCACAGCTGTCCCCGTTGGTGGCTGTCACTATTGCTGTATATCAGGCTGTTCCAGCTCGTCGGCTCCGTTGTGAGCCGCGGAGCGCTCCGTGCTCCAGGGAGCCCTGACGCTCGCTGTGGCCATTCCAGTGGGCCGGCACGCCGGCCCGTGGCACGGCTGGCTGTGGCAGGCGGCAAGGCAAGCGTTTTGATGTGCCAGCTGCGTCTCACAAGATCGACAACCTCATACCCTTAGCTGCTAAGACGTGGTGACATGCTACACCAGGAAATACGATTTCAGAAATTAAATAAGAAACAACTGTTTTACAAGAAATTGCATACTAAATTTATTGGGCCTCTGCAGCTTGACATTTTCTTTTCATTACGAGATAGGAAATATCAGGCGTCAAAGTGTTCGCAGCGTTAATCCAGAGGATGGCCTTCATTGTTGCATCCTGAAGAAACGATCGTTCCTTACCTTTTACTCTTTTCATTGCTGAGGAAAGCTGCTCACAATAATATGTAGATCCAAACATGCACATGATCTGAGCGGCATTGTTGTGAAGCTTGGGAAATGTTTTTTAGCTGTAATGAACGATACCATCGTGACAAATCCAACGTGTTGTAGTACCTCTTTTTCAACATAGTTGAATTTTGCAAATCAATAATCTCCAATTGAAGGGACGATGACAAGTCATCCGGGGAAACTGAAAAAGGAGTGCTAAACACCTTAAGTTGAATTTCCAAACTAGAGAGGTCTCGGAATCGTGTTTCAAACGACGTAATGAGCTACTTTAACTTTCCTTGGTAATCGCCGAAAGTAGTACCTTCAGATAGTTTTAAAGAAGCAAGACAAATGAAGAACGTTAAATGTCCATCACTCATCTGCCTCTCAAATAAACGTAACTTTTCCATGAACGCTTTGATCTGGTCGTGCATGTCAACGATTAGCTGCCCTTTGCCCTCCAATGACAGATTTTAATTTTCGGATGCATAGTTATGCCACCTAGGAACGCCAGTTCTGATATCAATTTTATATCTTTCAGACAACGCATTCAGGGATATTTTCTCACGAATGGCAAAGAAAACATCAAGAACTTTTACCCGACTCAACCAACGAACTGTACTGTGGTAAGGTATATCCCCATACTCGGCTTCCTTATCTTTCAGGAATCCTTTGAATTGGCGATGATTCATACCGTGCCGCCGCACAAAATTCACACTTCACGACATCTTTCATTACGCCACCTAGCTCTACTGTTTCAGCACACAGTCCCTCTTGGTGAATAAAACAATGACGAGTCAAAATGTCTTTCCCGAACTCGTCCCTGAGTTTATTTTTCAAACGAGAAGCAAAACCTTGGTGGCGTCTGATCATTTGTGGTGTACCGTCTGTCGCTACAGAGTGGAGCTTATCCCACGGTAAATTCATATTGTCCACTGATTCACAAACAGCTTCAAAAATGTCACATCGTGTTCCGGTGTAATCGAGTGGTACCTCATCCAAGAGTTCTTCAGTTACTTGCAGCCCCATGTCAACACCACGCACAAAGACTGCAAGCTGAGCACAGTTCGATATGTCGGTGCTTTCGTCAAGCGCTAGCGAAAATGCAAAAAAAGCTCTCCGCATTTTTCCTGAGCTGTGTCTCTAAATCCGCTGCCATGTCCATGATTCGAAGAGACATTGTTTGCTTCGACAGCCAAACCCCTTCAACTGCCTGCACCTCCCTTGTAAACAAACATTCTGCAACTGCTACCATGCACGTTTTTATTAGTGGTCCCACCGAAAACGGCTTGCCACTCTTCGCAATAATGTGAGCGACCCTGTAGCTTGCTCGAATTGCAGATTCAGTAGTGTTTTCATCGCTCTCATTCACCTGAAAATTATAAACGCATTACTGAACACGAACTATGTTGCATGTTTTGATACCCTCCGTATTACGAAACCGTTTTTAAACTTACATCTCCTGGTATGTCGTTCTTAAGCCTGGCTACCTGTTCTCTGCGTGCAACATCTTCTACCTGACCGTAGTGCGCTGCGTGAAGACGTGTACAATGTCGTTGTATATTGTACCTCTTCGCAGAATTAAATACTTTATGACATACAAGACACTGCGGACGACCATCCCTCTCAATGAATATAAAGGTATCCTCCAATAGAGGTACAGGGCTCCCACGGCTAATCATAGCTGTCATTGAACACGGATTATTGCGTCAGTTGCGGCTGCACGCGGCCAGGGGGCAGTGAGTTCGCTTGCCCCCTCCACGCAGGCTCCGAGCTGCCACAGTGAGCGCTCCGGAGCGCTCCGGCTCTCTGGAGTTCGGTTGGAACAGCCTGCTGTATATGGTTCCGATTCATGGGCAATAACATTATAAAAAAAGGAAAATGAAGTGTGCAGGCAGTAGAGATGAAGTCCTTGAGATATGCAATAAAATGGATAAAGTAAGGAATGGCACAATCAGATCAGACTGAAAAATATTTTCAGGTGAGGACATAATAGAAGATAACAGAATGAAGTGAAACGATGGTGTTGGTAGAATGGTAGCAAATGTAATGCCAAAAAAAAAAAAAAGAAAAGAAAAGAACAAAATAAACAAGAAAAACACCCAGTTATAGGCAGAAGGATTATTAGGCAGACTTCGTAAGAGGTGGACTGATGACAGAGACCGGAACATGTGGCTGTAACACCTGCATCTGTCCTAGGAAAGAGATGACGATGGGGACAGTGAAATTAGGGAATCTCGTGTTCAGGTCTCAGGCTCCACTCTGTGTTTCACAGAAACAACCCGATTCTGGTTGAGATCAAATTGGACAAGCGTGTTTATGCAAACGTTGCACTCGGGTGCTTCATACTCTGTGATTGAATCAGCGTCAACATAATCTTCTCTACTTACCACTGACTACGCTGAGACCAAGCAAGCTGTCAATGTAACAGCTATTTTCCATTGTTACTTCAAGTTCGAATCCCTTACATTTCAGAATAAAACATATACCAGCATTTTAAATACACTCAAAACTGTTTATAACGATAACGAAGAGACGGACGGTTCACGGTCGTTATAGCCGATAGTCAGCCAAATCGGATTTTTGCTTTGTTTTTTAGGCTTCCATAGAGTGAACAGGTTCAAAAGTAGCAGAGATACAGTACGTCTACAGTATTTACAATATAGTATTTGTGGATAGGGATTGAAGTAGAATTTTCCTTGTGTTTAAGCAGTACGTTCAGGAATAAAATGCCACGAAAATGAAAAAAAAAAACATTTAAACATTCAATAATGTCGAACACGGTCTTGCACAATGAATGAGATAAAACGTTGAGTCTGTTAAAACGTGCTGTAGAGTATTATACTCATGAGTGACACAACTTTGTTCGGATTTGTGCATTAGAAAAATTCATCAGCTGTTGCAAATTGAAGATACAATATTCTATACATAAATTATATGGGGACCTACAATTTTCCCCATGTTTCTCTTTAAAATGTTGTACAAATGTGACGTGCTGTACTAACACATTGAAAATATCTGACACACATAACCACAAAATATCAATAACGAATGCACAATTATTCCATTTTAATACTTTTTTAAAAACAGTGCACATGGAATGTAATTTTCTAGTTCTCTACAATCACAGCAAAGAGAGTGTTGTTTAGTTTTCTATCAAGTTACCTTAACTTTGAAATGGAATGCAGTAATGCATACCACGATATACTTGTCTACTTAAGTGGATCAGTTACCTCTCTTTACTTTTTGCATTTAAGATGAGCATACGCTTTTTCATTTGATGATGTATTAGTTCGAAAGCATGATTTGAAACCAGCATCTGCAGAAAACAAGAGTTTTAAAACAAGCGTTACATTGTTGTTAGTAATCCCCAAACATGTAGGGAACAAAAATTAATATTGGACTTTGTAGCCTATATGTTTGTAATCTAATAAAAATACGTTGTTTTATACGAAAATCTCAATAAACGATATGTTAATAAGCGATATTTTAGACATAGCGTTTGCATAGGATTTAGATAGCCCCATCAGATTACGCTGTTACTGCCAATACGTCGTTAAATGTGCTAGTCTCTCCCGTCGGAGGTTCGAGTCCTCCCTCGGGCATGGGAGTGTGTGCTGTCCTTAGCGTAAGTTAGTTTAAGTTAGATTAAGTAGTGTGTAACCCTAGGGAGCGATGACCTCAGCAGTTTGGTCCCATAGGAACTTACCATAAATTTACAAAATTTATATGCGATACGGTACCTACAGAGACGGAAATACAAACTGTTACACCATCAAGCACCAAATGCACGTTTATCACACTATGTGTACGTGTTTGTCACACCATGGGTATTAAAAGTCTAAACACTCATTTCATTTGCAGCTGATGGTCATCATCAACACCATTACGAGTTGGGACCCTCACAAACCCGAATACTGTGGAAAAGGAGCAAAGAGCCTCCGTATGTCAACTTGAGGTATTTCTTGCGGGCCTGAACTCATGTTGCGTCAGTTCATGGAGTCTGCAGGCTAGAGGCTGGTATGGAAGCATATATCTCCCCATCGCATCCTAAGGGCCCGTACGTTGCTCACAGCGTTTGTGGCGGGAACTGCAATGTGTAGCTCGGCACTATCCTTCTGGAATATGCCATTTCGTTCCTTTGTCATCAAGGGATATGACAACTGGGTTTAGTATTCTTCGCACACGCTGACGAGCGTTCAGTCTTCCCTCAATAATTACTAAATCATTGTATTGTCACTTCCAATAGCTCTCCATGATTACAACAGTTGTATATGTATACTTGCCATGCTCTCTCACATGTAGACGTCAATCCAACCGTCCGAACGCCATAGACAGAAGCGAAACTCATCTGCGATCATCACAAAGCTCCACTTAACGCCTCGGTTTATTATAGTTCTGGACCATACAAAACTCCTTTGTTTTCGGTAAAGGACGCAGGGCTCAGATCATCCTCCAGTAATTAGTTCCCCACTGTTCGTTGTGACATCCTCCGTGCAAGCTCTGCCAGGGTTTCAGCTGTTGGTATCCGTCTGTTTGTCAGAGACGGCACTGTCATCTCGCTGTGTAGTCATTGACGATTAACACGTACCTACTCTTCAAACCACACTGTTGTCTTGAATGCATGTAGCCACATCTAGTAACTTCTCGTTTTGCAAGCAGTGCACCACAGCCGAATTCCTTCGTTGTCGATACAATACTACGAAGTCTATCATGCCAATGACTCAAATTCCATAAAGCTCAAAGCTGACAATAGGTTTGTTCATAAGTAATTCTTCTGCTACCAATCACCATTTTCTTTTTTATTTTTCACACGACTCGTTTTAGGAAATGAATCCCATTTTCAAGTGTGTTTTTTGTTTTGTTTTTGTTTTTGTTATGTCTTTTCTATGCGATGTTGTCGATGTGTGAGGGTCTGCTTCATTTCGTCGACTTTACTGCAATATATAAGAAACACGTGATTTTTACTTTGGCCAATAAAGAGAAATTTAGGTTTAAATATACAATAAATGATGCAAATACTCTAAAATCCATAAATAATAAATTGGAAAACAACCAATCCATAATAGTAAGGTCACACAAAAGCAATACATTAGTCGTGGTGTAAGAAAAGGAATACATATACATAACACATGAATTGTTTGATGCTACATAGACATAATACATGAATTTTTTGATGCTAAAAATATTCAGCACAATGAAAAAGACCCAACCAAACAATTTCAAAATAAAATTGAAGAACAACTGCAGAACACACATTTCCTATTGACAGAAACGGAACAGAAATACCTTACATGGATGAATCCAAAAGCACCACTGAACCTTATGAAACACAAGAAACTTCCATACACAGAAATTTTAGAATTTATGGAACTCCTTCAGCTAACGTTAAGTTACCACTACTTCACTTTTAATGGCAAAATTTATAAACAACCAGATGGCCTAGCAATGGAATCATGTATATCTGGTACCATAGCTGAAAATTGAATTTTATGGGAGATATGTAGATGACACACTACTGTTAGAGAAAGAGGATACCTAAGACATCACAGACATTGTAAATTACATCAATAATCTACACGAGACAATCCAGTTTACGGTAGAACGTGAGCAAAATAAAAGCATCAACTTTCTGGACATAAATATTACATGACCCAACAACACAATGCAGCACACAGGTCAAAGCTACAAAGGGCAACTAAAATACCACTTACCATGAAAACATGCAACAAGAAAACACAGTGAAAAATATTACAGTTGCCAATTTTTGCTGTGTTTCTATGGTTGACACAGTCATAGACGAAAGGAAGAAATACCCAGGTACAAACTGCACCACAGAAGAAAAAGAGGAAAACAAATGTATATCTAGTATGCCATTTGTTGGCAATTTATCACAGAAGATCCAAATATTTTCAAAAATCACATAGTCAGAATTGGGTTTTCTGCATCTACTAAGTACAACAAAAACTAATACATAATATAAAGTGTAAATGTAATCCATATTCTGAAATATACATGGTAACATTCCAGGAATAATCCATTTTCTTCCTAGTACCAACAGGCCTAAATTTGAATATTAGGTACACAGAGCACATAAAAGCCAACACATACAACAGACACACTACATCAGCTATAGCAACACATACACATAATACAGGACACCTATTTGGAAAAATAGAGCGAAGTGTCGAAGTACTCCACCAACTAAATAGAGGACATAAAAAGATTTGCTAGAAAAACTGGAGATATATTCACATTACAGAAAATATGAAGATAAAATATTAAACGAAAAATTTGAAAGTGAATCAGTGAATTTCTTGAGATGTTCCGATAGTATACTTAAATAAAAATAGGAACACACAGAATTAAGCACAACTGTAAAATCGATATAAGTAAATTAAGCTCCATATTGTTAAGGTAAATAACCTCTGTACAAAAGCATATCATACTCTGTGGAAGACATATAATGTCATCTCTGTTAACTACTTGTAGGAACATCCTTGTATTTGTTTTGTTTATGTAAAATATTTTCTGTGTTTAAAATCGTACAACGAGCTGTGTGTGATGTTTACTGTGTGCGAGACTCTCCACATATGGACCATCAGGAAACTGTAAGTACAAATTCTCCTAAATTTCAGCTCTAAATTTACAAAAAGATCAACAACCAACTAAAAATCACATGTTTCTTATATATTGGTGTTAAGTCCACGAAATGAAGCAGAGTCTCACACATCAACAACATCAGATAGAAATGACATAACAAACACAAAAAAACACACTTGCAAATGGGAATCATTTCCCGAAATGCGTCGTGTGAAAAATAATATAAAGAAAATTGTGAATGTTAGCAGAAGAATTATTTATAAACAAACCTATTGTTTTGACAGCCGCAATCATTCAGAACCATTTATAATGGATCACATCATTCTCAGAGCTGACGATAAACTGCAAATGCACATGCCCCTACTGTGGTGTGCTGCGATATCGTAGAATGTTCCAGAAACATTAGACACACACAATAATTAATGTAAACACACACATCTGAAGAAATGATCTTTATCTTCACTGGAACTATTGAAAGTAAGCTCGACTAAATATGAAATTCGTAATTACCCTATGATTCAGTCATGGAGATGCTATAGTATCAGTTTGGCAGCATGTAGCCAAGCTTTTCAGCACGAGGTGTAATCAAAGAGTAACGAGAATTTCTATTTTTGGTTTAAAGAATCTTTATTTATTTATCAAAATTAACTTTTTCCTCTTCAAAGTTGTCCCCTTCTGATATAATACACTGGAGCCAGCGCTTTGTCGAATCTTGGAAGGTTTCTGGACTGTAAATTTCGTTATGGTGTTCAGCTCCTTCAACAGTTCTGTTTTTATCTCATCAATAGTGGCAAAATGACATACTTTCATGGTTCTCTCCAGCCACAGGAATAGAAAGTAGCCACAGGGAACCGTTTCCAGGGAATATGGTGGCTGAGGCAGCATAGCGGTTTTGTTTCCTGCCAAAAATCAAGAAAGGGGCTTTCAGGCGTCAGCGGGAGCATTATCGTGATGAAATTTCCACGAGTGGTTTTGTAAAAATTCTGGTCGGTTTCTTCGGATTGCTTCACTCAAAGGGTGCATAACTTCCAGGTGGTACTCCGTATCAACCGTACGATTATATGACTGGAATTCATGATGCACTAGCCGACTGTAATCGAAGGAAAGAGGCATGCCAAATATTTCCGAAAAAATTGCTTGCGATGACACAAAGGATACGCCGACATCAACAGAAACCTCTCTGACGGTGGGTGAGTCGGCTATATTTCATAACCATTTTCTTGAGTTGTTCCACACTGTCGTCAGGAATTGATGTCTATGGCAATCGGGGCTGTCGTTGTCTACAACGTCTTCTTTACGTATTTAGAAACGTTTATACCATTCGTAGACTCTTGTCTCACTCATAGTTGATTGGCCAGAAGTTACAGTCAACATTTCGAATGCGATGGTGCACTTTATTCTATTTTTCAAGCAAAACTTAACATAAATTCTTTGCTCCATCCGTTTCGAAAGTAAAAATTAGCCAAGCATTCGAAAACGCATATATCCTTTTCGAATCTCAACAATAAACCAAATAATCAGAGCAGCTGAAAGTGCACATATACATCAGGAACAAGTGTGCCAACAAGATAAAATTTTTGGAAAATAAGATTTATAAAGCCAGCAAATTTTTTTTAAAAAAGTTACCGTTACTATTTCCTCGCATTTCATATTTCATTCAGACTGGGTCCCATCGTTGAAAGAAAGTGTACTCATGCTCATAGGGGATAACGAAAACTGCTGTTATGATTCCCGTACGATACTAAGCCAAGCCCGAGATGAGTCCGGTAATATAAAAAACACAACGTTAAGATAGAATCTGAGGATCACTTAAACGTGTTCTGTAAATCATTATATCAACAAAGCAGCCGAATCAAGAGATTTCAAAAATTGTATAAAAATTTGTTTATAGGTGCTGGCTACAAACGGATTCTGTTTCATCTGGGGTAGCTTTTAGTAGCTGAAACAGTCTACATGATGCACTACGGACCGGTACCGTCTAAATCAAGATATCAAGCACAAAACTGTTGAGAAGTAATACGTATGGATTTCAAGCAGCTAAAAATTTTCGCGTTCGTTTGAAAAGTGATAAGGATAGTAGAATGTACATTTTGATAACGCCTTGAAGTATGTAAACAGGATTATATTGTGTGTGTACGACATTAAGCTGTTGCTCTAACGATAAACTTTGTTCAGTAAGAAATTTCTAAGAAACTGAGAAAATATGAAACAACAGATGTCTGTTTTCTCTCAAAGATGATTATGTCAGAGCTATCGAAAGAAAACCACAATATAAAACACAGCTGCACCCATCAAGAACATTATGCATTGGCCAGTGGGAGGTGGACGGACAACCTTGGCTGAAAATTTTCCGTTACAGCGTCGGCTGCCTGTGCAACGAGATACAAGTGCAGTGCTGAAAGACGAATAGCTGGAGTCCGGCAAAGCACTACTTTAAGGTATTGAAATGTGCAGTCCATACATTCTGCTGGATTTAGATAAGAAGGACAACTTTATTACGCTATATAAAGGCAAAGTGATTAACATTAATTACATTTATCAAAGAGAATCGACAGTTCCTTGGATGCCGTAAAATATGGTAAACAGAAACAGTAAGGTTAACAGGAACGAAATCTTCAGAAACGTTCTACGCCATCGTGTCTGAAAACAAATGGGAATATAATTCAACGATTAGTTTCTCTAAGTTGATAGCGAATCAATATAACAAGAAAATTAGGAATTTCAAAGTTAGTGAGACTGTCAGTTGATGTTTTGCTTTTTCTCTGACAGGCGTCGATTTTTATCCTACATTTCCTCGCTCCGATCTTCGTTTGTAACTATTAATGTAAATGCTGTTGTCTCAATTCAATCTCATGGAACGAAAATTGTCTATCGCGTTTCATTAACCAATAGTTCAGTTTTAAAGTACGCCTTATTCTGACGAGATTCACCTAATTGAAAACGCAGGGTCGTATTTTCGAAACTCGTGGGGTGAAGAGAGACAGTAGCCATCAGCGTTTCCTTAGAGGAAGGCCAAGAACTTGATGGAAATGAAGAACCACATCACTATTCTCAACCCAGAAGATTATGCAGTGATTAAAATATGTGGGAGAAGTAAGTAGTAGTTTAGACTGTACGCACCTAAAATTTGTTTATTTGGAAGATAGTAGTTACGGTTATTTTACTTTGAAAAAACAAGGCGATCCTAAAAGTTTATTTTAAGAGACGAAGAGTCCATTTTTTAGTCAAGGCCATGTTGTTCGAAACATACTGGCTGCTTCTGGGGACCAACGTGTAGATTCAAAGACATAATTTTTAAACCAAACGTCACTGAATTAATGTATTAAGAAACAAAGCAAGTTTATCATCTCACAATAACGTATTACAGATATAATTATTTTTACTTATAAAACAGAATGAAAAACTGCAACTCATGAAACAGATTTAGTTTTTGTATTCTAAAATACTTTTTCTTTAGCTATATAAATCTTGTTTCTTATCCACCTGGATCCAAAATAAATTTTGACATGTCCCTATTCAACACGAAGACCAATAAATTATAATTTTTTTGTATAAATGTGTGAGCTAGGTCCCAAATTTACTTATAAGTTTAAAATCAGGTACAAGACTTATAAGCCCTTATAACTTTGATTTTAAAATTTCTTTTTAAAATTATCAATTTTTGTTCTACGTTTGAAAACGCTGTTTCTTCACTTCACTGTTTGAATCACATCTACATGCAACCGATATACTCGTACTTTCCAAAACCTAATATCACAAGAGAATGAAATCTCGGAAACCTGTTTAATGACCAATAAGGAACAAAAAATAAAGTGTGCCTTGCAAGTGGGAAAACACCGCCGTGACTGAAATCCCCGTGATGATATCTGACATTTTTGTGCTGTCTACGTCTCATCGTCTGAAAACAAAACGACTTCTAGCGTTTTTGTTGTCTCTCATAAGCATATAACCAGGAGATGTGACAGGCTGGCCGGCCAGTGTGGCCGTGCGGTTCTAGGCGCTTCAGTCTGGAACTGCATGACCGCTACGGTCGCAGGTTCGAATCCTGCCTCGGGCATGGATGTGTGTGATGTCCTTAGGTTAGTTACGTTTAAGTAGTTCGAAGTTCTAGGGGACTGATGATGACCATAGAGGTTAAGTCCCATAGTGCTCAGAGCCATCTAAACATTTATTTTTTTTTGACTGGCCGTTATTTAGTTGCTTGGAACTGATTTACTACGTTTTACACATAATAAGTACCACCTGTTTATAAGGTCTGTTATGACAGTTAAACTGCCACTGACTACTAAAATCTTTGCACTCACTTGCTCTAATTGCGTCATGTTATCTACTCGTTCACGTAAAAATGCACATCAACTAGTTACAATACTCAGTCCTTTTCAGACATTCATCTCAAACACTAAAGTTTATCACATCCACTAGTTACACTAGTCACTTTTTAACATTTTTAAATGTTCGGATAATAAGTTGCCGTCTCTTTATCTAAGAATAGATGATGAATGTAGCTAGCCGCTATCTCTGTGTAATGTCTTGTCTGTATAGACGTGTATATGTTGCCTTTAAGATCACTTCACCTTCACACATAAATCTATACAGAAAAGTAAGGCCCTCCCCGTTCTTGGCTGATCCGTGATAAGACAGACGAAAAATTAGACTGATGGAGGATTATTAGTATTATCTCTATTTTCATTCGCTCTCTCTCTTTCTCTCCTATATCTATGTACAGTTTTTAATATAATATTTCACTACGTGAAATCAGCCAAACAGGATCTTTTGTGGAGTCCTTCGTCTTGGTAATCAGCGGATGGCTTGCTGTAAGAGATCTTTACATTTATTATTACTGTTAAACACTGCAGTCAGTCGGGAGAATCAATCGTTTGGACAATTTGTTCCTTTTACGAAAGATTGCGAATTCCAGATGTGTACGAATCCTTTTTGGACGATTTAACACAGACTCAGTGATTGCAGGCTCTCTTCGACACAGCTGAAACTTCCCCACTAATCACAGGGCCAACGTGATCATCAAATGATTCAGAAAAAACTCATTCGTTCATTCACTCCAGAACAAAGAAGTCACAAACCTTATTTATGGAGAAAATTGTGTATTAAATCCATCTCCATTACATGTCCAGATCTCCGGTGATTCCACGCCTTAATTATTTTCCGTTTACAGTCTCTTTCTCTTCAAACAAACCGCTAGCGGCACAAATGTTAATTGGCTCGCTTTAGCGAGAAGAAAAGCAGAATATGTATCTCTCAGAAACACGTCAATCCCTCAACAGATACTCCAGAAGCTGTCCTAGTTACCACTCTTAACAACCATGGAGAATGCATATATGCATCTCTGTTATTTCAAAGAATAAACGCACTAGAAAATACTTTGGCGTCGTCGAGCTGTCGCCGCATATACTACGAGAAAATCGGATCAGATAACTTTTCCAAAGTGAATGAATGTGGATGGTTTGATTGCAAATGATTAATTGGTGTGTGGTAGAGGGTATTTTCTGTGGGGACATTACAACTTCTTTTCAAACATTTATCTCTCACACAAAAGATAAATCACAATTTAAGTCCCTCACACTAACGTCCAAAACAATATTGGCCTGGCGTATGAAGCTGCTCCTATCCTGTCTATTACGCATCGTTGGACTGAAATATTGGCGAGGTTTCTCGTCAGCAAGTTGCCAGAGGAAATATACTCCTGTCGGGGAACAAAAAACGCCAATGTGTTATACTTTTAAATAAACTGACAGATACATGGGGAACTGCCTCAATCCTCATTCCGACTTCCTTATCAAAAATTTTGGCATGCGAACTTATTCGCGCTATTTTGACACAGAATATTATAAATCCTTTTACCTAGTTTCTCTCTGAAGCTAGGCCTTGATACTCGACATGTCCCTCTCACTGCCACAGTCTATCCTACTGTCTCCTTTTTCTCCCACTGATTTATAGTATACCCCCTTGCTACTGTCTCCTTTTTTATTTCCCACTGCAGTTGTGTCCCCGTATCTGAGCAGCTCAAAAATTCTGGCGCTTCAAGTTTACTTTTTCTTTCCATATACCAACGTGTTTAAAATTTCGATCCAAAATGCGCCCTCACCTAAATTTACGTGTTAACAGTTCGCCGGACTGAGAGGATCCAGAAGCTTGTCACCCCCTCCCCCCTGAACGCTCCGTCAGCTTTTGTACAGTCTTCTTTCATCTGTATTTTCCATTTCCACAGTCTCCTCTCTGTTTTAAGCCCACTGCTCATATCTCCATCCACAACTCGTTCTCTCTTACTGCCACTGTCTCTCACTGACCGTAAGTATCTCATCTTTCTTTGCCTTCCAGTGCTGTCGTTCTCATGTGTCTCCCTTTCTCCTTCATTGCCACTTTCTCTACGACATCATCACTACCTCCTACTTCTTTTCCACTAGCACTGTCTCCTCTCCCTTCCACCGTCCCTGTCTCTCTCCTCCTCTCTCTTAGCACAAAAAAGCGACAATATGTTGGAATTCCAAACTTTTTGGATAGTAAGGTGCAATTTAGCCTGGTTACCCACTTTTCCACTGCTTCACTACTTTTTTCTGCTACAGCAGTGTGTGCTGCTTATATGAAACAAATTCTAGGGGTCAGTAAAGTTTTGACAGTGTATTTACATACTTCGACGCACTTACACCCTTTGACAAATATTAAAAAAAAAACATGTACGTTTATACACTCCCGAAAAATGAAAAAGAACACATTGACGCAAGTGAATAAAACCTATTGTACTTGCACGGGATGCTATGAGAAAGCAGTGCATGTGATGATCAAACGCGCCACACTGCCGGACATACGAGGGATTGCGTTATCAGCTGTGAAATGTTACAAGCTGTTCAGCGGTTGTTCACCGCCAGTGCCAGTGGCAGCCAGTTCGCCGTGGTATACGGAGCTCCTTGTATGTCTTTGACATTGTCAGCATGCCGCGACAGCGTGTACGTGAAGCATTTGTGCAACTGAAGGAGTTTGAGCGAGTTCGTATAAGGGCCTGCGGGAGGCCGCATCGACATACCGCAAAATTGCGCACCATGTGGGGCGAGAGGTCTCCACAATCCATCGACGTTGTCGCCAGTGGTCAGCAGAAGGTGCACATGCCCGTCGACCTGGGTCCGGGCAGCGGCGACGCACAGATGCACGCCAACACCGTCGCATCTTACGAATTGCCGTACAGGACCGCACCGGGACTTCACAACAAATTAGGGACACTGTTGCTCCGGGGTATCATCGAGAACTATTCGCAACCGCCTCCGTGAAGCAGGGCTACGATCCCACGTGACGTTAGGGCGTCTTCTGCT
Source organism: Schistocerca cancellata (assembly GCF_023864275.1). Classification (NCBI taxonomy): domain Eukaryota; kingdom Metazoa; phylum Arthropoda; class Insecta; order Orthoptera; family Acrididae; genus Schistocerca; species Schistocerca cancellata. Next base: position 384,432,898 of record NC_064631.1, read on the forward strand.
CACGCCCCAACATCGCTCAGAGACAGGCGTTTATGGAAGGACGAATGGAGAAGTGAGAAGTGTCGTCCTCAGTGATGAGAGTCGCTTCTGCCTTGGTACCAATGACGGTCGAACGCGAGTGTGGCGTCGTGCTAGCGAGCGCCAAAGTCTGGAGTGTGTGCGACAGAGGCACACAGGACCAACACCCGGAATCATGGTGTGGGGAGCCATATCCTTGGCTAGCCGTTCTCCACTGGTGATTGAAGAGGGAACGTTGTACAGTGAACGGTACACTGAAACCATTATTCGCTACCGCTCATGCACGAAAAGGCGACATGCTTTTCCAACAGAACAATGCTCGTCCACATGTGTCACGTGCCACCCAACATGTTCTTCAAGGTGTACGCCAACTACCTTCGCCAGCACGATTCCCAGGTCTGTCCCACATTGAGCATGTTTGGGACCGGATGAAACGTCATCTTGCGCGGTCTGCACGACTGGCACGGAATCTGGCCCAGCTGAGGCAACAGGTGGACACTGTATGGCGGGCCATTCCTCAAGGCTACATTCGGCAACCTCTACGATCGTCTTCATGGGAGATCTGCAGCTTGCATTGCTGCAAAAGGCGGGTATACACAGTACTAGCACCGACACTGCGCACGATCAGTTGACTTTACTCACGTGGGTGTGGCACTGTCTTTCTGATCGTGTGTTGTATACGTCCCCAAGAGTGTGTCAATAGCATTTCCCTCTGCGGGGTAGATGAATTCATGGTGTTCTTTTTTCAATTGCCAGGACTGTATAAGGTTAACATACGAGTAAAATGTTTCCTATAAACTTTTCCTTTACTCATCGATCGCAATTCATCGAAAACGATCGGCTTATGATTGTATCTTAAAATAGTAAAAATGTTATCATAAATGTTTTACTGAATTGCAGTGTTTCCAGTTTTACGTGATTTTAAGTTATTCTCAGGAACGTTAAGACGATTTTTAACCCATTTTCTGTCACTACTTTGGGCATATTTGTAGAGGCATTAAGTGACCAATATACAGAGACAGGTAGTCGAAATGCTGATTAAAACATAGCTTGGTGATCTCAGAGCCTTTGGGTTGACCCTAGAACTATTGCCATATGCTCGCCGTATCAGTTAAAAACACATTTACAATTCAGATGGGATGTTTATGCATATTTTACTTGCATAAGTAAGGTAAATTTGAGCCTCTGGATCTCGGTACCGGGTAATGATACCGATAAAGTTTCGAAGTTCCAAGAGAACATAATCGTAAGAACATCTGATAAAAATTTATATGATCTTCACGAATAGAAATTATAGAAATGGTCATCACCCTAATTAGTATTTTGCGCCCTCAAAAAGCGGGGATTCCCGGGATTTTCTCAGGAACCTCACATGAACAAATAGTGCTTTTATAAGCTACTTAAGAACCACACTAGAGCACACCTAATGCCAAAGAACCAACCGATATCTTCTGTTTTCCAGGGCTGGGGCACGTGTGCAATATTTAAATTTTTGGCCTGTACTGCAGGATAGCTGCAGTTTGCCCGTTGATCTGATAGGTATACTAATTATCACTAGGCCAAGGGCTACGCAAACATCTGACGCCTCACCTCTGTCATACCTAGATATGACACCTGAAAGACCACATTTCCGAGCGCGTATTTTGGGGAACGAATGGGTACCGTGCACTGTCGTGCACCGACCGATTTCAAAAGCAGTATCTCTGCTTCTTTTTCTAGTAACTTCTCCATTCTGAATGTTGAAGTTTTCCTTACGAACAAAATAATAATTTTATGGGTGTGGAGAGCTACCGCTCCCCCTTAAATGGCTTGACTATCATCCGGCTATTGTTTAGGTGAAACGGCCATTAAATTTTGTGACACAAAGGAATGTTATGAAGTTCAAGGTGCACAGACACATGGCAGTACAACAAACAGTATGAAATACGCCTCTTAAAGATAAAACGTTGCAGGCACCTATTACAAACAGATACATTCCCACTACCTTAAAGTTACGAATCCGCAGTGACAACGTCTGTTCTTGTGTAATTCAGATCGTTGGCAAGATACACTACAAAACTTCTTGTTTCCGACGATATTACGTGAAGGGATTTATGTAACTGTTGTTGTATATGGAAGCTGTCGTCCTGCTTGATTAACTTGTGTCACAATTATAATATTGCCATCGTCTTCTTCAGAGAATCATAAAGAATGATAATGTGAATTTATGCATTATTGGCACTCATGGAATTACTATTGGAAATACACCACCATAAATCTGTTCATCTCAATAAGGAAATCGACAGATGGTAATAGAGGGCTTGTGGATTTTGTAATCTGACGTTATTACTCAGACACGACAGTATGTAGATACCTGTGTTTCGTAAAACTAGGTTATCATTTCGGTTGGAAAGGAGTTACCTTCATTGTCTGTGAGGGAAGAGTTCATTTTTAGTAGCCAGTTCGCTGGCGTTTTCAGTAATGATGTTGCAAATGCATTCAGGGCACAACACCAATATGGCGTGCCACTGCAATGGGTTGTGTGCATTTTCAGCCTCAGAAGTGACTGGAAACGCCGGACAAGTGGTCATTAACATCTGTTTACTATAGTGGACGCTGTGTGCCACAGGGTTAACACGCAAGAGGTACAGCGCAGCTGTTCAAACCAGAAGTACTCATGTACCGTCCCATTTCACCCCACACCGTTAAGAAGGTGTTGTGACAGTAAGCGAATGATGAATGCAGTCTGGAAACGTTCACTCTCCTCTGTGACCCCGCACACGGGTACCCCCGCCGTGATGATGTATGTAGAATGTGGACTCGTCCGAAACAGGATGTGTTGCTACCACTTTATCCAGTGTTACTGAGCGAAACACTGCTGGCATGCTTCTATCTCTATTGCCGCGTCGATGGAAGCAAGGTCGGTTTAAGATCCAAGCGACACATGCAGTCATTTGGGGCGCCCAGCCTTTGGAACTCCAAGCTGAGAGGGTCGCCATAGGCATCATAACTAATAAATCTAACAGGACGTCTCACGATGGGTGGCGGCCGCTTCCGACGCCAAAGTGACAGGGGCGCCCTAGTTCCAAATCTGTATTCAGTACGTATCTCAATCGGTAGCGAAAACTGACACGGGTGTAAGTGCACAAGGGGGGAGGGCGGGGGTCAGGAGGACGCCAAATAAAAAGTCGCTTGCGTGGAAAAACGTTCTGGAATCGGCCCTGCTGACAATCCCTACTGCTCCAGACGTCCTCACATACTTCGAGTACGTGTCTTGGTGCCAACAAGCCCATCGCGTCACCCTAGGCATCTCACCTTGTACGTTTATACATGAAAGTGTGAACAATAAGTCGTTCCGAACGATACTTGTATGGGACAGTTCATATTCTGTGACACGTTGAATATGGTCAGTGTAGGTACCATTTTCCCCTTTATTGTTTCATCCCCCTCGCCCTAAATGGAGCTAGGGGAAGGGGGCTGTCAGCAGCACAGTATTCATATTTTCAGCCGAGCGAATTAAAAATACAGAACAATATTTGGGGCCCTCATGCTATTTTAAATTTAAAAAAAGGACGGAGAGTTAATGAAAGCAAAATATATTCATTTTAAAAACACATCGCAAAAAGGTGAAATTCTTCTGATAAACACTGAAGCACTGTTCTTCCACTTAAAATCTGAATGACCTGCAATGGGTGAGAATCATTGTCAGAAGGGAGTACATATTCATTAGGGTAAAGAGATAGGTAGGGAAAGGATGAAGAGGATAGGTGGGAGGTGAAGTGAATAGTGGGAATACAGGGATTGGGAAAGACAGGGGGTGAGGAGATGTGTGGTGTGTTGGGGCGGGTAGATTTTACAAGAGGAAAGGGATAGGGATGAATGGAGAGGGGAAAGAAGAAGGTGGCCCCTGACGTGGAGTGGGATATGTGGGAAAGAGTGGAAGTTGGTAGAAGTGGTAAATGTCAGGGTGGATCTCATTTTCTGCGAGAGGGAGTTAGCTGAAGTTGTTTTGAGGTAGGATATGGAGCGTGTGTAGGTGTAGGGAAGGTGGGGCATGTTTCTTGAAGGCATGGTAGGATAGCATTGTTTGTGAGGGGAAACCGTGGGGATATCAGAATCTAGTTCACGGAGAGTGTAGAAGCTGTGGAGGTATTCGATGTGGGCGAGGGTAAGGTGGTAGTGGATCTATGTGGAGTAAGGTAAGCGGATGCGGAAAGTAAGACAGGGTGCATGGCATTCTATGATTTGGAGGGGCTTGTAGAACTTTGATGGGGTGGAAATCCATGAGACATTTGCGTAGCAGAGAATGGTCTGATCTGGGTTTTAAAAGTGTGAGGAATAACGGAGGGTTGTAATCCCCATGGCCGAGCGTTTCTAGGCGCTACAGTCTGGAACCGCGAGACCGCTACGGTTGCAGGTTCGAATCCTGCCCCGAGCATGGATGTATGTGATGTCATTAGGTTAGATACGTTTAAGTAGTTCTAAGTTCTACGGGACTGATAACCACAGAAGTTAAGTCCCATAGTGCTCAGAGCCATTTGAACCATTCTTTGTAATCCCCAACGCAGGCCTGTCACTAGTTTCAGTTTCTTTATTGTGGGCTCTCTGTTCGATGGTTAGCGGATGAGGTTTCCTCGTTAGTTGATGGTCGAGGGTTATTGGCCTGGACAGTTGCAAAAGGTAAGGTAGAAGTCACAGAGGCGACAGATGCTTGTGCTTGGGCCGATACTTGTTGCCTGCGTTTTGGATGGTTTGACCTGGAGGGCCATTGGTTACACCAAGAGGTAAACTGAGGTGGATCTGGAAGGATCGTTAGGTTTTTTGGTGTCTAGGTAGAGCGCGAGGAAATCGGTGTCATAAGTATACTGAAAGGGGTGGACTGGTGGATATGTTTAGGCGTATCAGCAGAGTAGAAGAGATAAAAGGAGAGGAGAGAGAGGACGGAACCATGAACCTACATACATCGATTCCATTTTCTCATAACTTTTGTGAGACTCCTACCAGCGGGAGCACCAACATCTTGGATGACAAGCAGCTGTGTCCGTAGGTCATAATCCTTCAGCCGTATGATTCCCGATTTGTGCTGTAGACGTTGTAAGTAGGCTGTTTAGTTTTATTATTGGTAACGCCACGTAGGGCTCTGTATGAAAATCACTGGCTGTGCTGTGTGTAGTCTGTGGCTAGTTTGCATTGTTGTCTGCCATTGTAGTCTTGGGCAGTTAGCTGTTAACAGCGCGTAGCATTGCGCAGTTGGAGGCGAGCCGCCAGCAGTGGTGGATGTGGGGAAGTGAGATGGCGGATTTTTGAGAATGTATAATCTGGAGGTGTGTCCATCAGAAACAGTACATTTGTACGAATGGATGTCATGAACTGCTATTTATATTATGACTATTAAGGTAAATACATTGTTTGTTCTCTATCAAAATCTTTCATTTGCTAACTATGCCTATCAGTAGTTAGTGCCTTCAGTAGTTTGAATCTTTTATTTAACTGGCAGTAGTGGCGCTCGCTGTATTGCAGTAGTTCGAGTAACGAAGATTTTTTGTGAGGTAAGTGATTTGTGAAACGTGTAGGTTAATGTTAGTCAGCGCCATTCTTTTGTAGGGAGTTTTGAAAGTCAGATTGCGTTGCGCAAAAAATATTGTGTGTCAGTTTAAGCACAGTCATGTATAATTTTCTAAGGGGACGTTTCATATGTCGTCCCTTAGCCGAGGATACCTCACTGGAATCTTCTGATTTTTTTTCTTGTAGTTTGTGCAATTAGTGCAGCCTTTGTTTATTGCTACCGCGTAATTGTAGAGAGAATTTCCTTTGTAGTTGTAGTTTTTCATTCTTGTACGGTAAAACAGTTGTGGCATACATGTATATTTGCACCAAGTATTTTGCAGCTGCGCTTGCAATTAACGAGATATTATTTTCAATGCTATGTTAATGTGATTTCTTATTTTTCTCTTCAAATTGTGCTTTCTGTGTTGTCGTGTGAAATATTGTGACAATAATGGCGTTTGAAAAACGTAATACTAGGCTCAAAAGTAAACTGCGAAATAACAGTGAAGACGAAAGCAGTGTGTTAGCGCCACCATGTAATGAATTAACTGATGTTCAAAGTAGTAATTTGGTAATTGTGCGTAGGGAAATGGAGCGGGCTGCAAATAATGGTCTACGCAGTGAAACAATTAGTGAACAGGGAAGCATTATCGATCTATCGGTCGGCAACAGCTTGCCTCAGGAATCTGAAATGACAGGACACAATCCTGCAAATACTTTAGGTTCAGGTTTTGCATCCTGGCCGTTTTCTCAAATAAGTCAAGACACATTTCCTGCTTTTCAAAATGCGAATATTGTTGGTTCAAATGCATTGCCGAATAGCACTAAGGAACTTGTTTCAGACACCAGTTCATTGTTGTTACAATTAATACAACAAATGGGACAAAAGCTTCAAAATTGGAACAAAATCTTCAAAAGTTAGACACGATGGAACAAAATCAGAGACAAACACAGCAACAGCTTCAAAAGACAGACTCATTGGAACAAACGCTTGAACAAACACGTGAAGGTTTAACTGCTGAGTTACTTAAAATCGAATCGAAATGTCAAAAAGTCTGTAATGACGTAAAAACACAAATTTGTGAGCATTTCCAACCTATTTTTTCGCGGCATGAAAATGCATTACAGAATCACGAAGCAGCCATAAAAGAACTGCAAGCTATTGTTCATGAAAATCATGAGACCTTGCAAGCTAAAATTGACTCAGTTGCATCTACCGATTCGGTTACGCAACTTGCTAAAATTCAGGAAAACTTAAAGGACACAGTAGATACTCTGAAAATTGGTTCAGAAAGACACATGGAGGAAATTAGTTCATTATCAGAGAAAGTAGTTGAACTTTCGAATCAGCTAAAAAATTTATCTACGAAGGTAGATGATAATCTGAATGACTCAAAACCGGTAGTCTTTAATGACACAGAAGAGTGCGAACAAATTAGGAAATTCAAACAAAATCAGAATCATATTAATACGCAACACCAAAGAGAAATCCGGGAAGTACAAGATCAGCTGACACAGGTAATACAAGAATTACGTATTTCAGAGGACACTCGCGCTCCAATACTGGAATAGGGACATACAAATACGGAAAAGCCACAAAATAATAACACAGGGCATTTCGGAAATTATGAAAGAAATTGGCAAGGTGCACCGAATTTTGAGATAGAACCGCCGACACGACGTAACAATGACCGATATGCTACTCGCCGACACGATGATTTTGACTATAAGCTGTTCATTACTACACGTAAATTCAAAACATTTCAGAATTCTGGCAACGACATTCATCCACAAGCGTGGCTCCATCAATTCTCTCATTGTTTTCCTCCCAACTGGTCATTAGAGCACAGATTAGGCTTTATGTGTGGCTATTTAGAGAATGAACCAGCTGTAAGAATGCGATCGGTCTTTCACGATTGACACAGGGAAGGAGAATTTTATCATGCCTTCCTCTCAGCATATTGGTCTCAAGCTACACAAGACCGAGTAAAACATAGCATCATAATCATGAAACATTTCGAACAATCTGAATTTTCCAGTCTTGTGAAATATTTTGAAGACATGTTGTACAAGAATCAGTACCTGTCAAACCCATACAGACCCTCAGAACTCATCCGGATTTGCTTAATCAAACTACCTGAACATTTACGACATATTATTTTGGCAGGACGTTGCAAAGATGACATTGAAGCGTTTCAGGGACTATTACAAGAATTGGAAATTGACACTGACAATCGCGGGACGTGGAAACAGGAACACAACAATTACAGGTCACATCCGTCACAATCCCGCGATGAAAGAAATAATAACTGAACACGACAAGGCTATTCTCACAACACAAATCGTGACCAAAACAGACACCAACCGTATGACACCCATTGGCAGAGTAGTAATAATTACAGGGAAATATCACCTCTCCGCGGTAGTGACTATCACAGAGACAATCAGAGAAGCAGACAATATGTGAAACAAAATAATTATTATCAAGGGAGACAAATAACTTCAGACGTAACAGTTCAGCGTGCAGTTACGATTCAGGGAGAAATTCTCCACTACGTGACCGACAAGAAAGAAATTATGGAATCTACCAACATGACGACAGACGATATAATCATAACGACAGACCTGAATTGCATCAGAACTGACGAGATTCAAACAGGGCAGGGCCCCCTCGACAAGGTGAATTTGTAGAAGTTAGGTCTCCTAATCCCAACAAGGACACGTGCCAACGAAGAAACAGACAATGACTCATACCACAAGCAGCCACATGCACTGGCTGCCTCAGGGAAAAATAACATACCCGCTAACCTTGAGAAAAATTTTAGCATCCCTTACCGACGTATACAATATGATAATTGCTTTGAGGTTGAAAGTCTGCGCACTATAAAGGGTAAAAGATTGCACAACATTTCACATGTAAAACCGTTTTTTGAGAGATAATCTGCTTTTTAACTTAGTCTCTGCTATAAATTTTTTCACTTCACGTTACTAGTACTCTTTGTCACACTTAGCAACTGTTAACATGCAACTATGTTCTAAAATTAACTATCCAGTCTAGAACCTAGGGAACGTATTTAGACAGTAATTACAAATGCATTGTTATAGTGAACAGACGACACAGTGTTATCGTGTGTGTATAATCTTGCTTGTTAGTTGCACGAATACATAACGACTATAAGGCTCACATACTTAGAACATATACTGGTGCTGCTAATGAGATTTTAATGCAACATTTTGGTTTACTTGAAAATATATTCTGGATTTAAAGTACTTTCTGAGTGATACCAGATGACACAGTGATTTATTTGACAGCTACTCGATTATATCACAACGCTACTAATGAGTGACACAACTTACATTATTGCTTTTGCGCTGTATCTGTTTTATATCTGCGCAGTTTTTCTGAATTCTTCTGGAAAGTAAAACATGTTTTAGTAGTACCTTTTGTGGTATAGCTACATTGAGACAGCCTTTTCCGTAGCACAACAATACGTTACATTATAGTACTTTCATGATCACAGTAAGGTACGTAATAACTACGATATCTATACGCAAAGCATTTCACTTTTGTTTATGATGAGGTAAGTACATTGACTTCAACAGAACTTTGCTTACAGAGGACGATAACTACGACACTTCCACAGAATTATCTTACAGCAAGACGCACATTTAGCGCTACAGGACATGCATTTGAGTGATTAATTTTGTACTTAAACCATTCATTTTTCAAGATTTTTTAATTACAAAGGAAGTTTTCCGCGATACATTTCATTTGATTGCTGTAATCTGTAACACCTGTGGGTATAATTACATTAATCCTCAGGGGGTACACGCCTACATTGTGTACTATGTGTCTGGCAAACAGAAGGAGCCCTAGCTAATATGGTATTTGCTTATACAACTTTACACATCGGTACCATATTTCTCTGACACTGAATTACACAGCTATCTGATTATTTAGCAGAGAAACTAAAATTTTTTTACTATGTCAGGGACACATGTTTATGCAATTACATAGTTGGATAATTTCACACTTATTAAATTGCATTTTGTCTGTGCTTTGTGAACAGTTCATATTTTTCAGAACCATTGTGATACTATGAGAGCTTTGAATGATGTATTTGGTATGGGATAATAATTTTTAATGTACATTTGAGGTAGATGACACTATTGAAATGAGCAGAGAATTTTTTTAGGTTTTGAAATTATTGCAGAAATCTACAACGTTTTTGAGATTTGGATGAGTTTTTATGATGTTATTATTATGATAACAATGTGAATTATGCTGTTGAGGTATGTTTATGATCAATAAGCTGATGCTATATGAGGAATTTGATTATGCTATGTATTTAATGTGATGAAATATTGAAGACGTGTCGACAAATATGTATATGTGTAATAAGGTAAGGAATAATGAGTAGTGGTTAGGGACTCTGGTTTGTGAAAAAGGATGTTGGAAACCAAGAATCGTACTTTAAGGGTTATGAAATGTGTGTATATGTGTGAATGTATCACAATGCTGGCGAAAATTTTTTGGACACTGTTATATTTACTGGATTTTGTTTCTACGCATTTGTAAAGCAAATTCTCGACCTTTGAAATTTTTATATGAGACTGTCACTGTAGTGGAAAATGCTGTCGTAAATATTTTGGTAAGAAAGTTAAGTGACCACCTTCACGTAATGCGTTGTGGGCGCCCAGCTGTGCCACCTGCCTGGAGAAAAAGCCATTAGTGTGTGCCTTTCAGAGGCACAGGTGGAGAAAAAAAAGAGGCCAGTATCCTCGCTATTGATATTTCTTTGTAGAAAGCATCGCAAATACAACATGCACAAACTTGAAAAGATATGATTACACTGTGGAGCTCTTAATTTATATTTACTGAAATGCCTAATGAAATGATGAGAAACATTTTATATCTATTGTCTTTCTAGTTGAGAGATCGCTTATTTTGTTTAATATCTAGTTTCTAGTTGCACTGCAGCATTGGTTATAATAAAATTTAATAGATGTACTAATTTCACTAGTTTCTGTCTACAGACCCAGTAAAGGATAATTTTATGATGTACTTTCGTAGAAAAGAGAGCACAAATAGACATTTCCCTTCACAGGAATTGCAAAAATAATTTGTTAACGGTTTGGTAACTTGTCTGCTAGAGTAAGTTGTTGTGATGCATCACTCTAGTGTTAAGATGTGACATAGGTATTAAACATGGCCATTTTCACTGTAATATTTTTTCTGCTTCAGCTTTGTCATGATTAGATATAAGTTATAGCATTTGCTGCTGCTGTTTGCCACTGAATTTCACTTTGTATTACTCTGTTTAGCCAGTCTTACTACGGGTTTAGTTTTCTTGTTGCTGCTCATTGCCTCATATTAATTGTATTTGCTTTGCTAATTTCTATAATGTTGCTTACTTTGCAAATCTGCATTTTTTGTCATTGCTGTTTGTGTTAATTTGTTATGTGATGCTGCATTGCCTCGTCCCTTGGTATATATATCTGAGCTCAGTAGATTTAAGTTACCTTAAGAGGGGGTAGACTATATAAGAGAAGGAGTTGCGATGAATTGGAAGAAATGCATTGAGAAGTTATACGAAAAAAGTACAGAAAGCAGGTTTAGGTAGGATTTTCTTGAAAATAAATGATGAGGTAAGATAATGGAAAATATATAATGAGGTAAGAAATATGTGAACATATAAATACCGAAAGCATGCTTAGATAGGATTTTTTTTGGTGGAAACAAATGTAGAAATAAGAGGAATGATATATGGAATGAAGTTTTGGGTTGGACTGCAGTACCAAATATTACACTGAAAACAAACCCTGTCCTTTCCTCTTCTGTTTTGTTTCAATGCTCAAGTGTGAAAATAATGTTTCGAAAACTATTCTCATTATTTTATATATTTACTTATGTCATAATTCCTGTAACACTGATGTATCTGTTCATTTCTATTCTTTTGTAAAGCCTGTTTTACTACAACTGTTATCTGTATTGTTATGTTCTTTAATGATGTATTTTGTACATTTGTCATTGTATCTTATGTTATCAAATTATAATTGACACCAGTTCATCAAATTAAGTAACTTATAAGTTACATTTCACTGCACACGTTTCTGTTGGTCCTAGTATATGAACAATATGTGAGAATTAGGAACTGATAGTGTTTGACGTGTGTTAATAATTCAGCAAGGGACTGGATAACAGCATTGCTGTTTCTAAGGACAATTTAAAAAAAAAACTTTGTGAGTACACAAGTGGTGGTTTATAGTCTCCACAAGACTCTTCGATGGTGATTGTGCACCTGCACAGTCGCAACAGTTGGCTGCTGGCCATCTCTACAAGGTTTACAGTGGGTTTGCATCTTTGATGACTCACCAATACCATTATTTCTACAAGGACTGCACTGGGTCTGCACCTTTGATGACCCACCAATACCGTAATCTCTACCAGGACTACAGTGGGTCTTCTCTGTGATGACCTACCTACCAATATTCTTCAAAACTTCGACTGACTCCGCTGTGGGTTTGCTCTGTTGTGGCCCATTACCTGTCTGCATGTCGAGAGTCAGCACTGTCTTTCCGTTGGAAGGACAACACTACTTCTTCAAGACTGCGTGGAAATCCACTACTTCCGCGTGCATTTTCTTTTACTGCTCAGACTTTGACAAAAACACTGCAATTTTTCTGTGATGAACGATCAGCACTGTCTTTATGGACTGTGAGAAAACTTCAGCTTTTGACCAACATTGTATCAATAAGTGTGTGCATTTGATTTCTTTGTTACTGTAATTATGAAATTTTTTTCAAATCTGTATTGGCCACTGCCCAAAACAATTTGTAAAATTTTTTGTGGGGAGCATGGGGGCTATGGAGGCGAGCCGCCAGCAGTGGTGGATGTGGGGAAGTGAGATGGCGGATTTTTGAGAATGGATAATCTGGAGGTGTGTCCATCAGAAACAGTACATTTGTACAAACGGATGACATGAACTGCTATATATATTATGACTATTAAGGTAAATACATTGTTTGTTCTCTATCAAAATCTTTCATTTACTAACTATGCCTATCAGTAGTTAGTGCCTTCAGTAGTTTGAATCTTTTATTTAACTAGCAGTAGTGGCGCTCGCTGTATTGCAGTAGTTCGAGTAACGAAGATTTTTTGTGAGGTAAGTGATTTGTAAAACGTATAGGTTAATGTTAGTCAGGGCCATACTTTAGTAGGGATTTTTGAAAGTCAGATTGCGTTGCGCAAAAAATATTGTGTGTCAGTTTAAGCACAGTCATGTATAAATTTTCTAAGGGGACGTTTCAACGTTTCTCACCCTTATAGAACACGTAACAACGTCTTCTCACAAATAACGAACAATCTAATGCGATTCGTGGACGAATAACGCCCTGCGTAGACTTAAGTCATATACAGAATTTATGTGGAGTTTCTACTTTGTATTTTGTGCTGTTGCGCTGAAGTAGTATTCATTTGGTTATCCAAGTATGGCAATTTGACGTTTGTTAAATGCGAATTCACGGTGTTGCAGTTTTAGTTGTCAGCATTGTACTAAGGAATTAGAGTCGATTCTGAAAGACCAAGTGACAGCTGCGTTCGTGTCAGCTGACGTACTGTTGAAGAAGAAAAGAAAGCAGCGTGACTTAGTATCAATAATGCACTACGCTACGTAGTAATTATGGTAGGAAAAGAATCAGCTACACATTCGGATCGCTTTTAGCATTCACCCGCAGAGCGATAAGTGCTTTGCGCGTTCGACACACTATCATTATTGCTCTGTTGGTTTCTCCGGTACAAAATAATGTTATGGTAATTTCTTTTGAAGTTTCCTAGGTTGATTAAGTCTGGGTCATGTGCTAAAAACTCTAGTAGTGCTGTTACTATACTACTCTCTAATTTCTTTCTTGACAGATTTCTACAGTAAGTCCGATTACTGTTTCTAGTTATTATTCTTATTGATATTATTAATATTATTATTACACGTTGCAGGCCTTTTATCAGACCACGCGAATCATTCATGACTACTTGTTCTCCCTCTTATTCTAGTACTCCTTCATTCGGTCACTAAAGACTCTCTTCCTTTCTTCCGTTCGCTTTGGCCTTTGGGCTTTAGGTGCTGTTTTCTATGACATCACTTCCCATTTGTGCACCTCGTGTCTATAGACCCTTTGTCCATGACGTCCGCTGAATCTCTATGAGCTCTATCCAGATCAATTTTGACTTGTGTCATCCAAGGTGTAGCGGTCTTCAGTCTCTGGATGTACGTCAGAATTCTGTTGGTGAGTCTGGTCTGTGTGAGTCGGCTTATGTGTACATAAAACTTAAGTCGCCTCTTTCTAATGTCCGCTGCGACGTTGGAGAACTTCTCTGTTGTTTCCATGGAGTGAAGCCTCTATCCATCGTCCGTGAATTTTGGCGCAATAATTTTCCTAATGATTTTTCTTTCCTGTGTGAGAATTTTCTCAAAGTCGGCCTTTCTGTGTAACGTCGGTGTCTCACTGGCCTATTTTATCACAGGTTTAATAACAGTGTTGTACTGATGAATTTTGGAGCAGGTGGACAGACATATCTTGTTATAAATACTCTGTGTTTTGTATAAGGCTCTGTTCATTTTCAATAACTTAGTGTTGTGGGCCATTTTCTACTTTCCTGTCTGTTCGAGCACTTCACCTAGGTACTTAAAGTGTTAGACCCTGTAGATCTTGCCATACTTTGTGTTCAAATTTGGAATGTTTAATTTCGTGCAGAAGAACTCAGTTTTCTGAAAGGAAATCTGTAGCCCTACTTTTTCTGCGCACTCTTTCAGTACTTCTGTCTATCTGGTTGCTGTAGTTTCGTTATCTGTGAGTAGTGCTAGATCATCTGCGAATGCTAGACATCCGACCTCTGGCTTGTCCTTGGGTCGTCCAAGTTGTACTACCTTCCAATGGCTTTGTATTTGCAGCTCTTTCTCCCATTCCTTGGTGACGTTATGCAGCACTAGTTTGAAGACGAGCGGTGAGAGTCCGTCACCTTGGCGAACGCCTGTCTTGATCGCAAACGGGTTCGGAGATTTCCCCCTTGAACTTCACCTTAAATGTCGTGTCTGTCAGTGTCTGATCAGTGTCTTGCCGTCCAAACCTTGTTCAAATAGAATGCTGAACAATGACTGGCGGACGATGGAGTCATATGTCTTCTTGAAGTCAACGAAGGTGCATATGACTGGACTGTTCCTGAGAGCTTTGATTTTCAGGGTAGTCTTCAGATTGAAGATCTGTTTTGCGCAGGAGTGACCAGGGCGGAAGCCCGCCTAGTAGTCACCGGTCTTGTGTTCCAGCTGGCTCCGTGTTCTTTGGAGTAGGCACGCTGAGAGTACCTTGTATGTGACTTGTATTAGTGAGATGCCCCTGTAATTTTTCTCATCTGTGGGGTCACTCTTTTTGTGCGGGGGTGGATCAGTGCGCATTTCCAGTCGTCTGGCAACTTTTCTGAAGTCCATATCTCTGTGATGAATTGTGTGAGATCTCTGAGCGAGTTTGGTTCGAGGTTTTTCAGTAGTTCGGCCACTATGCCGTCTTCACCAGATGTCCTGTTGTTTTTGAGGCTCAGGATGTGCCTGCGGACTTTCTCTGGCGTCGGGGGTGGTGAGTCTGTGTGTCTCTTCTGTCTGTAGGTTCGTCGTCTGAGAATCTGTCTGTGGGTTTTGGGAAATTGAGAAGTTCTGAGAAGTACTATGTCAGTACCTTGCAGTTCTCCTTATGCGTCAGTGACAATTTTCCGTCAATATTTCCAAAGGAGGGGTTCGGTGGTGTGTATCCCCGGACGTGCCCTGCAAACGTCCTGTAGAAGTCCCTTGCGTCGTAGTTGCGGAAATTGTCCTCTATAGAGTCCAGCTCTTCTTTCAGGTATTTCCTCTTGGATTTTCTAATAATTTTTGCTGTTGTCTGTCGTGTTTCGTTGAACACCTGTAAATTTTGTGGGGACTTGTTACTGTTGTATTTCTGGTATGCCAATTTCCTGGTGACGAGTGCATTTTCACAATCAGTGTCCGACCAGTGGTGCTTGGTATTCTTCTTCAGAGGATTGAGGGCTTGTACTTTCTCTGTGATTTTTTTCTGTGGTTTTGCCGGTCATTTGTATGTCCTTTTCCTCAAGCCTCGTTCACTCCAAAGTCAGCGATTCTTTTTGCGTCAATTTCAGTAGGGGAGTTTTCTTACAAAAATTCTCTTGGGGGTGAACTTGACTTTGATGCGTGTTAGGTAATGGTCAGAATCATTGTTGGCTTCCCTGCGTACCTGTATGTCATGGATCTCTTTCTGTACTGGCTACGAGATTGCGACATGGTCAATTTGGAACTCTACTAACTGCCGGAGTGGTGAACGCCAGGTTTTCTGTTTTCTGCGATATTTTCTGAGGGATTACGACATGAGTTTGAGGTTGTGCTGCTGGCAAAGTTCTATGAGCCGTGTGCCATTTTTGTTGGTGAATTTATGTGCGGGATAATTTTCAGCTGTTTTCCTGTGAATATTTTCTGTGCCGATCTGTGCATTGAAATCGCCCATAAGAAGTTTGAGGTCTTTCTTGGGGACTTTGGATAATATTTTCTCAGGGGTTGACCAGAATTTATCTGCGGACTGTGGGTCTCTCTTGTAGCTCTGGTTAGTAGGGAAGTGTGCATTGATCAGTGTGCATTTTTTGTTGGCGCATTGAACGCGCACGATCATCAGTCGGTTGTTTACTGGTGTGACTACTCTGATGGATTCGAGTATGGTATTATGGACCACGAAGGCCATCCCCAATTATTGTTATTACTATTGTTATTACTGTTATCTTTATTATGGCGTTTTTCTGTAACTGTATCGATGTGGTCATATATTGTGCACTTGTTCATTGAAAGGTAATACTATAACTATGGGATCAGTACTAAGAGACAGAGAATTTGTATTTGTATGGCTGTCAATTAACAATCAATATTCATTCTTAGATAATTTGTTTGGGACATAGTCCATACAATTATCATTTAGGACCTACATCTAATGTGACAGTATTATTTTATCTCATTGAGTTTTCCTTGTCAATGTTGGTCTGGGTGCAGATCCAAGGTAGGATTCGACTATGAGCCCCACACCCGAAATTATTTTTTTAGTAAAAGCGTTTATGTTTTTACATTTATGACTTTTTCTAAATGCTCAGTTTATTTTCAGGGAATGTACTAACAAGGAAACTAACTTCTTGTTGTAGGACTACCAGCGTGGTTGACAAATGCTGGATGGTCGTTGGTGCAGCCGGACATGTTGCAGTACTTCTTCTCAACCCATCTCACACCTGCTCGATAGGATTTTAGTCTGCGATGCGGGCAGGCCAGTGCATTCGCCAAATCTCCTCTCATTTCAAGATCTCCTTCACCTCTACAATTAAATGCGGTTGTTATCCATACAATTTAAGTCTGGACTAAATGCACCTCTGAAAAGATGCAGTTTGAGAAGGAGTACATTGATAGAATAACGATGACCAGAGGGTGTACCGTGTTCAAGGACTTGGAAGTCAGTACGCCCATGTAAAACCATGAGACCCCACACCTTAACACTTGGACAACCAAGACGGTCATGCTAGATAATGGAAGAAGTATTCTCACGCAGTGAGAAGTGGGAACACGGAACGTCCCATGGAACCCTGTCAGACATGATTGTTTTGGTGATCCTGATGCTATGTAGTGGGCAGGCATAACATTACGTGGGTGATCGTACTGACATCCAGATCTCTGAATACGACACACAAGTCAATATTATTGTGACTCGGTACTCCTTCCCAAGTACGTCTTCTCAGGAGTCCATTTGCCCTTAACGTCATTTTTACGTCTTTTCAAGGTTCCATTGGACCCTGATTGCATTTTTATGGATGAAAATGCGCGTCCTCATCTAACTGTACAGGTGGAGGAGCTCTTGGAACCAGAAGAGTTTTCGTGAATGGGCGGCCTGCCCTTTGGCCCAACTTAAGTCCCACCTAGCATGTGTGTGATGTTGTAGCACGTCCACATGCACCACCGTTCGTCCAGCAATTGTCAACCGTGCTATTGTAGGAGTGGAACGCCCTACCACAAGAAAGCCTGACCCATCTCGTGGCTAGCATAGCAGCACGTACAAAGCATGCACTCCACCCTTGATGATCACACACACTATTGAGAACCATACCATGTTCTGCCTTCTGTAACGTCCAGGGGACCATCGTGAATCGTGGCGTCTTTGAATGAGTGTCATTTCTATTCGTGTCATTGGGTATTTCTTTCAGATATCTTCTGTAATGTACTATAGCAGTTCTTTCTATGTATGATCCTAGTTTCATCGATCTGTGTTACTTGTTAGTGACACGTGATGCGAACGTTAGTAGTATAAATACATATTATGTTAACCACATGTGCGTATACGTTAAATATTTATTCAACAATACTCTCGTACTGGTATTCTGTAGCTCTACGTCAACTATAAAATAAAAAGGAAGACATTTAAATAACTGAAGAATTGTTATGATATCAGGTTATGATTTTCGATTTACGGTTTAATCAGGGCAGTCACGTAGAAGAAGAGCGCAACTCGTGCATGTGTGTTCCCAATTAACAGTGTCAGTTTTAAAATTCAAAGAAAATAACCTATAACAGCGTTGTTAATAATCAAATACCACTAAGCTATTTCTTTAAAGTCATAATAATTTGTTTCATTCATTCACATCGCATTTGTGAATCACCACATAAAAACGTTCGAAGTAATGGCATTTCTGGCTCCAGTTGCGGAATAGAAAAACTTGTTAACATTGTCAAAACAATAACGTATTCAACCAACCTCTTACTGAGTACACTGTTCAGTACTCCGGGCTCGGGCACCGGGTGACTGCAAGGGGTCCAGAGCGAACGACAAACACCCTAACGTTCAAAAGCTGCTCTTTCAGAAGGTCATGGCTGCTTACTATCAGAATTTTGGCCCTAATTTTCGCATGGGATCCGTTGAGAGGGCTGATGTTTTGCAAATGGCCTTTTTTTATTCTTAAAACACGAGTCGTAGTTGAATATGTTCCCTTGTCAGGGTTTTGTTAAGTTATTCCAGAGAGGTGGCACGTTTGACGTGTATTACGAGCAGTGGAACTTCGTTGATTGCATAACTACTACGTCTCACCCTATATGCTCAGCATTTTCCTCGTAGAATGTCACTGCTGCGCTTCTGTGCGCCACCGGACGACCCCGCCGTCGGTGCCGCCAGGATTGGGCGTCGCAGCCGAAAGCCGCTCGTGTCGGACTCGGGCGCCTCCGCTCGAGCGGCGCGGGGTGGGGGAAGGCGCGCACGCTTCCGGAGGCAGCGGCGTTCTGCCGGCTAGTAGTCGCCGCGACCGCCGCGCCGACCTCGACACACAGCGCCCGCCGATGCCGTGGCGGTCCGCAGCACCTCTAGCCGGTAAGACAAACTACTGCCACCGGGCCTTCTTCGCTCGTACCAGTGCTCTCTGGCGTGATAGCGGGTAACCTCGTGGATGAGGCCCCAACACCTGCTGTTCAGCTACCGCCTTCTTTCAAATGTGCGTTTGCGGCTATGGAAATGGTGCTATGAAACAATGAAGTTCTATACGTTAACATCCTACAACTTCGTAACGTCACAGGTGCATGAACTATTTTTTGAGAACAGTGTTTGCAGACGGATTTCGCGATCCAGGAATGCTACTACAAACAAGATTTTACTTTTTAACTGACTTGTTACATTCTGAACAGCTCGTAGGAATTTAGCTCTTTGTTAACTCGAAAACAAAATGAGCTCCTTCTACTGAACGTTTATATCCACATCCATACTCCGCACATTTAGCGAAGGGGATGTCTACTATTACGACCTCTTCCTCTATTTCCTGTTCCATTAGCACAAGGTGCATGGGAAACATGATTGTCGTAAAAAATTCCTATGAGCCATAATTTCTAGCGATCATTTAGAGAGACGTATCGGGGACGAAGTAATATGTCTCCTGAGTCTTCCCGAAACATAGTCTCTCATCATGTCAACAGTAAACCTCTCCGAGATGCACAGCGCCTCTGTTGTAGCGGTGCAGCCTTGTGACAGTTGTCCTTGGTACCCCTTCTACACGTAATTTACTGCAGAGGATGATTCCGTGATTATGTTACAAGGTTTCATGGACGCTAAGGCTAGATGCACCTATTTGAGGGAAGGGACCAAGGCCCTGAGGCGACCGACTCGGAAATTATAAGCGGAAATCATTCTGATACCTCTGACAAAGGACTTCTCATCCGCTATCGCTTTTCTTACATATTTTTGAAGGGTGTAGTACGGATCCACACAAGAAAAAATTTGACTAGCGAACATGAGCTCTAAAATGCATACGTTAAGAACCATGGGCACTTGCACACAGGATGTTTCACAGTTAACAATAGTGAACAAGTGCTCATAGATCTTAAGATATGCACTTTAGAGCTCATATTGCCTGGAAACATTTTCCTTGTTTTGATCTATGCTACCACCTCAAAATACGGATACCAAACAACTAGCAGTAGAAGATGTTCATTACCACAGGCATCAGAAAGATTTTCATTTATAACTTACCTCAGTTCCTTACCTCAGATTTGTACATTTACCATCGCTGGAAGTTTGCAACATCATCACATAACAATCATGTACATCTAAGTTCCTAGTTATCCCGTCCTTAACATTCAGTCTGTCACCAAATCTGACACCCTTTCACTCTACTACTCTGGTAACTTACCGTTGCTCCTAGCTAAATGTGCAGCAGTGTTTCATCCTTTCTACCCTAGCTTTCCTCCTTACAACCACGTATGATGTTAGCTCCTTTGTGCCACCATTAGCGCAGCCCTTCGTTAAGTAGTAAGTGTAGTGTTCCTGCAAATTGCTTTCAAGATACTCCTGACATTCACAGTTGTGCTATGCTAAACATGAAGCAATGCCTTGGATTTCGTTTACATTGAATCTATACTCAGCAGTAATAGCCGAAGAATGAAACAAAAGTTCGCTAAATTCATTAAAGAGCAACGTAGCTATTTTTCAACCGGGACATGGCAAACGCTAAACAACACAAATAGGTCCAACAGACAAATTGTCATTTTGTAAGTTTGCGTGAGAGACTTTCCCTCGGCTTTGAAACTGTAAATCAGTTATAGAGCAAGTAAAATTAATTTCTCCTGTAACACTCGTCAGTGTTACGTTATGAGATGAAATGGAGCGCAAATTAGCTGGAAGTGTACTTACAGCCTATATGACTTGAATAAACAACTTTAATCACATAATTGTTACACTATGTCACCAGTGAGGTCATCTTAAAAAAAATGTTAGTTTTGATGAACTGATATGAATATGCCAAATAGCCCTAGGGAATGGTAGCGAGATCTTCGTGACATTTATCAGTGTTTATATATCGAAAAGACTGAAATGGAAACTATATATGGGCGAAACAAGAGTCATTATACTATCATAGAAAACAAGCTATTCACGTTTCGATAAAGATCTGCTAATGTAATGTGAGATTCTTCATTCTGATTACAATAATGTGAAATTTGGCTTGTTCTTTAATTGTTTGCAATACAGTCATAGATAGCTTTGTTTTCTGTTGTTTCTATTCGTTCCTAGGATGTGAAGCTAGTTACAAATACGTCTTGGTCACAGATACTGTATGAGTATCTAACATCAATATGGAAATCACGAGTCCGCTATCCGCTATTAGTTGTACAGTTAACTTGCATCTCTTCCAGAAGCACTGGCGAAAGATTGAGCATTAAGAAAACATATGATGTTTCCTCCAAGATTTTTTGTTGATATGAAACTTACGAGTTTTGCACTCAATTTTAATCATTTAGCCATGATTCCAATTTTACTTAACTTGCGCCGTTAAGGCAGTTTATGGAAAAGTTTCATCACAGTTAGATCAAGTCCTCCTCTGAATTATACTTTCAAGATCTGTAAGAATAGTTAGAAGAAGTATCTCTACTGTTTTACAGCGGTAGCAGTGTTAGTATGTCACATAGCACATTACATTGATCTACACGCTAATAACTTATCAGTATGCCTTGTTTGAAAAATATTGTTTATGTACTTCAATTATCGGTGAGTTAGTAAGTCTAGTGTGTGTGAAAGAAATTAACATTATTGTGTGTTAAATGTAAATTAAATATGGAATCCGTTTCATGCGATTTGCTTATTTCTTCTCTACTACCTTTACTTTAGGTATTCGTGTACCTTAATCATTTCCTATTATTGTTTTGTGTCTACATTACTTTTCCATTATTTTCTCAATACCTGTATGGTTTTATTCGCAAGATATTCTCTCATCTATTTCAGTTACCGCCTGATCCACACATCGAAGAGAAACGTTTTAGTTTTGCCAATTTCATGATAGAATATTTTTTCAATATAATCTTTTAAAATTGATATGCATTGCCTGTTAATGTACATGAATCAGACAAGTATATTTACAGTATCCGCTTATTTCTTGAATAGTGTTCCATACTAGAGGATTTTTAGTTGTTTATGCTGAATTAATATTGTAGGTTTATTCCATTCTACGTTTTTGGCAAAATGATATTACTTACGCGAATGGACTTCAACCTTGAAACAGTTACTAAAAAACTCCTTATGTGCATTACAATGTTAGAAATTATTACACGAATACTAACCAACTGCACTGTTATGATGGGAATCAGAATCAGATCAGCAGTACTTAAGTACTGTGCAAGACCGGTTTAAAGACACAAACCGCCGCTTTAACGGGTGTGGCGCTTCTGGCGTACCTCTCAAGGTGCACCAGAAGCGCAACAACTGTAAGATTTCTCTACAGGACAATCCGCAATTAGTGTAAGATTTGTGTATAGTGCGTATCACAGTTAGTAGCGAATACAGACACGGTTAAAAGTGCATGGGGGAAAGGTGAGAGGACAGATGCCAATGATGAGTCCCATGTTGTCAGAAATCTTGTCCAATTGGCCCTGATAGAGTGTCAAATTGTAGCTTTTATTTAACTTTTACAGCAACTTTCAAATCAAGACTTAAGTGATGAACATAATTTACATTCTAAACTAAAATTTATTTGATCAGGCGACTGTGATGTGATTTATAAATTATGGAGCTCAGCAATCAGTCGACCTATTTTTTTACAGGTTTTATTTGGCAAATCCAGATTTAGGCTAGTGCCTAGCCATCATCAGTGCACTATTTTCTAGTCTCAATGCGTGTCAGTTCCCTGTTGTTCTGGCGGCAGTAACTATGAGGTGTTCTTATTCTAGA
Source organism: Schistocerca cancellata (assembly GCF_023864275.1). Taxonomy (NCBI): domain Eukaryota; kingdom Metazoa; phylum Arthropoda; class Insecta; order Orthoptera; family Acrididae; genus Schistocerca; species Schistocerca cancellata. The sequence goes on from NC_064631.1 coordinate 384,455,704, forward strand.
GCATATGTTTGAATTCCTGTTTTGTATTTGTTGTATTCTCAAGTATGTATGGCAAATACTTTTACTAACATCATAGTATTCACTGATGTTATGCCCTTTCCTGTTTATTCTTGGAAAGGTTTCCTTACCATTACATTTTTTCCATTTACAAATACTTTCAGTGAAAACAACTACTCAGAAAATTGCGAAGACATTGTGAAATATATATACATATATCTTCTAATGCTCTCTCTGTGATTGATGCCCGAACAACAGGGAACTGACATGCATTGAGAGTAGAAAATAGTGCATTGATAACGGCTAGGCACTAGTCGAAATCTGGATTTTCCAAATAAAACATGCAAATAATGGACGACTGATTTCTGCGCTCTATAATTTATAAATCAAATTTATTTATTAACTTTTGAGGTTTATAAACATGTTTCAATCTCTTGATTTCCAGAATATTTCCCTTTTCCCTTCATCAAACTTTGTTATTCACATTAATGTAACTGACACACATACATATTTCTCTCAGTATTCACAGTGCTAAAGAGAGGTATGTTAATTATATAGAGTGTTCTTATTCTAGAGCATATTTATTCATCTAACATGACAGTCTATGCCATTATGCAAAATCTTATGGTTATTATTTTAGAAATGTCTTACATTATGCTCCAAAATGTGACTTTTTTCCATGTTATGTTAGATGTATTCTTTTCATTTCATTACATTAAATATAAGTGCAACAGGTCAAGTCTCCTTTTTTGCCTGACTTTACATTTACTATGAAAGCTATAAAAATCTATAATTCTATTTGCCACTAATGTAATTTACTACTTCTGTAAAACATCCATAAAATTCCTCAGATTTTGGTTTCTCATATACGTTACCAGTTAATTCGTTTATTCCTGTTAAATACAAAGTTTTCTTCCCTTTATTAACGTTTCTCTTCCTGTTGTCTTGCCAGCAAAATCTTTTCTGTCCCCTCATATTTCTGAACTTTCGTGTATATTTGTCTTCACTTAAAGCATATATATCTGAAGCATATGTCTGATTTCCTGTTTTGTATTTGTTCTGTTCTATACATTTACTACTGGCATAATATTCACTGATGTTATGTCCTTTCTTGGTTATTCTTGGAAAGGTTTCCTTGCCATTACATTTTTTCCCTTTACACATTTACTTAGTAAAAACAACTACTCAGAAAATGGTGAAGCCATTGATATATATATATATATATATATATATATATATATATATATATATATATATATATATATATATATATATATATATATGTTGGTCATATATACATATATCTGTTGGTCACAGTTGGTTATATTATATTCAGTTATTCTTTGAGTCTCACCCAAATAATTTAGATTTAGTACCTACATACATTTCCGTATTAGTGATTAAAATAATGTATTCTTCCCTCTGTTAAAATAATGGTTTCCACAGACATTATTTTGTGCATCTCATTTACAGTGTACTGACAATAGTCTTTTTTCTAAAGTAATAAGTGTTGTTGCATTTAACAATAAGTCCAATATGTGAGTCTCTCAGTGAAATTTAACATTCCCTGGCAACATTCACATAACTGGAAAGCGTAATTCTTGTAATAAGACTGTCTTTGAACCAAGATCATCTGTCAGTGGAAATTTATCCACTGGATTTCATTGCCGAAGCATCCTCGGTTGGCCAACAAGATCCTCTTTGCAGTTCGAGCTATCGAAAACACTGTTAAATAAGTGTATGATAAAAGGAGGTAACCGAGCTGAGTATATATCTGGAGAGACGATCGGAAGTGTAACTACGTAAATGAAAACTGGTATGCCATCACTCTCATGGTGGGCGTATATTGATATAGCCCAGAAAGACTTACTCTTCAAACCTGTATCTGCAACACTCAAAGAATTAATGAATTCCACATGGTTTTGTCTGAAATCTAGGAACCAGGTCGCTCTGTAGACTGATACAGGTGCAAATACAAACCAGGGTCATAAACGATATCTTCAAACGTTGGCTGAGATGAGCGTGTAGTGGTAGGTACAGTTATCGGAAACATGAAACTTTGATTTTACAGTATATTTTTCCAAGAGCCAACCAGTTTATTTGTTTCATGTTCCTTGCACCTCACAGCTTGGTAAGGCTTCAAAGCAGTGAGTTATCATATCCATGGTATTGACATGGTATCGTATCTGTGAGTGCCTGTGCGCTTTTCAAGCCTTGTGCATACGAATGTCTATTATCATAAACAATGTAATGAAAACTGTTGGTGTCGATAATAGCTACTACATCAAGTAACTCATTTCACAACTGACTCTGAATGTATCCCAGTTCTATGCCAACATCAGTGCCAATGTAATCTACTTAATTTGCTCAGAGTTATTTATTTTCCGTTCTTCATTTGTTTCTACACCAGTTCTAAGTACTTAATTTGCAAGAAGTTCCTTAATCCATTTTGCATCCTCCAGGGACTACAGTTTCAGTTAATAGCATACTCCTGTGTTTCATTCTGGAAAAGAAAAACAAGTAGTGCGATTCGCACCGTTATATATGGCCATATATATACTACCACTTACACATAAGTCGTCATTTAATGTTGTTAACTAAAATCTCGAAAAATACTTGATCTATTTGCTTCAGAGTTTTAAACTGAAGTGAACATTCGGACATAAGTGAGCGGAATATATATGAGATATTTAAACAGGTAACAGTTTACCAAAAGAACTCTAAAAGTTCTTGAGGTCATTTACTTCATATTTTTATGCGATACTCAAATCAGCATTAATGGGCATCTTTATATATTTTGATATTGGCAATATACGGGAAGTCCCACGTAAAAGAGGTACACTTCACGCTTGAGATACAAGTAACAGTGAACTAACTAAAAAGAATAAATAATAACCTTAAACAACAAGTAGTTGCCTGTTTAGAAATGATTTTGGAAGTACCGGTCAGTGAGACCTACAGGTTTTTGTGCGAGACAGCTGCGTAAATACATACGTATTATGTAAAGGGGAAAAATCTCAAAAAATTCTTGACCTATTTTCTTCGAATTTTTATGTGATATGCTATACAAACACTTGAATTACAGCAGCAGGATATTCAAATACTTGGAAAAATTGTTGTTCCTATAAATACGATTTCTCATTACGCATATTGTTAAACAAAAGTGGTATACACAATAATGAGCTGTATTGTGTTCTTCCTGGTAGTCGGGTTTCACAGAAAACAGGAAAATTGTATTTATGGTTCAAATGGCTCTGAGCACCATGGGACTTAAATACTGAGGTCATCAGTCCCCTAGAGCTTAGAACTACTTAAACCTAACTAACCTAAGGACATCACACACATCCATGCCCGAGGCATGATTCGAACCTGCGACCGTAGCGGGCACTCGGATCCAAACTGTAGCGTCTAGAACCGCTCGACCACCCCGGCCGGCTTGTATTTGTGGTTTATCGATTTATAATTAGGATACTATTACGGATTCCGAATTTGCAGCAAAGGTAAAGAAATCTCAATGTTAAGGAGAGGGGTGGAGATGGAGAGAGGGAGGGGAGAAATGGACGTAGGCAGGGGGAAGAAGGAGACGAGCAGAGACTGGAGGCAGAAGCAGGAGGAGATGACAGGATAGGAGGAGAAGCCGACTGACAGAGAGAGGGGAGGAGGTTATGTACGGTGCGAGAGGAGGAGGAAGACATGGACAAAGAGCAAAGAGGAAACAGGAGAAGGGCTAGAACAGGGAGGATGGGAGGGGAGAGTAGGAGATTAGCATTTACAACAAATTCCCATACGTATTTGGCAGTTTAGAAGCATTGCTGATTTCGAAAATTCAATATATTAACGAGTTCAACCATCGGCTTGCCAATAAGGATCAAAACGTATGTACTACACATCACGATGACGTGATACAGATCAGTGCCCTGATAGATCGAAATATACTCTGTCAGCGCACGGAGTAAAAGATACCGGAGAAACAGTTGGAAGATAACAGCTGGAGACTAAATGAGCTAATATCCAGAGTTAAAAGTACGTGATACTGGAACTTACATCCAGTTTGTACTTTACTTTTATAGTGACTGTAAGAGCTCTGCTACAGGGTGTGGAAAGACAGTAGAAGCTGTCAGCCAGCCAAGGAGAGAGAGAAAGAGAGAGAGAGAGAGAGACGAGAGAGAGAGCGAGAGGGAGAGAGGGACAATAGGGAGAGAGAGAGAGAGAGAGAGAGAGAGAGAGAGAGAGACAGCACTGTTGGGAATAGCATGGTAGTTGAGTCGGGGTGGGGAAGTGGAAAGGAGGAGCGTATTGCCTAGTGCCCTGTTGGAGACATTTTGTCTCTTAACGATTACACGGTAGTGTTTCTTGGGTACCTCGAACATGGAAACTCGAAAGACTAAAATTAATATTAATATTTCGGACTATTATTTGTAAAATATTACTTCAACATCTCCAGTTCTCTCAACTATAGGTGAGACGTTGTAATAGTCGCTTTGGTACACCGTTTTCCTACAGGGCATGTTACACAAAAGCGAAACATGCGTTATATAAAGCTGAGTGTTATTTTAATTATTTAATGAAACGTTTATGAGATATTGTTGTTTGAGTTGTTTCTGCATGAGATACAGTTGTATGTTTGTACAAACTTATACTCCACATAGCGTTATTTAGATGCGAAAGCTTTCCGAAGGTAATGGGCAAACTATTTCGCGACCCAAGAAGAGCAGTAATACCTGACAAAAATAAAAACTAGAAGAGCTAGTATCAAAAAAATATTTCAGTTGTCCAGCATCCATAGTGTCCCGCACTCTCGTGCATCTGTGCCAACACCTCTACCACGCAAGCTATTTTACGGTGTACCGCAGACGGAACTTCAAGTTCCTCTACCGTTATCTCCTTCCCCAGCCCCATTCACGAATGGTGTGTAGTAAGAATTAGCGTCGCTTAGGCTTCATTAAGTACATTAACTGTTGACGAAGTCTGTCATTATTATTGGCAGCCTCGCGGGGTAGCCTCGAGGTCTTAGGCGCATTGCCACGGTTAACACGGCTCCCCCATCGGATGTTCTAGTTCTCCCTCGGGCATGGGTGTGTGTGTTATCCTTAACGTAAATTAGTTTAAGTGAGCAGTAATTCGGCAAGTAATGAAATGGACTGCATTGGTTTATTTCATGTTGTGGAATCGCTCTCTCTTCACTACCACCGAATTCCTCACTGCCTCCACTCTCTACCCTTCTGCGCACCAAAAGGACGAGTTACAGCCCTAAGGTATATCTCCATTCATACTTCCGAATAAATACGGTGATCTGTTCTGAATTCAAACTTTTACAGACGATAACTGGGTTGTGCATACCGAGGCACTCTATTATTATAATTTCAGTCACACTCTTCAACAGTAGAGGGTGTTTTTGTTATCATTCCCTCATTACTGTTACAGTCGTGAACACTGGAGGTATATTTGGTTGACCATTACTTTTGTAATAAACAGTCCTTCTGTATGCCAGAAAGCGTACCATTTATCAGTCACACTGAAAAAGTCTGAGAGACAACTCTTCTTCATAATGGAAATTATTTGTGATTATAGTACGATTACCATTTAATTACTCTTTTGCTTCTGTTTTATCGTTAACAACGTAAAATCATTGTATCTTTTGGAAGGAGAATGTTCTAAAATACTGCCTATGTCATTTGTTGAAGTCGTATTGCTTGTGTTAATCCACTATGAAATAGCGCAATAGCGTGACGTTGTACATACTGTTGTTGTTGTTGTGGTCTTCAATCCTGAGACTGGTTTGATGCAGCTCTCCATGCTACTCTATCCTGTGCATGCTTCTTCATCTCCCAGTACCTACTACAACCTAATTCCTTCTGAATCTGCTTAGAGTGTTCTTCTCCTGGTCTCCCTCTACAATTTTTATTCTCCACACTGCCCTCCAATATTAAACTGGTGATCCCTTGATGCCTCAGAACATGTCCTACCAACCGATCCCTTCTTCTAGTCAAGTTGTGCCACAAACGTCTCTTCTCCCCAACCCTATTCAACACTTCCTCATTAGTTATGTGATCTACCAATCTAATCTTCAGCATTCTTTTGTAGCACCACATTTCGAAAGCTTCTATTCTCTTCTTGTCCAAAATGTCTATCGTCCATGTTTCACATCTATACATGGCTACACTCCATACAAACACTCCCTGATATCTATACTCGATGTTAACAAATTTATCTTCTTGAGAAATGCGTTCCTTGCCATTGCCAGTCTACATTTTATATCCTCTCTACTTCGACCATCATCGGTTATTTTGCTCCCCAAAGATCAAAACTCCTTTACCACTTTAAGTGTCTCATTTCCTAATCTAATTCCCTCATCATCACCTGACTTAATTCGACTACATACCATTATCCTCGTTTTGCTTTTGTTGATGTTCATCTTATATCCTCCTTTCAAGACACTATCCATCCCGTTCAACTGCCCTTCCAAGTCCTTTGCTGTTTCTGACAGAATTACAATGTCATCGGCGAACGTCAAGTTTTTATTTCTTCTCCGTGGATTTTAATACCTACTCCAAAATTTTCTTTTGTTTCCTTCACTGCTTGCTCAATATACAGATACAATAACATCGGGGAGAGGCTACGACCCTGTCTCACTCCCTTTCCAACCACTGCTTCATGTCCCTCGACTCTTACAACTGCCATCTGGTTTCTGTACAAATTGTAAATAGCTTTTCGCTCCCTGTATTTTACCCCTGCCACCTTCAGAATTTGAAAGAGAGTATTTCAGTCAACATGGTCAAAAGCTTTCTCTAAGTCTACAAATCCTAGAATGGTAGGTTTGCAGTTCCTTAATCTATTTTCTAAGATAAGTCGTAGGGTCAGTATTACCTCACGTGTTCCGATATTTTTACCGAATCCAAACTGATCTTCCCAGAGGTCAGCTTCTACTAGTTTTTTCCATTCGTCTGTACAGAATTCGCGTTAGTATTTTGCAGCCATGACTTATTAAACTGATAGTTCGGTAATTTTCACATCTGTCAACACCTGCTTTCTTTGGGATTCCTCTTACATTTCCAAAATATTGTACTCAAGTACATCGCCCTTGTATAGACCCTCTATATAGTCCTTCCACCTTTCTGTTTTCCCTTCTTTGCTTAGAACTGGGTTTCCATCTGAGCTCTTGATATTCATACAAGTGGTTCTCTTTTCTCCAAAGGTCTCTTTAATTTTCCTGTAGGCAGTATCTGCCTGACCCCTAGTGAGCTAAGCCTCTACATCTTTACATTTGTCCTCTAGCCATCCCTGCTTATCCATTTCCTGTCGATTTCATTTTTGTGACGTTTGTATTCCTTTTTGCCTGCTTCATTTACTGCATTTTTATATTTTCTCCTTTCATCAATTAAATTCAATATTTCTTCTGTTACCCAAGGATTTCTACTAGCCCTCGTCTTTATTCCTACTTGATCCTCTGCTGCCTTCACTACTTCATCCCTCAAAGCTACCCATTCTTCTTCTACTGTATTTATTTCCCCATTCTTGTCAATTGTTCCCTTATGCTCTCCCTGAAACTCTGTACAACCTCTGGTTCTTTCAGTTTATCCAGGTCCCATCTCCTTAAATTCTCCCCTTTTTGCAGTTTCTTCAGTTTTAATCTACAGTTCATAACCAATAGATTGTGGTCAGAGCCCACATCTGCCCCTGGAAATGTCTTACAATTTAAAACCTGGTTCCTAAATCTCTGTCTTACCAGTATATAATCTATCTGGAACCTTTTAGTATCTCCAGGGTTCTTCCATGTATACAGTCTTCTTTTATGATTCTTGAACCAAGTGTTAGCTATGATTAACTTGTGCTCTGCGCAAAATTCTACCAGGCGGCATCGTCTTTCGTACCTTACTCCCAATCCATATTCACCTACTACGTTTCCTTCTCTCCCTCTTCCTACTGACGAATTTCAATAACCCATCAATATTAAATTTTCGTCTCCCTTCACTATCTGAATAATTTCTTTTATTTCATCATATATTTCTTCAATTTTTCGTCATCTGCAGAACTAGTTGGCATATAAACTTGTACTACTGTGGTATGCGTGGGCTTCGTATCTATCTTGGCCACAAGAATGCGTTCACTATGCTGTTTGTAGTAGCTTACCCGCATTCCTATTTTCCAATTTATTATTAAACCTACTCCTGCATTACCCCTATTTGATCTTGGGTTTGTAACCCTGTAGTCACCTGACCAGAAGTCTTGTTCCTCCTGCCACCGAACTTCACTAATTCCCACTATATCTAACTTTAACCTATCCATTTCCCTTTTTAAATTTTCTAACCTACCTGCCCGATTAAGGGATCTGACATTCCACGCTCCGATCCGTAGAACGCCAGTTTTCTTTCTGCTGATAACGACATCCTCTTGAGTAGTCCCCACACGGAGATTCGAATGGGGGACTATTTTACCTCCGGGATATTTTACCCAAGAGGATGCCATCATCATTTAATGATACAGTAAAGCTGCATGCCCTCGGAAAAAATTACGGCTGTAGTTTCCCTTGTTTTCAGCCGTACGCAGTACCAGCACAGCAAGGCCGTTTTGGTTAGTGTTACAAGGCCAGATCAGACAATCATCCAGACTGTTGCGCCTGCAACTACTGAAAAGGCTGCTGCCCCTCTTCAGGAACCACACGTTTGTCTGGCCTCTCAACAGATACCCCCCCGTTGTGGTTGCACCTACGGTACGGCTATCTGTATCGCTGAGGCATGCAAAGCTCCCCACCAACGGCAAGGTCCATGGTTCATGGGGGGATTGTACATACTAGCAAACATTAAATCTGACTCGCAAAAGCTAGCTACTAATCTGTTCAAAAATTTACCAATGTAACCGACTCTCAGTTACAAATTTTTTCCGAACTCAGCTTTAATTGTTTACATATCCCTTTTTTATTTAGCAGTTTTATCAATAGTTACTTTATGTTAGGTGCCAATCTGCTGATTTCCTTACCTGTTTCGTTCCTTCCATTCCATAAGCTTTGAACTACCTCCCACATCAAGGAGATCTCATTCACTTAAGAGTCTTGAAAATGTTGGTTTTGATTCTTTAGGAAATGAATCCTCATTTCATATCCTTCAGTTAATTGCAGTTTAATACATCATCATGTTTTTGAAGTTAGCCAGCTACAACTGCCCGTTAGTACAAAACGTTTCGAGATTGGGTTAATAAAAATAGAGAAATGTTAAGATGGTTGTTGTAGTGGTTTCTTCGTTCAAATATAGTCTCTCCCTCACTCGAGTAGAATACGCAGTACGTTAGTAAAACCACGTGAAACAGCTGGGAAATTCCTTACTTGGAACTGAGATAAATTTGATAAAATAAATGTATTTTGTTCGTCTCATTTGCATGAATATACAATTTATTGCAGCAGTGGTTACCGGTTTCTAGCTGATTCGCCCATGCTCAAACCACACACCTAAAATTACAGATTACATGTCTTACAGAAAATATTTACAGACAGCATGCATGACTGTATTACAGATGCTTCTATGATTACAGACATACCTTGTTATTAACTGCAACTAGTCGCACAATATGATACCAATACGTACGAGCTGCTTATCAAACAAGGAAGTCAGACTGTGAGCAACAATTACGCTCACTGATATGACAGCCTGTGTCTACTGTTGCACTTCAACGACACAAGCTAACTGACAAATATAATCTTTAGATGTCACCAGACACCTTGGTAGGAGTCTCCCACATACATATGTGAATACGCATATGGGTGCCTGTTAGTTTGCTATGGCGCTACTGCACCGAATGTCATTTATTGACAATATTTATATACCAGAAAATCCCTGTTTTACATTACGAGAAATGTTGTAATTTTTATAAAAACCTTACCTAACATCTAAATTAAACACGCAAATCCAGGAGTGGACGATTGCCGAGCCGTCTCGTATACAACCCTGTGCTGTCATTGCAAGGTAAAGCATTGTCAACCTATCCCTTGGAATAATAATACAGTATCAGAGGTTATGACATTACACGCAGTAAGTCAAAGCTAAACTATAAAATTTCTTTTTTTCTGATATATTATTCACATACTGTCCCACGAATTAAAAAAAGAAGGTGAAAGACATAAAAAGTTATATTATTTACGTTATATGTGTAACCTTCGGCAACCAATTCCAGTTAAGCAAGGAATAAATAATACACAACATTACATTGAGCACCACCGGGCACAAACACAATCCGTGGTTCGAAGGCCGCAGTCAAAGCCAAAGTCTTATTTGTACATTGATAGTACACGCGTAAACTCGTAGGTAAAAGTATTAGGTAAAATCGACATTAACACATCGTATCATGCGGCTTGTATTACAAAACAAGCTTTCATAATATGAAATCTATGAAATGATGGAGTAAACAAGGCAAGTCGTTCGAAGACATTGGAGAATGCTCGTTTTCAGTAATATATTTTTCCTTCTGGTGAACACAAGGTTCGGCTCTGCCTTCTAACATTAAAGACCATGAAAGAAAATTACGTGGGGACTAACTCATAAGAACTGAATGCTGTTTCGTACATTCAAAACTATTTGTAATTTTTTTATATCATCTTAACGAAATTAGTATGAATAAAATATGTACATGGGTTCTCAGCAGTTCTATACCCTAATGAATCACACTTTTAAGACGGATATTTGTATTGATCATTACAATATCGATAGTAGAACAGTTTTTTAAGGCTCATTTTATTTTGTTGGGTACCAAGTTCCTGCATGGCTTATTTTGCTCTGAAGTTGGTTTACATGTGTTCTAGTATGAATATCCTTGGTTATTTTGTCGTTGAAACTTTTCGTCTCATTGGTACATCATTATATATTCAGACATTGTTTTATAATTCAATATTACAATATCGGTAGCATCATTTGTGATTTCCTTGTCAAATATTTTCTCTTGTTTGAACGCTCCGAAATTGTCATTTGGTGACAACGCCACATAAATTACCAGGAAAACGTTGCCTTGTCAGTTTCCTACGTAGAAACTGCCACTGACATCCGGATGAAAGCAATCTATTACTATGAGTTGTTGTCCAATTAATGTGAAAGTAGACATGATTTCGAACTACCTGTGGACTAAAGTGGAACTTTTCAGGAAATGAAACTCAGTTGTGCTATAGGTGCGGTGGTAACTGTCAGCCTATTAGATATTATCGCTGTGTGTATGATGAAGGTAAAACCATTAGTGTTGCCTAGAGTTGTGATTATACTGTTACAAGTTTGCGAAAAATTCATTGATGCTCTGGATTCGGACTGATCTTCGTTCAGTGTTATCTTGCAGGGACTACTGTGATGACCCAAACCCATGCCTGTCTCATGCAGTTCTTTGTAAGAAGTGTAAACCGCTTGACTCTACCAACCACCGCATAACTGTCCATATATTGTCTCATGGAGAACAAATATACTTGTTTCAGATGTCCTATGGCAAGATGCTGTTGGTAAGCTGGGATAAACACGAGACCGTGGTGCTGTCGCACCTGTTCCGCTACTTCTCTGGGGAGGCCTTCGTAGACGTGACGGTGTGGTGTCCCGGACGCCGCTTCAAGGCACATCGAGTCATACTGTCTGCCTGCAGTGCCTACCTAGAGGTGAGCCACCGTAACAAACCCGAAGAGGCTCCATTACGTGGACGTGCGTACAGCCACAGGCAGCCCTTAAAACATTCGTCTCCGTATTTGGGTGGCACCTGATGTCTGTAAAACGTCATTTCGTATTTATACTTGTCAGCTCACAATTGTTTCCAGAGAGCATGAAGGCCATATTCCGTACTGTACATTGATGGCGTTGCCACAATGTTCTATTCAGTAAAATCTAGAATTTAACAGGATGCGGCAGTGATTCTGGGAGCGTCAAATTACTCAGGGAAGTTACAAATTTCGACATTTGTTGAGTAGGAAATTGTTCCCAAGTTTTTGAACTTTATTAGCTTTTACAGTCTGATCAACACTGACAAATTGTTTGATACACATAATCTACCGCTCAAATAACTCCTTAATGAACGTCGTTATCACGAAGGTAAGTTTTTTAAATTGATACGTATCACACAAATCATCATCAGGTATTGCAATTTGTTCAAGACCGAATTAGATGATTACTGGCTGTGGGGCACATAATATTTCTTCAAATAACTTTGTCTGGTTATGTCCACATTTGTTCAATTTTGCCTTATTAGGTGCATATAATTTTGTTTCAGAAAATTGTCTGTTAGGACGTCACACTCATACCGTTGTACCATACAGACAGGTTGCAATCAATTGTTCTCAAGTCCCCTACGACTGCTTGCCAGACAGAGAAAATTAGTAAAACAGTATTTACGTAATTATGGTGCTCTGAGATATACAGCAACTCGTCAGAGGACGTATAGATAGCACCATTTAGTCTGCTGCTGTTCTTGCGGTATAGAGATCAATATCCCCGTCTCCATCTCCAAAACATGTCGTGGAATCGCCAGCTACCATGAACGCAGAATTTCAAATTCGTGGACTTGCCTTGCTGCTGCTTCGTCACAATAACTATACTGAATCACGCATCATTTTGAACAGGGGAAGTCCACAATGAGGACCAATACACCTTCCAAACGTGAGTGGAGTGCATACAGTTACTAGTTACTAAAAATACTCAATGCGCTCACGAGTTACCACTGGCACCCATTATGCAAATTTTAACTTCCACGAGAGTCAACACTGAATTGCATCAAAATTACTCTACTGTGTACTGATCCCCCCTCCCCGTTCCCCCCGTCTCACACTAATATCAAGGCTGACACGACATCACTATTAACTTCCCTTAAATGATGATAATCGCCACAACGGTCTATCTGAGTGAAGTACTTTCGTAGTGGTACTGGAAACAGCTTTCTTAATGAAAATGCTCTAGGCGAACAAATAAATGACAGTGAGCACCTGACGTGTTGATGTGAGTTACGCATCACATAGACACTTCCAAACAAGAATGCTTGTCGCTCTTATACGGTGACACTCATCTCTGTCCTGGACAACCCTCGTGTACTCGTGGCTGCAGGCCAACTGATCCAAATGTCCCTTCTCCTCTCTGTCTTGTGCTCTTGCGTGGTGCCTCGAGAACGCCCAGCTAGAAACACTGCGCTCTCGTGACGTGCCCATAGACTCAAGTCAAAGTATCGCCGCCAGGTTAGCCAAATTACAGGGTGCTCGTAATTAAACTTTCACTGTTTGACCCAATATACACAGAAAACCGTTTTGGTACTCAGCAGGATAGGTCTGTGCGCTGCAGTACCTGCTTGGTACGGCGACTTAGGGCTGAAATGAGAGGATCAGTGTGCATTACAGTTGCAGACAGTGAAACTGGGTCGGGACAAGGTCAGCAGGGCTTTACTCGTAAAGCCGTTTTATCAAAACAACAGCAATATTTCACTTCACACTTCCGGCCTGAAAGATCGTGGTTGATGTATAGAAGTTCTCCTAACGTTTCGTCTCTGACTGCAGGAGACATCTTCAGAGTTAGAGCAGAGAACTGCAACCAGGACTCAAAGGAACGCCGAATATATGGGCAGTGTAGAGGGCAACAAAGGAAATTACATGCGACGGCTACGATATTACCTCTGGTAATGCCAACATTGTCGATTGAAAGTAAGAATGAAGATTGATTACATTCAGTCCTTAATTATGGCATTAACAGAAACAATCCCATAGCCGACGACATGTAATGGCCTGTTGTGCTCTCTACACTGGCCGTATACTGGGCGCTTCCTCGAGTCCTGGTTACAGTGGCCGCTTGACTTCTGAAGATGTCGCCTGTAGTCGGATAGGAAATCTTAGGAGAAAATTATAGTCATCGACATAGGCCTATTAACACGAAAGTTTCAAGCGAAGTTAGTACTGGCCGTGAAACCTTACGTTGCATGAACGGCAATATTGCTGCTGCTTTCCCGAGTAAATGAATACTAAGGGGTCCTCATTCCGTACAGGGGTTGAGGAACATGATGCGGAAGTTCGGGTAACTGGCGATTTGAAAATTGTTCCTGGGAGAGGCTGAAGGCCAGTTCCACCACATATTGATGTATATGTTACTGTTGCCATAGCTGACACTGAAGGACGTAAAGCGCGATTGTCAAGCAGTGCAAGGGCAGTGCCATGATACCTGAAAATTCCATGGTCCGCGTTGTTTCGCGCACCAGCATATTAATATCCATTGCTGTTCCAGGCCGTCGTGGATGCGCTTGGTCGTCAGATTGAGAGACGATTGTAACCTGGAACGTAAACTTGGTACTCTATTAATAACTGTTACCCTCATATGCGGAAGATAAAATGTTTTACTTCGAATGGTTTACCTGTTAAAATGTTTGTCTTCGAATGGTTTACCTGTTATTTCCCTTACGCATGTCGTTACAAATTGTTTCCAGAACTTCCGTTGTCCTAAGATCAATCGTTTCTCGTGAGGGCTCTCTCAAGTGGAGAAAGTATAATTATAACCACCCTGAACGCAAATACGAACGTATCAGATTTTCGATAAGGATAGAAGTAGAAGTATTGTATTAAAACTCGTGAAAACGTAGGGCCTTGAATGCAGGTCTCCCGTTTGCTTTGAGACGGGCTACGCGCTACACCACCGTGGCATTATGACTCAGATAGCTGCACGGACTTGCCTAATCGAGTGCCCTCCATAACACTAACCTCAGTTCACACCTTCAGCCCATTTTCCCTTTCTTAAATTGTCAGCACTGCCGATGCTCTCCGGTACTGGAATCGTACTACAGCTCTGTACGTAATGGGGAAATCCGTACCTCAAGCATAAGTGAACTATTGACCTGATGGAATTACATTTTTTGGGATACATATGAGTCTCGCTTTATCCTCGATAATGATAGAAGCTGAAGTAATGAATCAAAATTTGTGCCAAGGCCAGGATGTGAGTTGATAGGGAGAGCACTGGACAACGTCAATCAAACCATGTGTCTGAACTGCAGTGCCACTGTGGTGTAGTGGTTGTCACAGTAAGCAGGAGACATGGTTCAGATCTCTATATTAGCATAAAAAGTAATTCATTATTTCTGCTTCTGTCCTTAACGAAGATAAAGTTGAGAGTCATATGTCCCCATGAAAATGTAATTCGATTGCATCGATGTATCAGATTTTGCTGCTTATTTAGAGGAACAGCGTCTCACTGCAGATCAGTTGGCTGAGCGGAAGGCGAGTGTAGGTTCTAAATCACGTACACTACTACGTAACACGGTCCACAGAAAGGAGACGCGGTGATTCGGGACACTCCGTGACCTTGTGGTCCAGCCGAAATATATAACGGTTCGACCCGTTTCGAATGATGCTGAGTGGCGGCAGCGGCCAGACAAGCGGTAGCTCGGGGGCTGTGCGTGGCTGTACTGAGGTCAGGCGAGATGAGACGAGGTGAGGGCCGGCCGTGTGTTACAGCGCGTGCTGCTGGAGCAGCCGAGCTGCGGCGGTGAACCGGTGACGGTGGTGCTGCACGGCGTCGAGGCCGAGGACATGCGCCGGCTGCTGGAGCTCATGTACCGCGGCCGCACGCACGTGCCGGCCGGCGAGCTGCCGCGCTTCCTCGACACGGCGGCGGCGCTGGGCGTGCGCCTCTTGCAGTCGGCCGCGCTGCGCGTCTGCGCTGCCACCGACGGCGGCACCGACGCCGCCGCCGACGCCGAGGTGACGCCAGAGCCACCGGCCGACGCCAGCCCCGCCGCCCCGCTGACGCCCCCCAACGGCGAGGCTACGCAGTCCGCGCCTCACAGCGACGACCTGCACATGGTATGCTTCACTGGCCGCTGCCAGTCATTGCAAGTGCCACTGTTTACTCCCTCTCCTACAGTAAGGTGCCAAATTATTAGATTGCTGCACAAGTTCGTAGCGTTTTTGTTTGGATGTTGGTATTCCGGTGGCTGTGTGTTCATTTATCGATTGTCATTTTTTGTCTGTAATTCACTGTTGATATTCAAGTCCACATTTTGCAGTCTTGTCATTTGGAGACACTGAGAGAGCTGAGGACGTTGCGCTGGAAAACTGAGAGCCAAGAGGAAAAATAGGAACATTTCCGGAATGTTCCTCTGTTTGATCTCAACAACAACGACAAGAAAACGGTTCCTCGTTTTAAGTAGGGTCGTTTTGACATTAGTCACTCTCCACATTCAGAGAGATCTTCAGGGTGTGATGAAGATCGTTTAAACGCATTAATCCACAATGACACACATCAGTGTATCAAGAACTGGTGCATGTGATGAACCGTGATCATCCCACCGTCGTGTCACAGTTGCATGAAATGGTGAAGGTTCAATAATCGTGTGCATGGGTACCGCGTGCTGTAAGACAAAATCACAAAAATCAGTTGGTGCGTATATGTGCATCTATGCTTCGTCGTCATCAATTGGCCCGGGAACAATACCCACCATTCCTCTCCTGTATCGTGTGTTGTCTTTATGCTAACATGAGGAAGAGAAAGGAATGGTTGAGTCACGCAAAGTAGCAACTACCCGCACAAGACGTGCGTGGATTCGCGACAGATAATATTATGCATCTGGTGGGAGAGATACGGTTTGGTGTACTACGAATTACTTGCCCAAGGTGTAAACATCAATGCTGAAATTTATTGCCAACAATTGAGACGTCCTGCAGACGTAGTCCAAGGATAGAAACCAGCTATCCTGCATCAAGTGATGCTACTCCACGCATTCTGCTGGTGTGACAAAAACACTATTCAGGATTTGGGTTAGGAAGCCATTCAGCACCCACCTTATTCACCTGATGTTGTGATCTCAGATTTCCACCTTTACCACTCTCTATGGAATAACCTTCACTGAACTTGCTTTCCGGACTGCTGCGGAATCCCAAGCGTCTTCAGACTGTTCTAAATGGTGGAGGAGAGTATATTACAGATGACTAAAGTCTCTGTTACGTGTATCTTTTGTGTTTATTGTCAAACTTCTGGAAAACGCTACGAACTCATACACCAATCTAATGCTACACTCACTGAATGGACAAGATGTTTTTATTATGCAACTTTATTCCCCGGTTTCTTGATGAAGTTAAATTTTATGTATTACTAATGTTACATTTCTGTGAACTTACTGAACTATCTTAACGGAAAACAAATTATTTGAAATACCATTTTTTTTTAAATGAGCAAAGTGTTCAGGTTTTGGGTATGTCCTTCTCCAGCAGCGTAGTCTCTACCGTGTTCTGTTTCCAAAGCCTTAAGAGATTCAGCTTTCCTTACTGGGTGTAGGAATAACCACAACTTCGAAAGCAGACATTTTAATTACTCTGAATTGCCATCATAACACTTTAGACTAAAAAGAAAATTTCACGACCTGACACAGTACGGCCATGTTCTTTACGTCATGTACAGTTATTTTTCAACATAGGCAGTTTGATCAAAGCTTTCCTAGTGAAAAGATAACGTTCTCAGATCTAAGCTGAAATGTGGCGTAAACTTTGTTACCTCTCTCAGTAATCTATTCGTTGACCTCATCATACGAATCAGGTTCTTGAGCGATTTCTGACTTTTATATTTCAGTGCCAGAACGTACAGCGAGGTTATATATTTTGCTGTTACGCTGTATCTTTTCCACCGATCTCGTTTTGTAACGACGTATCGTAACTCTTAAAGGCTTTAATGCTTTCGGTCACATTTGAAATTAATGGGCTGTATGAAGCAGGGTATCACATCCTGTACAGTAACACACTCACGTTCATATTCACAAGATACAGAACATACAAAAACTTATAAAAAATATTTTAATTTCTTTTCTGGGAGGACGAATGATACTGCCACAGAAATAAATTAAGATAGTTACAGTCCCTAGTGCCGACCAAGTTTTTCATGAGGTTTTCGTAGGTTGCCAGATAAGTACCGGATGTGGCAAGCCGGTCGGATTTATTCAGAGCTGGGAACCCTCTCTGTCCCAGCACCAGCACATCTGGTACTTCATCTGCTCGCTCTACTACTTCGAATGGGTAATGATAGTTGTAAAATTAGAGCGAAACAAAATATAAAAACCTGTAAGATTCTTATTACTACTGTTGTTGCTAAACTAGATTTACTAGTATTCAACTGATCTTTAGTACTTTACGATCGCAGGAGACAAATTATCCGTCAGAGAAAGTCATCAACGAGACTGCCGAACTTCTGACAATGGGAAGCACACCGACTTGCACGAGTATCTCATCCGTCAGCCAGTCGCAAGACTCGTCCATCGACGGTCACCAGGCTGATGACGCAGCAGCCGACGGCTCGGGCGCCAGCGCCATGCCGCCCCCGGCGCAACCACCACTGCCGCCCGCACCGCTGCCACCGCCGCCACCACCTCTGCCCGTGTCCTCCCTGCCACCGACTGCTGACGGCCTGCGCCTTTCGCCACCAGTACTGCCCGCTCCCCTTCCACAGCAGCCCTCCACGGTGGACTGGTCCCACGTGCCTCCGCCTCCGCAGACGCACCTCCCGGCGGTGAGCTTCCCTCGCCTGCGGGAGCGCGCCGAGCCGACTTCTACGGAGCTGGGCGCAGCCGTCCAGAGGCGGGGCGACTCGGACACAGGCTGCGACTCGGGCTACTCGACACCGGCCAGCGTCGCCAAACACGACGCGCCGGCTCCGATGGCCACCGCCCACGCCGACAGTTCTCTCCACGGTCACGTAGCGCCCGGCAGCAAGCCCCACGGTGCGGATCGCGGCTACGACGCTAATACGTCCGCCTCCCAAGCAGAAAAGTTTACTGGATTGTGGGTTAAGTCGGATGACCAAGATGGCTCCATTCACCATTCGCCTCAGCCAAGAGTCCCTCCCTGGGAAACGCAACCGTATTCGTTGCCCTTGCAACATCAGGTTAGAGCTAATATTCAACTACAGTTCCTTGTGTTACAATTTAGCGACCCGTGGACTGTCCTACGGTGAACCATTTACGTTATTTGATAGTAAATAACCGCTAACTCACTCACAAACTTCGCCTATTTTATTTCATCATGTTCTCTCGCCATCTATTATCAACCTGCTCTTGCTTCACCATTTAACCTACAACGCTTCTCTTTTGCAACTATTTCTTACTTACCTACATGTAACTAGCTGAAATAATGTAGGGAGTGAAATGTTTGTCAAAAACTCTTTACTTGTACTATTTTACATGCTGTGGAAAACATATCGTTAGAAGGTTGAGGAGCTGCGTGTTAGGAGATAGGTTGTTGTCTCGATTATGGGCCGAAGAGGGACAATCTTTGCTGATCCATGGCATCGTTTTCTGGTATTTCGCTTTCAGAGAACAGCAAGTTCATTTTGAAGTAGCTGAATTCGATTATATAAAAGTAAAAAGCAGAGACAAAATATCAAAAAATAGATGATCTTCATAATCTAAAAAATTATGTTAGATGATATTCTCCAATGAAGTTCATGCAAAGAACCAGAATAATGTATTTTAGTTCGATCATATACACAATTGCTTCTGTAAATCCAAGTTTGGAAAAGGAAGAGATTAGTATGACAGAAATTAAAACGATCGCCAACGACTAATTTAGCAAACATTACACAGTGCAGCAGGACACAAATATTTCAACATACAGGATATACAGAATTGCACAGGAAGTTGTACCACGTTCCTTGATTCCTCATTTAACACTGCTTCTTGAAAGTATTTACGTTGGTTTTCGTGGAACAGTTGCCTATCATCAGGCTTCTGCTGGCTGATGTTGCTCAGAATATTTGTAACGCTCCCCATGGATCAACCAAACATGTGACTATTTGTGGTGCCCCACATTAGTTGCGCTCAATATCGACAAATAACCATTTTTGATAAGAGATTCACATACTTGAAAAATATTCAGTGAGGTGTCGCATAAGTGTTTTACAACCAATATTGTTTGTAGACCCACTGCATTGTCCAAGTATGCTACCGATTAAAGGAATTCTGCTGTCTGCCTTAACTACGACTGAGCTATGACAATTATTACCAGAGACCAACTGAGTCACTTCTGTATGTAGAGACTGAATACAATGTTTAGTAAATGGTTTCTCAGTACATAGTGGTGTAAACTGAAAACGTTTCGTTGTGCAGGTTAATCCCAAAGATGGGGGAACTCCACTCAAAGACCCCACCAGTGGGGGATTCTCATCGTCGGATGCCTCTGACCACGAGCAGCAGCAGCGCGCCCGCTTCAGCCCCCCGGACGGCCGCCCCCGCTACGCTGCGCATGCACCACCCCCGGTCCCCGCCCCCGGGCCCGCCCCCGCCGCTGGCAGGGCGCAGCCGCCCTGGAGCCCCACGTCGGCAGCGCTGGTGAAGCAGCTGGAGGAGGTCTCCCTGACGCAGCGGCCGGCCGTCCAGGCCAGCAGCCCGCCGCGCGTCTTCACCGAGCTGCTGCCGCCCGAGACAGGCTCCCAGCCCAGCGACGGCGCGTCGTTCGCCGTGTCCTCCACAGACGAGCGGCAGGACACCCAGCGTCCCGAACTTAAACACGAGCGCAGCACGAAGCCTGCCTACGCGGCAGGCGACGAACCACCACTTCAGACGGAGTCGTCGCTGCTGCCCCAAGATCAGCAGCGACAATTCTTTGAGGAAAACGCTCCAGATGATCCCCCAAAATCGAAATCAAAGGACGGAAAGGAAAATATTTGCGAGACATGCTGCAAGAAGTTCGCGACACGTTATTCGCTCAAGGTACGTCACAAATTCTATCTTACAAATAAAAAAACATTTTCAATCTCTTTCAGTCAGTGTACGATGAGGGAAAATACAGACAAAACCAAGTCTGATCTAATACTGGGTGATTAAAATTAAAGCGCAGATACTCACAAAGATCCAGAATGGACTGTATCATCATCGTATTGAGGCAAAATCTGGTAGATGTAATGTTTTGATGCGGAATCGATTTGAGCTTAAAAATAATTAGTTCCAATGTTGGCCACGAGGTGCAAATCTGGCGCTATGAATGCATCCAAGACGTAGAGAAATGTTTCCACGTGTGATGGATTAGCAACGGGACGTGCGCAGAAAATGTGAAACATGTGATAATGGATCAATTTGCACAGTGTGAGCACTAGAGACGTGGACGAGATGCTACATCCGTTAAACGATCTGATCAATAGCTGCTCGCAGCAGTTCCTGTATACTGGTCACCAGATCAGGTAGACTCCGAACGTTCTTTTAGATACCCACGAGCCCAAAAGTCGCATGGATTCAGATCAGCTGACCTTGCAGCCATGCATCTGAAAAACCTCTTGAATAACACTTTCATGGAAGGTGGCATTAAGTAGATCTTCCACTGAACGAGCGACATAAGGTGTTGCGTCATCTTGCACGAAAACAGTGGTTCCCACACAGCTCTGCTCTCCCAAAGCAGGATTTACGTGCTGTACATGGAGGTCTCCATAACGTGTACACGTGACGGTACACCTGACACGTCCTCTGGGAGTATTCTCTTCAAAGAAGAATGGATCGAGATTGTAAAAGTGCTTCTGCATCCACACCGAACAGCCACACAGGGCAACTGCTCAGCCGGCCGGAGTGACCGAGCGGTTAAAGGCGCTACAGTCTGGAACCGCACGACCGCTACGGTCGCAGGTTCGAATCCTGCCTCGGGCATGGATGTGTGTGATGTCCTTAGGTTAGTTAGGTTTAAGTAGTTCTAAGTTCTAGGGGACTTATGACCACAGCAGTTGAGTCCCATAGTGCTCAGAGCCATTTCAGGGCAACTGCATTTCCTCTTAGTGCACAACACGAGGTTTAGCAGTACCCGAAATTCGGCAGTTTCGTGTGTTCAGTGCACTTTATAGTGCACAGTGTGCCTCGTCACTTTATAAAACATTGCTCGGCCAAATCTCATCAACTTTAATCCATGCCAGAAACAGAAGAGCAACTTCAGAAGTTTTCTGCAGACAATGAGGTCTCAGTTGCTGCACCGTCTGTAATGGTACCAGTGTAAAATAAACCGCAAAACCTTCAGTACTGTTGACCATGTGATAAACAAGTATCGTGACACTGCACGGGCACTAGCACAACCCAGAGCACTCGCAGGAACCTCGTGAGTGTCGTCCACTGGGACAGAACGCTTTTCTCTTCCACATACCACTCCAATCTCACGTGTGTTTTAGAATTTCATTATCACCTTTTTAAACCATTTAATGACGTTGGGCCTCTACTCAGACCTTCCAGTCGGCGATAGTCTCTCTCTGCGGTATTATAATTTCTGCCTTTCCCGTATAAAGAGTTTCACTAACAGGCATGGTCTCTTTTGTCAGTAGCCATGCTGTTCACTCGCTAAAGCGCCGGATTTCCAACTGGTGGCCACAATTGGACGAATTTTAAGCGTAAATCTGTTCCGCATTATCGCTTTAGCATATACACGAAGTTTCGCTGCGATGCTCCAATTACAGTTCTCATTGGTCCTCCTTGAGTAGGAGTACCTTAATTAGAAACACCCGGTTTGTTCATCTATATCATATTCCACAGTTATACAAAATGTATCGCAATTAACAGTGGAAACGGACATTGGTAAAAGTACATGATTGGAAGAAGAAAAACATTCCAATGAGCGTGGGTCCACAGTCTAGTTCTTTTGCGAGATTTTTCTGATTCCTTGGTTAAGAGACGTCACTGACTTCAGCATCAAACATTGTCCCATTTATTTCACATATATTTTAATTATTAGCTTTTCCATGAAGTGTTCATCTCATTGGCCTCAAACTTCACGCATGCTTACCTTTATAAGAAATACGTTGGTACTCTAGAGATTTATATTTTGAAATGTACTCCGTAATCAGATCTGTCAATTGGGGTATTCTATGTGTGGCCTTACCATTGGGCTGCTTTGCTGCAGTCGTCTAAGAGCTGAAGGAACTATTATTACAAATACCCTCTGATCATATTGTAAAACCTGACCGAGCTATATAGTTCGCTGCTCCAGTTTGTTAATCCTATCAGTGGGAATGTTGTACGCTTCATAATCAGATGACGCCAGACACAAAAATCTGGAGGATTCAGGTCAAGTGATGTTGGGGATCAATGTACGAGCCGTGTTCGACGTATAATTCTGCACTGTAATAGCACCAAGTATACCATCTTATTAGTGGAACAACCTTAAATAATCACTGAAGATGCCACCGCAAGAATTGAGCGTGCACTCGACAATGAAGTTTCATTGGAGCAGTATGTGACCCAATGAGACGATGAGCCAAGAGTACTAACGTCACATTAAAAGAGAAACGTTGCTGATGTAGTCCCATAAGTAGCTTGTAAATTTACGTCAGATTTGAACCCAATCAAACAGAGACTTACTGGAAAAGTTCACGTTGGAGTACATTTGTACAAACTCGGACAGTAATTTGTCCTCATCACACATTCGCAGTTATCTCGTAAACTGATCGTTTGGGAAATCATCCTAGCAAGAACAGTTTTTCTCCATTATCTTATAGTTTGACGCTTTTCAGTTTTCAGTATTAATTATGATACACCCCGAATAACACATATCTAATGAATTAATGAAGAAATTATTGACTCAGAAAGAAAGTAAAATGTCTGTATATGTATCGAAATTCTCTTTTCTATTATTTCTGATAAAACTGTGACGCACACGTTTAAACCCATATCCTTGTCAAAGAATTTTAGTTCCTCGCACTTGATTGAATCTGAGTGGAATCAGGATCAAATTATTTGTAGTGTTTTCCTTTGTGTTAGGGATAACAGTAATAAGAGCATATCCTTACTATTAATGTCGTGTTGAAGGAGGACTCAAAACCTACATTTTTATTCAGGCTACGCATGGCAAAGAGTAAATCAAATCTCGTACTTGCCACTACGTGTGAAATTTTCTTTTCCTGTGAAGAGAGAAAATTAATAACTATTCGTCCCTCGTATCGTACATTAACCTGCTTAACTTGTGTGAAGATGTATTATGGAGGCAGTAGAATTACTGGACAGCCTTGCTACAGCATCGGTTCTCTGCGTTTAATAAACGGGAGCATTGAGTTTTTTCGATGATTTGCGATTATCCGAACGCTTCCGTTACACTTTCGTGTGATATGTACTGACTGACCTGTTTCGATCGCACTGGATGTCTACTCTTACTTCTGCTTGATGATGGCTACAAACACTTTAGGGCGAATTAGGTACGGTACTTGTTACTGTAGCATCTTTTGTGCTGTCTCTTTTACAGATATAACACATTTTCCTAGAATTTTCAATACTTTCCTCCCATTCAGCTTCCACATTACTGATTTTCCGTCTTAACCCCGTTTTACACCTTTTCGTCCTTATACCCCTAAATATTTAAACGGCATGAGAGACTGAAGATATTTACCATTAGTTTTGCAATCGTATTCTGAGGGATTCATTTTCTTTGTCATGGCTTTAATATTCCATTTACGAATTTAAAGAGACATGCCATTCAGCATAGCGACTAAAAATACTAGAGAAGTCCTTCAATTCCCAAAATTCTTCCGACGAAGATTCCTTCTGGTAAATATCACACTTCATTGAGGAATAACATTTTTTAATATCAGTATTCTCATTTTGCAAGGTTGATAACCAATCAACTTTCATGTTCTGAAGTGCGGTATCATGTAGTAATATACGCAGATTTATAACCATATGCATACGTATTGTGTCGGTGCTGCTCAACAGCCCTTAACTATGTGAAGAAAGTAATTTATGAGCCTGCTTTGAAATTTATTGTTATTACGCAGAGTGCACTCCAGACAAGAAGATGGAACGTGAATATGCAGAATTTGTACTAAGACTACATAAGTACACTAATTCTTCATATCATTTTTGACTCCACAGTAGAAAGATGCCATACAGGCTGGTGATGATCTGTTCGTCCTAAAGATGATAATGAATAAGGACTTATATCATCAGCAGTTCTCGGTGATTTTAAAATACCACTTTCTTCAAATGAAGTACATAATTTCTTTACTTGTTGCAGCGTGATATTTTTAGTACCCTGAGCTGGAACTCGTGTCTGTCAACAGGTACACGAACGTACGCATACGGGAGAAAAGCCACATTTGTGTACTCAGTGCGGGAAGCGTTTCAGCCAGCGTCGAAATTACCGCTACCACCTGTCGCTACACTCTGGCTCGAGAGAATTCGAGGCGTCGTGTCCGGAGTGTGGCAAGGTGTTCAGCGACCGGGGCTACCTGAGCTCGCACATGAAGATCCACCGCGACCAGCGCGAGTACGCCTGCACCGAGTGCGGGAGACGATTCAACCAGCGCGTCGCCTACAACATGCACATGCGCACTCACTCTGGCGAGCGGCCGCACCGTTGCAACGTCTGCGACAAGGCCTTCTCCCGCAAGGTGCTGCTCAGCCAACACATGCGCACGCACACGGGAGAGAAGCCCTTCGTCTGTCAGGTACTTGCTCTTCTACCTTCCTTTAATTCAGTAAGGTAGACTTTCCCTCTTCCTCTCTCTCTCTCTCTCTCTCTCTCTCTCTCTCTCTCATTCACACACACACACACACAAACACACACAAACACACACACACTCACACACACACACACAGACACAGATATACACACACACACACACACACACACACACACACACACATACAAAAGATTGCATATTGTCACGTGTCTAAGATGTATAAAACGTAAACTATGGAAACCAGAAGATAAGAGACTGTATAGAAAAAGAAAATTAAGTAGATGTCATTCCACCCAAAAGTTATGTGAAACCTACCGTCCTGTGTACAAAATAGTTCTATGAGAGACTCTCTGTACAAACTGACTATGAGTGCGTTCTGTAGACAGGAAATAGGAATAGACTAAAACATTAGGATAAGGCACGAAGCAATGCAACTGCTTGGGAGAGTAGAATTGGCCTACTAACTAGGTGAGTCAATGCAAGTCAACTGTGCCGTGACGCAAAGGAAGGAGTAATACTGACAAAATTCTGCTAGTCAACTTCAGTTTCATATGTGCTTACCAGCATATCACCTGACACACACACAGAGAAACACGGCCAGAATCAGAGAGAGACTATACTGGCAGCACTGTCACTTCACCTTGCATGAGAGGTGGACGGGTCTGAGCTCGAAACAGTAAAGGCAAAGACTGCGTCCTGGTTTTCACTCACAAATATAACGGACGATCAAAAAGTTTCCAGTTCAGGACGTTGCTGCAGCTTATATGCAACATAGTCCGAGTCCGATGCGGATTTATAAGCACCGACACGTAGGCAAGTGTTTAATGCTGTATTCGCGTCTTTGCGACGTGCGTGTGGTAAATGCAAACGTGAACTACAACGACGTTATTACCAAATCCGTACAAACACGACCATCGTTCGGTCATTCTTTCCATGGTTGCCGATGGGCAAACAGTGTTAGACACGCATCGGAGAACGAAGAATGTGTAATGGGCAGCACTTTTGTCGCAAACCACCATTATAGAATGATGGGCCATGTTATTTATTAATAGTGCACGTAACCATATCGCTAATGTCGGAATGCAGAAGTTACGGCAACTCATGTGGGAGACACTCGATCCCATGCCCTGTAGTCATGATCTCCCCCCACGGGATTATCACGCCTTCGTACCCTTAAAAAAAAGTCTAGAAGTGTCGAAGATTCCTGTCGGGCGAGGATGTACACCAAATTGTTGTTGATTCTTCACGCACCAGGATGCGGTATTTTAGCAAACGGATGTCTTCAAGGTGGTCTTTCGCTGGAATGATTGCCTCAATGCTCACGGCTATTTTGCCTGATTGGCTTACCGATTCTGGACTGAGCAGTTTTGGAGCGGAGTCTTTTGATCGCTGCTTACGCAGAGTGGTGAATCGTTAACGCAACCGCTCTCGTTTAGCGCGGCCGGCTGGCGAGGCCGGCTACTGTGCCCGCGCCGCGGGTGACAGGAAGTCGGTAGTAAATATATTACGGTTTGTCGCATATTTCTGACACTTAAAAAGTAAAAATAAATTACGTATATTAAGCAAGGAGCTGCTAAAACTGTCTCTCTTCGTTGTTCAAGTATGTCTGGCACGAATTTAGGAAATTGCTCATTACCCGCCACAGTTCTCTCTGTGGAATGCAGGAATTTCTTGGTGAATGTTAATTCTAAGTCTCCCCCCCTCCCCCCCACCCAGGGATAAAAATTGCAGGGAATTAAATCGGGGTAATGAGGAAGCCGTATCTTGTTAGTAGTAATTCTATTTTGGAACACTCCATTAATTTCTTGTAATGAGAAGTTAGCTGTTTGTGCTCTCGCAGATTCCTAGTCGCGAAGGCACATTCTGTCTCAGGTAACTCGTAAAAAAAGAAGGTTGAAGAAAAAGAAGAGGCCGACAAATACTTTACACAAATCGCTCACTATCAAGTGTCCCCGGGTAAAATATGCAGCTCGTTATTCTCTCACAGCTAATAGCTCATCATACACCTACTTTTTTGTCCACACAGAGGTGCGTCGTGTATTATGTTAGGGTTTTCAGACCTGCAGTGAAGGTTATTTTCTTAATAAACGTCTCCACTTAGGTGGAACCATGATTCGTCTCAAAAGACGCACCCAATTCAAAGTCCATTCAAAAAACCACAATCCTTTTACAGTGCAGTATTTTTTTTATTTCAGTAACATTCTAGTCGTTTGAACAAACCTGTGGAAAATTCCCATTTGCTGCGAAAATCGTGGAACTGATTTTCTTCGGAGACCTTCCCAGAGCATGCTCAACTCAATCCAGAGTTTCCTTTCAAGAACACTTCTCGTTTCACGAACTTTATCTATCGATCAATGAATCGTACTCTGTTTACTAACTTGAACATCAGAAAATCAGTATATTTGTAGAATAATTGTATCTCGCCATTTCACTTCAAACACACTGAATTGCGTCGCCTAACAAGGATTTGCACAATATTTCTGCACAAACAAAGGCCTCGCACCGGAGGGGAAATATTCTCCCCGACAGTGTCGCCTCCTGTTAGATATCCTGTATCACAGCAGATCGCACTATGGTACATATAACCCTCATAAGACACACAACGACAATCTCGTCGGCGACTCCATAGCTCTAACCCGTTTTAAGCTGGACCTAGTACCATAAAACCTATCAGTAACAAGGCCAATGAGGTAGTGAATAAGAAGTAGCAGTTCCTATAAACGTCTGTTGCGCCTTCTGTAACGTATAGCACCAGCAACATTCACACGCTCCAAAAAACTGTAGGTTCTCCCTACAGTGTTTCATGTTCTTCTAGACGCCTGTGGGTGCAGAGTGGTATAATGACGTGCGGTTAACCAAAGGATTCGTGCAGAGTTCTATGTGTGATAAATCTTTTGAGATCTGTTCGCACAATCACTCCCACAAATAATGATAGGCGACTACCAAATTGTAGACTATACAGGCAAGAGGGGAAGGCCAATGGTGTCCAAAACACAAGCGTCATGTATAAAGTTAAAAGGAAACATTGGCATAAATGTAGTAGGAAACAGGAACAGAATAGCAAAACTATCACTATGTACCTATGACCCAACATGAACCAACAGCTTATCACTTGACGATAAATGATAGCAGACACAGTGAAATCTGAATAAATAACAGCTATAGGGGCAAAGAATAAAAATTTATATCAGAACTGATTGGGCCACACTCAAATGATCGAGAATTTTAAAAGTGATTCGAGAAAACTCCTAGGTCAAGATCGCAAATTTTCTTTACTGATTACCGGTCCCGGCTCATTACCGAGCCATTTTTCATATCTAAAAATTCAGAATACTTCATGTAGAATTTTTATGAACAATAAAAATGCATCCAATAGTTGAATTTCCATTATGCAGTACATAACAATATAAAATGTTGTTCAGTTTGTGACATTCATTTCGCATCTTTGTTAGAGCTATGTCGCCAAGGTAAAATTAAAATCTTGTAGGCATAACTGGAAAATATTAAAACGTGACACAATAAAAATGCAAAAATATATAGTGAGTAATATGAAGTACCATACCTAAAGTAAAAACCTTTGTTGGTTATATAAAATAACGTTAATCACTGATCACATGTTGTTATAGGGCCCATTTTGCCACTGATGTATACAAACGATCGACAGCAATGAGTGATGCATAGCTCAAGTGTGGATGAAAACAAGATATCATTTCTAACACTCACACCAGAAACAGTGGTGTGTATGTGAGGCAGCCGTCAGCCAGCTGGCTGAGGTGTGGTGGCGTCATGGCTACACGGTAACTTGGCCTGATAGGCGGCGCTACCATCCACTAACTTAATACAGCCGTGGCTCTAATAAGATAAAGAATATAAACACAATTTATGTTTTTTGTAAATATATGTCATACAAATATGATAACTTATATTCAGATCAGTACATTTATAGCGAATAAACACTAAGTGTTATTTGAGTTTTAATTAATAAAAAATAAGAAGTACTGAATGCGAGGAAATTACTACTAGAGACAGAAAGTTATTTTAAATACAAAAAAATAAACAATATTACTAACCAGGATACATAAATACTTTATATTGAATATTAGGACGAAATAATATCGTAACCCCAGGAGTAGGTGATGGATGCAACAAGCTCGATCAATGGCTATGACAGCCAACTAGTATGTATGTGGCTAACCAACAATAGTAGAATGGAACTATTAAGTGTTACAGAAGAGAGAATATAATCTCGAAAGACAAGAATTTTATCAATGTGATCTTATGCTTAGCTATTTGTTACACAATATGAATTTCTGACATGTACAATATATGTCAAAAGACGATAAGCCAATGGCTGTTGCGTAGTATTCCAGTTTATTGCGTAAAATGTTGGTGAGGTTGACCACATTCGGAAACCGAAATCTAAAATTCATAAAATACGTATATAACACAAATGTAGCTTATGGTCTAGGTGTTTCATAAATTCGATACTCTGTGAGTTACTTCTACAATTTATGCCTCATACAAAAGCAGTGAATAGTTGAAAGTTACATATTGCTATAACCACAGATCCGGGTGTTAACTACAGAATATTAAACGTGACACAATAAAATGCAAAAATACATATATATTGTGAGTAATATGAAGTACCTTACCTAAAGTAAAAATCGTAGTTGGTTATATAAAATAACGTTAATCGCTAATCACATATTGTTATAAAGTTAGAACTAAAACATTAGACTTCAAGAGAGGTGTTTCAAGCAGAAACTGGCAATCAGTATAGAAAATGTGCGATCTTGAAGCAGGATTTTTTTCTACACATGTTACAAATCAACATGTCGCATATCTGCACCCACAGACAACGATCGAGAATTATTTGAGTAATAAAATGGTTGTATCTCGTCATAAATTCCATTAGGATCTTCTTTTCTATTTCTTGATTGTGGCTAGTTATGGACAACTGTATCCAATTTCGTACCGTCCCTATTGTAAGTCTTATGATCAAGCGGCACTATGGCCGACTCAACAAATGTAAATAGGCCATAAGACAGACAATGGAGTTTTTACGTGTTACGATTACTCTAAATATAAGTCTGGTGAAAACACCCTTAAAGTGCATTAACTTTAAGGGGATATTCCTCTTTCAAAGCGTGAAAAATAGATTATTTTCGTGATTTTTTTCTGGTAAAGTAAAAAGTAGTGTTAAACCTGGTGATACAGTTTTGTCTGATATAGTTTTATTGCTTACACCACTTTTTCGTTCTCGTCGGACGCTCCCTGCAACCACACAACTACGTGGATGGATCCTTAGTAGCCGGAACATTGGTGATCTACGGTAATTCATGAAGTTCTTCTATTGCAACTGTGACAAAATAATTTAGTATAAGTAATTTTTTACATATTTTCTATGAGCGTATATAGGATAACTAAAAAACATTAAGTTCCAATAAATTGGTGACGTTCTGAAAAAAGGCCATTTTGTTAGTCCAAGATATCGAGACAGAAACGTACATCGAAAATAGAGTTTTGAAGATATCGGAAAAACGCTGCGTAGATGCCAGAGAATTCAAGAGCCTTAAGACAGAGAAATCAGTAGCAACTGAAATGATTATTTCATCACAATTCCTTACCATACCTCCATTGTGCCTCACCATTAATATTTTATTATTCATTACAGAAGAAAGATAAATCCTTGTCTCTATACTAGTGCTTGATAAAAGACTAGAAAGAGAAAAAAAGATCCGATTAGGTGACTCTAACGACCTGCTTACCAATTTCTAGACTATCGCCGTGGCCAACTGAGTTAACGGGCTCATGAGACTTAGAACCACCATTTCTTGAAACCATTTCACAGGTGCATCGTATTACAACAGCTTTCATTACATCCCAATATGTTCTGCAAAACTGCGAAAGTTGAACAACGTTGCTGACACGTTAGGATTCGCTTGCTTTTAAGCTTGTATTTCGTCGGAGGCACTTATTGGAAATAGAAACGTGTGCTGCGGTCTTAAGGCTTAGGCCTGAAGCTGGTTATGATAATTCAACAAAAGTGTTGCTGGTTGTAGGAATGTCTTCCTTATTGGTATACGTTACAGGAAAAAAAAAAATGAGTGTCAGAAGCACTATGCTTTCAGCAGGCCTCGGTCACGGGAGGACAAGGCCCCTGCACGGAACATATGGGCGGGGAAGGGATAGCAGTGCCGTTTGGTCTGGTGTCGGACATGCCGTGACGCGGTACACGCGCTACGCGCCCTGTCCTTGAATGCTGTGTGTTTTGCAGGTGTGCGGCAAGCGGTTCTCGGACCGCAGCAACATGGCGCTGCACGCGAGGTCCCACTCAGGCCTGCGGCCCTACCTCTGCGCGCACTGCGGCTGCAGTTTCTCCAAGAAGGACCACCTGCGCGCGCACGTCGCCTGCCACGTGGGCGCCGTCGCCGCCGACGAAGGCCTGCTCACCCTGTCCGACGAGTCGTCGCCGCCGCCCGGCGCAGTCGGCCCGCCGCGCATCACCAGCGTTATCATCAGCACGGCGCCCTCCGTCGTACCTGCCACCACCGTCACCTCCCTGCCGCCACTCCCACCGCCACCCCTGCAGCCGCCGCCCCCGCCGCCGCCGCTGGCGCCACCACCGCCCCTGTCGATCTCGCTACCACCACAAAACATCGGCGCACCACAGTTCGCCGTCACATAATCGTGCCCGAGCGACCGTACTTCTGTATCCGACGGCGGACGTCACCTATGCCTCGAGAGAAATTTCGTCGAGAACTTTGTTCACTGTCCTCTCAGGCACACATTCACTAATGCCTAATACGGCGCTGGATTAATCATTCACCTCGCAATGCTACGACTACGCTGGTAGTGAAAATCGACAAAACCGACTTGAAGACCAAAAAAATGTCGAACATTAAGATATTAAATCAAAAATATTCGTGTACTCAGCAGCGTACTGAGGCAACAACTGGTGTCATGATAATTTTCCTAGAAAAGAAAGTTCACCATTGCCATCTTCTTCTCAGGAGAACACCAGCAAAGGCATATTGTGAATGACTGTAAACTGTGTTAGTGCGGAGTGATTTGGAGATTTACAGGTACATATGGAAGTATTAGGCAGCAAGGTGTTGAACTCTAACGGAATAACATAGACACTTCTTCGCATACCTCTATAAATAGCTTTAACGTCTACGACAACCAACAACGTCCAATGACGTTAGGAAAAAAAGAAAGCTAATTAGAAGCTCTGATCAACTGACCCTTGTCGCAGTACGTGTCCAATTACCGTCTAGTACTGAAATGCGAGCAGTACATCCACTGGTTAATAGGTGAAACTTACTTGTCATTTAACAAAATGATAGGGACGACGTAAATCAGATATGAATTCACAAAACCTCAGAGGAGTAAAACTCAGAAAATAACTAGAAAGAGGAGGAAGAAAAACAAAAGGAATTATCAACACATGATGTATGGACACCAGTCAGCACACACCGACTAAAGAACGCACTGGGATCAGCAGCAAGTATTGTAGCCGAACAGTTCAGGGTATATTCCTCACTTCATCACTACGTAATATTCTTCTTTATATATAAAACGTTGCTGTATTATCGTGTGTTTCATATTCCTGTATTCGCGTATTTTCTTTTTCATCGATGTTTGTAGTGTCAATGAAACAGCGTAAACTTTTCGCAATTCCCAGTATCTTCGTCTGGGTCTGTGAAACAATATCTATAAAGTTGGCCACAGTGGAAATCGTACCTTTCTTTGTTGGTGTTATAGCCACAGTAACAGTTCCTTGCTTATTTGAAAGTGTACGGTTATTAAGCAGAATTATTTGTCTCATTGCTTTGTCATACGTTCTTGATACTCGAATTTGAGAATACTGTCGTGTATAAGTTTCATTTGGTATCACATGAACTACTTAAATTAATTCATAATGTTTTGGGACAAGTGTATATGCTGAAAGTCTCATTTAATAGGAAAATCATCTTCACATGAAGAGCTTAAAACATAATAACTTCTGCGAAGTTCTTCTGATGATTGTTATATTACGTTATAAACAACATCTCTGATCACATGAAGACTGAGAAGGGATCAATAAACTCCACATCATATAAGAAAAAATTAAAATAAGTTATTTTTATACAATTCGCGAAATACGGATCGTGTAATGTACCTGCAATGAAAAACTGAACTTATTGTTGTGTCACTATTAGAATAGAAAACGATATATTATGTCACATATGGTCGTTGTACATAGGCTTCAAAGAAAAAATTAAATAAAATTGTATTGAGTTTCCTACCTTTACGTTTTTCAGTTCATCTGCTTTTAAAAAGTGCTTCCTGGTGAATAAGACGAGATAAATAACAACAGCTTCTAACAGTTAATTTAACAATGACATAAGAAAAAACTTCAGTGATATTTCCTGCAACACCTCGCCTTCGTCCTTACATGTTGCTACAAATTTTATTTATTTGCTTGCGTAACAGCGGGGTAAAAGAAAACTCGGAAACTTTTCTTCCTAAGGTGCTGAACGTCAATAAAGGTAGGTACTAGTTTGTTAAATTGTTGTGTAAACAAACACAGGGAAAGGATTTAAATAAGGACGAGTCCGTGTTTAAAAGTATTTGTGACAAAAAAGGTTTGATATTTTAATGTAGATCAAAAGGCGCATCACACATACAGTATCTTGAGGTCGGCAATCCTCCTCCACTCCCACACAGACACATAAGTTCTTACGGGAACTGTTTCCACAGGGAATGTCATCCTACAAACTGATGCTGGCAGTGCAACACCCACTATATAGTCATACATACTTGCTTGTTCTGCAATCTGTGGGAGCTTTCTAACGAGAGAATCTAGCAGGCGGGTACCTTGAGTCTTTGCATCAACAAGACTATAGTTAATAGCAGCCTTTTGCAAGTTGGTATAGAAGGTATAGAGACCAAAAGAACATTCCAAGGAACCCAAAAACTCTATAACATAGATTTCGTTTCTGTGGAGGTCCACAGCCTCTAAATATTTTACTAACGGAAACATAGCCCCTTGTAGGCTGTACATTAATGTTCTTTATTTAATTTGTGTGATTAGCTAATTCTGACGTTGGGTCATTTTCAGGCATGTGCGTGACACCATTTGAGTTCTCAGGCTGCAGTACTCGTTGTTGCAGTTATTATTATATGACATGAGATGGTGTACCATTGTCATGTGGATTCTGTCCACAAGTATTTATGGATAATGTCGTGTGGCCAGATATGTATAAGATGAATCCGATACCAAAAACACGAATAAAGTTATGTACATAGTTGATGTAAAGCGTGTGGTTAAAACCTACGCAAAGTGAAAGTTAGCTAATCACACAACTTAAGTAAAGAACATTAATATAATCCTACAAAGTACCGTGTTTTCATTTCTATGATATAAGCAATCATGCTACAATAGCACAGGAAACGGGCTTCTCCTTAAAACGTATTACCTCCCCTTCGAAGTCGCTTTCTTAATATTACTTACTGTTCTTGCAACGCCATTTTCATCTTTGGAAGCAACGTCATAAGATTCCTCTAGTGCAACTCTGCAGTCGCTGGCAATCCGAGGGAGACTGTCAGAAATCCAGGGAGCCTGACGACGTACTCAGTATCAGCCAACAGACATACTAAATAAAACTTTGTTAACTAAGCTGCTGGGAACTACCATACTACAGCTGCCTACATCTATCTCTTGCATTAAACTACATAATTCTTGAGGCTGCTAATATAATGTAATACTTACTTTTTATTGACGTTCATGCCATCTGTTGCGCTCACATTACGAGTATTTCATGAAAATCCAATAAAAGCAAATAATATTAACTCCACATATCTTCGAATATCCCATACATTTACATTGGCAATAAAGTCATACAGCTCGTGCTATAAGAAATACATTTAAAAATTTAGATCGAACACTACAGATATAGTGATCATATGTTTAAAATTCTCCGAAAATAGCAGGCGAGAGCGGCAGAGAATATCATTGTAATTATAAGTGGCAATTTTTGAGAATTTAACTTCAGTCATTTAGGAGAAAAGTGTAACTGAATGATAAAAATTCAGGATTCCGGAAAATCGCAAAAGAAGGTCTATGAACTTATTAGCTCAACACTATGCAATTTACAACACTAAGGTTGCCTCCTTGGAAGCAACTTTTGCAGATCTCTCTCCTTCGGTTACTCAGCCGATCAATAACATTCAGATATAAAATCATATTCCTTCGAATAGGTAAAACTCCATCCTAACAGATCTCGGAAGAGCCTGATGGTACTCGCCGACCGCGGTGTCGTCCTCATCATGTAGGGGTCGCTAGATGCGGATATGGCTGGGCATATGGTCAGCACACCGCTCTCCAGCGGTATGTCAGTTTTCGTAACCTGAGTCGTTGCTTCTCAGTCAAGTAGCTCCTCAGTTTGCCTCACAAGGGCCGAGTGCACCCCGCTTGCCCAACTCAGCTCGGCAGACCGGACGGTCACCCATCCAAGTGCCGGCCAAGCCCGACAGCGCTTAAGTTCTGTGATCTGACAGGAACCGGTGTCAGCACTGCGGCAAAGCCGTTGGTCCTTCCAATAGGTACACCTATCTTTTTTTTTCAGACCATGAAACCTAGAAATTTCATCATCACTGGAAGTTATTTCTGTATCCATTACACCTATCTTCACCATTCTCTGCCCGACGAGTATACGTTTCGGTATTCACACCGCTATGCAGCTGTTACACCATTGAGATATCTTCTAAGAGGATCTGTATTTGGCAGATCCCAACATTTAGGCTTCATTGGCTCCATTACAGAAAGGAATGGTTGTGATTTTATTACGTGAGTGTACATCCAATTTCTGCAGGTAAGGGTCGAAGCAAATGATTTATATTATTCGGTGTTGCTTTGAACTGGTCTCCTCGATAGCTCCTTTTGGTCGTAAATTATTTTATTTCCGTCAGTATTAACGCAGAAAACACATACACTGGAATAGAACTACATACAAGTAACTATAAGACAGATGTACCTCAAATTCCGAAAGGAAGAAGTAAACAAATATATCATCAGACCTACGGTGGAGCTAAACAACAGTCTTCTAGATAGATCTCGACTTACGATCCGGTAGTTAGAATCTTCTAGAATAAATCCGTGTTTTTCAACCCATGTCTACTGAAAAAAGTATGGGAAATAATAATACATCACGTATTCTGAAGCATTTTAAAAAGACAGGGGGCCATTACACCTGTGAAACATTACATTCAAACTAAATTTGTGATCAAATGCAAAGTGGAAATGTCCATAAACTTTACAATTGTGTATTCAGTATGAAATGCTCCTTTCTATAGGGGAGAAATTCATTGGAGATGATCCCCTTAGAAAAGCAAGTGAGACTGAGCTGTAGACTATCCGCCATTCATTCCACCTGCACACGGGTAAATGAATCTATATAGAAAGTTAGAAATGGGGTAGGGTTTACAGAAAAGAAAAATGGGTTAACCTATGACTTTGTATTTCTGTCACTGACGGCAAAATACTTAAAAGTTGGGGTGGACTGAAGCGGACAGCGTCTCGAAAAATGTTTGCGTGATGGACATCGATAAACATAGGAGAACGGATACAGAATGTAATCCAATTAAATCATGGGACTCTGAGGGAGTCAGGAAATGAGATGGTGAATGTAGTTGAATGGTTTTGCCATTCTGGGCGCCAAAAATGCTGACTGCAGCAGAAGGATGTAAATACAGACTGGTAGCAGCAAGAAACCTTTTTGTGTAAGTATTTATCTTCAGGGCACCTATATATGGAAATAAAAGACTAACAATAGGCAATACAATAATGTAGTGCCACACAAGGTTAGATAGCTGCTTCGAATAACGAATAAGCTATGGAAGATCTTTATGGCACAAAATGTCTAAAAGACGGTAAAGTTTAGTAGGCGTCAATGGACAAACTTGGAGCGAAAAGTGTAGGGGCTGAAATTTGTAGACGGAGGTTGAAGGGTGACAATGAAGCCACACTTCATATAATTATGTGGTTTAATCCATCTTTCATATGATTTTGTGGATGTATCAGATTTTGCAGAGTTATTTTCTCAGCATCAATCCCCTCACTTCACGCTGAGGAAAGAAAATTGAATACCTTCCATTCTCATTCTCATTAAATTACACATTCAGCTCACCATATATCTGCAACCACAGGTCCTAAGCATGAGTGATCGCTAGACTGCATAAATGTTGGTGTAATTGCAAATACGAGAACTGTGTAAATTCAGAACGAGTTTCATTATGATGCGTTGCGACAGTAGCGTGGGAACGGCTTTGGCTGGTAGGCGTTGTAGCGTTATCTACAAGCGTTAGCCTACCGCAGGCTCTCGTGGCTGCGTACGACAGGGACGCTTTTCCTAACAGACGTTGAACCAATGGCAGATTTTGAGACAGTGGAAGCTTTCAGTGCTTGGAGGCAAGGCAGATTTAATTTCAAACAGAAGTTACCAGGGCCCTGACGAGTATAGTCACAGCAGAGCCGCTTTGCTGGCTGAGAGCGCGTGGTGTTGCTCTGGTGCGCTCTTAAAAGGCGATTTTGGACGGGAAGTAGCTCAGGTTTTTCAGGTTAAGAACTTTTTGAACTTTAAAGTCATTTGTGAAGAGCGTTATGCGTTTCTAGCGAGTGTTACCTTCGCATCATTTAAATAAATTCAAAGGGTGCAGAACGTTGCCAGGGTGCGATTAACTTCGTGCATTGTGAGCCCGACTATCGTAGTGTTTCCTTTTCGCAGCGAGGCAGAAGCCA
This sequence comes from Schistocerca cancellata, assembly GCF_023864275.1. NCBI lineage: Eukaryota > Metazoa > Arthropoda > Insecta > Orthoptera > Acrididae > Schistocerca > Schistocerca cancellata. The sequence goes on from NC_064631.1 coordinate 384,493,864, forward strand.
GTTTTCACGTCTTACCTTTGGTTCGGAAATGGTAAATATTATTATGGGTAATTCTATAAATGTCTGAGCCTTAGCGTATGAGCGTATCTGCTTCGATGTGGCGCTGCTGACCCAGCTCAAACTCCATTGAATAATTATGACGAATTCAGTTTTTCCTTACACAACCGTAGCGCCAGAATTATCAAATATGTTTCATGTTTAAGTTCAGGAGTACGCTTACTTTCTGAATAAATGTGTTCTGTTCACCATCTTAGTTCGTTAAACTTTTCACCTAGGAGCTTACCTGCGCGCCGCCTTGAGTCCTGTGATTACTCACCTCTTGCAAGGAAAATGTACTAGGAAACAGTTAACGAATTTGATCAATAGGAAGCTCGCAGCTGTGTAAAGTCCGTGTTACAGGATGAAAGTCCTACTCACCAAAGAATTAACGGCTTATATTTAAATATCTCATAACGCTGCTTTTAAAATAAAGGCGAGAACTTTTTTTTAATGACGCGGCCCGCCACCAATTCCTCCCCTGTGCCAGTCTTTTCATCTCAGAACAGCACTTGTAACGTATGTCCTCAGTTATAAACTGGATGTATTCCAATCTCTGTCTTCCTCTACAGTTTTACCCCTCTACAGTTCCCCCTAGTAACATGGAAGTTATTTCCTGATGTTACAACAGATGCTCCACATCCTTTCCCTCCTTCTTGGCAGTGTTTCCCATATGCTCCTTTCCTCGTCGATGGTGCGGAGTAGCTCCTCATTTGATACTATCACACTTCTCTTGGCCAGGTATGATACTTTTGCCATTGCTGATATGGTTTTTATGTCCTACTTGCTGCGCCCGTCATGAGTTATTTTGCTGCCTCTTAACAGAATTCCTTTACTTGTTGTACATTTTGATCCACAGCTCTGATCTCCTCCTTGCTGCGCCCGTCATGAGTTACTTTGCTGCCTCTTAACAGAATTCCTTTACTTGTTCTACATTTTGGTCCACAGCTTTGATGTCAAGTTTATCGTTGATCTCATTATTTTCGTCTTTCTCATATTTACTCTCAATTCATTTTTCTGTACTCATTGGACTGTTCGTTCATTTCAGCAGATTACGTAATTCTGCATCATTTTCACTCAGGATAGCAATGTCATCAGCGAATCGTGTCGGTGATGTCCTTTCACCCAGAATTTTAATCCAACACTTGAACGTTTCTTAATCCCCCTCTTGAACGATTCTTTTATTTCTCTCATTGCTTCTTCGATATACAGATTGAATAGTAGCGGCGAAAGACTACATCCCTGCCTTACACCCTTTTTAAGCAGAGCACTTCGCTCTTAATTTTCTTGAATGCAACAAGCGGATACATATCGATGTAGGTAGTAGTGGTTATGCAGGGGCGAGTGTCTTTGGACTGGATAGCCTAACGTGGAGCTGCATAAACCAATTCTTCGATCTACAAAGCTCAGCTACTTGTTGCAATTTGCAAGGGAATGATAGATATGTGCTATGGTACCAACAATTCGCCACGTTCTGTGAAACACTGGTTTCCGTTCTACTAATAGTGGTTTATGTCACAAGCGTTGCTAAGTCCTATTTCTGATAGAGTTCTCCCTCTTTAAAAATAACACCGACACCCAACACCAATAACTCTTGTAGCTCAGGCGTAAGACCAAATGTCCAAGCTACCGTTACGTGACTATCTGACACTTCTAGCCCGTCGGACTAAACTAATAATAAGTAGAGAAAAGTTAAGACAGTAAGGTTGACTTTATTTCTCGCGCATAAGCGACATCAGGGTATTAACTATGGTGACAACATGAAGTAACAGCTGTAAACAACATAAATGCTGTGAGCAGCCAGAGACAAATGTCCCAAGTTCGATTCTCAGTCGGGCACACTCCACTGCAGAGGGAAAATGTCATTCTGGAAACATCCTCCAGCCTGTGGCTAATTCACGTCCTTCCTTCCAGGACTATTCGCCCTTGAAGTTTCTCAGTATCCGGACAACTGGCTGAAAATGACTTACAAGTTCGTGCTGCCCACCATCGGTAATGGTGGAATTCAATGTGGTGTTGGGCCACCTTTAGCCTTGATGACAGTTTCCACTCTCGCTGGCACATGTTCAGTCAGGTGCTGGAAGGTTTCTTGCGGAATGGCAGACCATTCTTCACGGAGTGCGGCACTGAGGAGAGGCACCTATGTCCACCGGTGAGACCTGGCAAGAATTCGCATTCCAAAACGTCCCAAAGATGTTCTATAGGATTCAGGTCAGGGCTCTATGCAGGTCAGGCCATTCAGGGATGTTATTGTCGTGTAACCACTCCGCCACGGGCCGTGCATTGTCAACAGGAGCTCGATCGTGTTGAAAGATGCAACCGTCATCCCCAAATTGCTCTTCAACAGTGGGAAGCAAGATGGTGCTTAAAACATAAATGTAAGCCTGTGAGTTGATAGTGTCACGCAAAACAACAAGGGGTGCAAGCCCCCTCCATGAAAAACATGACCACACCATAACACCAACGTCTCCGAATTTTACTGATAGCACTACACACGCTGGCAGATGACGTTCACTGGGCATTCGCCATACCCACACCCTGCCATGGGATCGCCACTTTGTGTACCGTGATTCGCTTCTCCACGCAATGATTTTACACCGTCGATTCGTCCAATGTTTACACTCTTTACACCAAACGAGGCGTCTTTGGCATTTACCGGCGTGATGTGTGGCTTATGAGTAGCCGCTTGATCATGAAATCCAAGTTTTCCCATCTTGCAGTCCATACTGATGCAGTTGGGAATTTCTGTGTGATGGTCTGGATATATGTTTGCCTATTACACATTACTACCCTCTTCAACTGTAAACAGACGAGGTCGGCCTGTACAGATTTGTGCTGTACGTGCCCTTTCACGTTTCCACTTCACTATTACATGGGAAACAGTGGACCTAGGGATGTTTTGGAGTGTGGATGTCTCGTGTAAAGACATGTGACACAAGTGACACACACGCACCTGACCACGTTCGAAGTCCATGAGTTGCGCAGAGCGCCCCATTCTGCTCTCTCACGATGCATAATGACTACTGAGGTCGCGGATAAAGAGTACCTAGCAGTAGGTGGCATCAAATTGCACCTAATATGAAAAACGTATGTTTTTAGGGGTGCCCGGATTCTTTTGATAATATAGTGTAGGTTCTGGTGGAAGTAACGTTGTGGGCACGGGCAGTTTGTCTTGCGTGGGTAGCTCAGTTTGTAGAACACTTGCCCGCTAAAGACAAAGATAACGAGTTCAAGTCTCGGTCCACCACAGGTTTTTAATCTGCGAGGAAATTTCATATCGGCGCAAACTCCACGGCAGTGTGGAAATTTCATTCTGGAAACATTCTCCAGAATGTTTTGAAGAAGAGAAAATAGTGTACAAAGTTTGTCCCTCATACCTTGTTTCCGAATAAAGACAACAAAACGTGGGCGCCAGCAGCGACTTGATTGAAAAGAAAAACGAGGACATTCCTTTTCTGGAAAAAATGATCACAGGTGACCAGGCATGGTGTTATTGATATATACCTAGCAGAAACGACAAAGGGTAGAACTTCACCTGTAATGTCAGCGCATCGATGCATTAAATCAACATTCATTCCTATGTGACGCAAGAGTAGAACAACTTCCCAAAAGACTTTGCTTGTAGCTTAACACGTTTGTATGAACGTTCTGTGCATTGTACTGAAGTGGCGAATGTTTTAACACTTGAAGCATTAAAACTGCGCTATTCAGTTTTCTTCTTTTTTCGTAAATTAAGTCTTTTGGACTGACAGGGTATAGTACCACTAAATGCATATTTCATCACCATGTCCCTGATTTAATTCAGGTGCTACATCATCAGTGGTGTGAAATGCTAAAAGGTGGCGCATGTATTAGTTGAAATAAAGCTTACTTAAGAGATAACCGGGAAAATGGTTTCACAGCTCGAGAAATATAAAAGAGGTTTTTCTAACTCTAGGGAACATTGGGATCACATACTATGTTGAAACAAATGACATTTTTCGTACAAAACTCGTATATTAAGCGAACAAGTTTAAATTAATAATAAGGGCACAAGGGTTGGTAGCGAAAAATAAAACTTTGAAAGAAAGTGTAAATGAACTGAACATTTCAGATTTCTATTATATCATAGGTATTTTTTTACCATCAACACAGAGAACGTAGCGTTGGCGGCAAATTTGACGAATATGGCAAGGCTAAATCGAGACAAGGGAGAAACAAAATTTCTTAGCTTTGAATTAAATTGTAGGTAAATTGAAACCAGGATAATTTCATAACTGGAATGTGCAAGTAGTGACAGTAGTAGTAGATTTGTACAAGGTGAGTTCTATCAAACAAGCGAGTCAATTGTTGCGTAGTCTTCTTGCTTCAGAAATAAGGAGGTAATATACCAGGCGAATTAAGAAGATCCTTGGAATATGACAGATAAAACGAAGAGTTTGCGAAGGTCCTCCAGAAATCTTAATCTTCTGTATTGGTACAGAGAAAGATTGTAGAGTGATGGAGACTGGAATACGTACTACAAACCGCCACGTGTTGCAGACACGCAAATCCAGCCAAATCTGGGTTGCACTGATTAGCGTGGAGCATGGTGACGAGGTACAGACGGTGACTACTATCTCAACGGAAAGGATTCTGGGACGATGTTGTTCCACTAAACGCTGCCGCCACGTGGAAGGCGGCAGACCCTCGGCACAGGCCCTTGTAAAATTATATAACTGGTCCTGCAGACACCTGCCGCCGGTATAACGACACCTTCGTGCAACACAGTGACATCTTCAAATTATTCATCCTTGGACCGACATGCTAGTGATCGAATTGTATAAGTTAAACGTTAAAAACGGATTAATGATGCTATCCATTGATTTTGTGTTAGAAATTCAGGAAAATAGCCGTATAGACCACGAAGTTCGCCTCTTGGTATCTATTACTTTCTTAGTTGGAAACAAAATCGTTTTGTTTAAATATGATGTAGTAACTTTCCCCAATTATTACTCAGTCTTACATGTATCAATATATGATTTTTGTGCTTGTATAATTTCACTGGATTAGCTGCCACCCCCAGTAAGCAAATACCGTCACATGAAGGAATTACAAAATATTTATCGTATATCAAGACAGCGAGAAACCCTTTTGAGTTTGTATGAAATATCTTGAGGTACGTAATGATCAGCCAGAACATTATGACGATTGGCGTACTATCGATATAAACCCATCCAGGCGACAGCAGCGACACATGGCGAAGAATGACTGGTAGCCGGATCCACGCACGGTGCACTTAATATCACTGTGTGTGCTGTCCATATGTAGAATGGGGAATCCGGGCGATCTATCTGAGTCTGACAGAGGACAGATTGTGATGGCCCAGAAGTTCGCCGCGAGCTTTTCGGAAACCGTACGACTTGTCGGGTGTTTGAGGAGTGCTATGTCGAATGTCTTCAGCAAGTGGCAAAACCAAGGTGAAACCACGTCCAGACGCCGGAGGCTTGGACAGCCACCCGTCATTAAAGATGTCGGGCGTCGTAGGCTGGGCAGGCTGGTAAAATAGAGCAGTGCACCAAACACTCCTAATGAACGGCCTCCGCAGCGGACGATGTCCCAATGTTAACACCATCACATCGGCAACTAAGAGTGGAATGGACACGTAGCCATCTCCATTGGACGTTGGTGCAATGGCAGAACGTTGTATGGTTTGACGAACCCAAATAACTTCTTCATCATGCCTATGGGCGATAGCGAATCCGTCGTCTTCCAGGGTAACAGCTCCTTGACACCTGTAATGCTGGACTGAGACAAGCTGGTGGCGGCTCCATTATGGTCGGAAGAACATTCACGTTGGCATCCATGCAAGACACCACGACGGCCAAGGAGTATCGCACACCCCGTATGATCTTGTTTCCCTAAAGCAGTGGCATTTTTCAACAAGATAATGCGTCATGTCACTAGGCCAGGAGTATAATGGAGTGGTTCGAGGTATACAGGGGCGAGCTTCAATTGACGTGCTGACCCCCCAGCTCGTCCAACGCCTCATTGCTCCCATTCTAAGACGTGTCGCCGCTGTTTTCCGCGTCGAAGGTGGACATACCGGCTATTGGATAGGTGGTCATAATTTTCTGGCTGACAAGAGTATGTGCATCAACTGAAAGGTTTGAATTTACAAGAAAAATAAACTATGAGAAGTACTTGTTATGATTATCTACTTTGTTGACTGCCGTCAAAATCAAATGCAAAAATGAATTTTTGAGAAACAGTCATATTGGCTTTATGTGTCAATTTGTTAAATCGGGTAGTAACTAGCTCCACTACGTCACGTCAGAAACGAAATCTCAAACAAGGCTGTACCTGTATCAAACGAAGCAAGCTAGTAGTACAGAGTTAAGACACTGGACTCCTACTCAGGAGGATGCTGATTCGTGGCTGCCCTTTTTCTATAAAGGCAAATTTCTGGATAGATCTCTGAGAAGGTTGCGGACGATTACACTTACATCCTTCCCAAATTCGAATTGTGCTCTGTCTGTAATGACGGGACGTTCAACAGATATCTTGCTTCCTTTGCACATGCCGTTAAAGGTATTTTGCAGGATGCAGAGTAAATCAATAATTGACGAAAACTTTTTATCTGGCTGGATGAAAAAACACGGTCGACAAGGCCTGGACTGCAAACTAAATGGCATCCTTCTGCGGCACAGTGCATCCATCCACAAAGAAGATTCTACACAACGGAAAACTGGCGGAACTGAAGGATTGTTTGATGGGACATCCAGGTAATTCGCCACACACAGATAGCAACGTGTAGCCTCCTATTTCCGCATTTCGATATTTTGTTGCTGCCATAAAGCGAGTTGTGTCAAATGAAGTGGTGCTGAAAACGGCAGGAGGATCATTTTTAGACAGTCAACAAATGCTCTTCACTGATGAAGTAATTTGTCCTAAGAGGAGAATAGTAAGAAAATAAGTGAAATTATGAACTAAGAATCACAGTCTCCCGGTCATACCCACCAACACTTTTCCTTTTTTTTAAATTGCTGATTTATTTCGCAGCACTGCACCGACGTCAGGTTGTTTGGAGGTCCATTCTGAGCTACTGCTTGAATACACCAAGTAATTACTAAGTACTACTGCAGTTTTACATCTATCTATTTATCCAGCCTAATTAGAGAACTGCTCCTCTAGTATTGAGTGCGGCAGGAGGCATTAAACGTGAAAAAAATATAACACACTATGAGATTGTTTTCATCGCTACAAGAAAATGAAATTTTCCATACCAATCTGAAAACCTGTACATCAGTCTACGTCATGTACCTGTTGTATGGACTCCTCCCCAGCTAAACGGTGAAAGGAGCAGGTAGCAGAGTCGCAGGAGTGATCTAGGAAATGTGTGGCTTTCTCTCCACCTACTGGCCACCTGCACGACACAGATCTTTTCCCGCAACTAACAACCTGGCACTCAGAACATTAATAAGCTTACTTTGATGCTGCATAAGTACGTAATATCATTTTAGAACGTTATAGGGAGGAATTTCATAATAAATTTGGATATTTAGTGATCCTGTGGAGGAAGTTCGTCGAAAGAAATAACGAAGCCGGACGATTGAACTTATTATAGATGCTTCTAAAAGAGTAGTTTCTTGCATTAGTTGCTGTACTATGTCGTAGTCACACCAGTCTCACTTATAACTAGTAGAATGTGATTCAGCTGCACCGTACCTCAGATTCGTTTTGGATGTAAATGTGAAATGAAGAAGAGTTTTAACGTGACACTATGGTGTCTACACACGATATGGGAAACATAAAACTGTATAAAATATAGAGGACATATAAAGCAAACTAGTGGAGGCAAAGAGAGCATTGTTGTCCAAAATAAATTTGGTAATATCATACATCTGTCTAGAGGAACGAATTACTGGGAATGAAAGAGGGCATGCTGAAAAGTAATGCCTCCTAATTATGTGAAAACTCTTAAAGTGTTTTAAAATACAATAAACATTAATATCATTCCACATCATTCTCCTCCATATCTACACATTTATTTTCAACATAGTCCCTCTGGAGACGTACACATTTGTCCCAACGAAACTCACTTTGTTGATACTGTCACTGAAGAATATTTGACGTTGTTGACGGAGCCGTTACCTCACCCCTGTTTGCAGCGCTTCGGCACTATCAAAGTGAAGTCCTCGAAGATGTTCTTGGAAGCAGACGGCTACCGGATAGGACCAAGTCTGGATTATGTGGAAGGTGAACGCCGATCATGAACCCTAGGCTTCGGATTGTTACTAATGGCGCAGCGCTCGTTGTGTGGTCTGGCACTGTCAAGGTGAAGGAGAGCGTGTTCCAGCTGTGGACGAAGTCTTAGAATTCGAAGCTTTGATGCAGCCTAGTGTTTCTGACGTATCGTTATAGTTACGTCACCCACCACCCGAGGGAAATGTGGCATAGTCAATAGACCAGCGCAAACAAAAATCATTCATACATTTACTAGGAAGTGAACTCCGTGAAACTGCTTTGTGCAGAACAAGATACAGAAGAATGATGAAAATTAGGTGGGCTGATAAGGCAAAGAATGAGGAGGTTCTCCCCAGAATCGTCGATGGAAGAAGAAGGGACAGCATGACAAAATAGCTCTTAATAAATCAGGTAATAACTTACATGGTACTAAAGGGATCTGCAGAGCGTAAAACCTGCAGAGAAAGACAGAGGATTGGATACATGCGGCAAATAATTGAGGACGTAGGTGCTACTCTCATATGAAATGGTAGCACAGGCGAGAAATTCGTGGCGGGCCGCACCAAACGAGTCAGGGAAAGAAAAGAGGCAAAATCTGGTACATGAGAAGTCTTGAAAGTAGAAGATAATCAATTCTGCAGGATGAAGCTCTGGTCCACCGATAAGTTCTTGACTGTTCTAAGCATTTCTATTTTGCTGTGAGAATCCGTAATTCCTCCGGTTGTCATTAACATTATAAGTGCGTATCGTTCATTTTCTCATTTATATTTGCATTACACTGAAGATATCTGCACAGTCTTGGAAATGTCACTAGGTGCGTTTTGTGTCTTGTTAGAAAAACGACCTTGTCCATTCACTCAAGGTAGTCGCCCTTTTCCGTCAAGCTAGAATTCCGCACTATTAAGTTATGTAGCAGATAGGTTTTTCCGGTAGTATACACACAGCAATACGGTGGGTTTACTGATGTGTAATTGGTTTCCTGGGTACGTTTACTGAATACAATTGAATAGTAATACAAGGACGCTATTTTGTGCTGTTCCCGCAACGGTATCGCCCACATAACAGAACATTCTCGTCTACATGTTTTGCAGCTCTTCATCCACTAACTTATTCATACTGCTATCACTGTTAATGTGTAACTAACACTGCTGGAGGAACATTCCAGAGTGTGAACCGATCACCACTGAATGCACGCTCCAAGGTGAATAGTGAAGTGAGCTCTTCTGTTGTTAACACCAGGCACCGTATTTGAGTGGTACATGTTTGTTCCAAACAACACACATCGCAAACCGTCGACATCTGCTCTATTTTTCAGATGTTTTCAGTGCAATACTGAGAGAAACGTAAATACGTGTAAGAAACCAAAAGTAATATATTCTGTAAAAGTTCCGTAAACAAACAATCAAGATCGGTGGAGTTCGCGTTCACCCTGTATAGTGCACTAAAATGAAATGTACAAACAATAGAAACTAAGAAAAGGGTTTGTAAATAATTAGTTTTTAAAGAAGCTTGTAGAAACGTAAGTCAGAAGGAAGGCTAGAACCATGGGATGTAAAATATCTATCAAGGATTTTATAATGGGGAAAAGTAGTTCTACAAGAGAAGCGAAAGAATGAAATTATTTCACCCAAAGTCAATGAAGCTGTCATCCGTAGCCCGCTTGCAGGACAAAAGCAAAGTTCGCGATCGAGGCGTCTAACTGGTGGCTCTGACTGGTAAACGGCTTGAGGAAAACTGGATGAATGATTTTCGTTTCACTTTCGTGTTAGTACAATCATTTCTTTGAGTTTGATATTAGTACAATACATAACCACCTCTGATGCCTAGAATTATGGCGTAGCTACCATTTAGACAAAAAGAAACCTAGGGAGAAGGCATCACCAATAAGCGTATGACAAATAATTTCAGCTGAAAGCAAATTGAGGAAAAAGTTTCAAAGCAAAGAAATGCTAAGTTGGAAACTTCGATGCGAGTGGAGAAAGGTATCCTTTTTTTTCTGCTGTGTGACATAATTTTTTTACACTACAGGGCTACCGTGTATGTCAATTGATTTCACGTAGAATGCGTTTTATGGATCATGAAAGCATTTATTATTCAAATGGAACAGTCTGTGACATGTCATCGTCATCATCATCATCATCATCATCATACTCAATATGACACATAATTTATTTATTCATCCCTGTTCTTGGCTGATAGAATATTTTCCGACTTACAGATATTATATACATAAATAAAGTACAATAATAAAAATTTAACGGCACTAGGACGGTAAAGTGAAGCACAAGCTCGTATAGGGGAAGGAGATCAGTTGAGACTACGTACTTTAGAACCAGTCCGGCATTGACCTCAACTGGTTTAGGTAAAACGTGGAAAACTTAAACACTAATTCATTCGAATGCATCAAGAGGTTTCATCACATCTCCACCGTGTTTTCATTGAGACTCTTGATGCACACCAAATTCAACAGTGTTCTAGATATTTCTAAAGCTTTATACAGGGTGTTCCAGAAATGTTGTGTCAAACTTCGAAGGGTTGTATAGGGTGTCTTCCACTAGGCCACACCTTGTGCAGCAAACGTGACTTTTTAAGCTGACGGACCACCAGTGAAACGTCTCACGATGTTATCTTTTATCAAGTGATCCCGGCTGGCAGCCACGATTTCCAGTGGAGAGGGTGGTTCTAACTGCTACGTAGAGAGTCCTTGTCTCCCATGAATGCGATGCGCTGTTACCTTGGTGGATGACGATTTACACTTTACTTTTCCCTTGTATATCGAAAACATGGAGAGTTTAGAGGATTGCAGGAGAAGAATAAACTGCAGGAGCAAAACCGTGTCCGATACCGCCGTCCACCGAAACGACAGAACATCGCTTTCATAGGAAACAAGCATTCCTCCACAGCAGCTAGCTCCATTTTTTCCACTGGCTATCATGGCCATCAGTCGTCATCGCTGAATAACAATCACCATTGCGAGACGTTCCGCCGGCCGTTCGTCAGAGAACGAAGTTACATTTGCTGTGCCGGCCGGTGTGGCCAAGTGGTTCTAGGCGCTTCAGTATGGAACAGCGCGACCGCTACGGTCGCCGGTTCGAATCCAGCCTCGGGCATGGATGTGTGTGATGTCCTTAGGTTAGTTAGGTTTAAGTAGTTCTAAGTTCTAGGGGACTGATGACCTCAGATGTTAAGTCCCATAGTGCTCAGAGCCATTTGAACAAGTTTTGAAGGTTTGCTGCCGAAGCACGAGCCTAGTAGCATGCGCATCTGCTTATAACTTCGACGCCCTGGAGCGTCGTTGGATGACATTTCCGGACTCAGGTTTGTATTCTCGATTTGTTCCTTTCATGACACCCTCTCCAGCCCCTCGAAGTTTGTCGCAACATTTCTAGGACACGCTGCATATAGGTTGATGCAGCTTTGATCAAACGCAGAATAAATTGGAATTGATCAGAGAAAGTCACACCGTCTCATATTTTTAAGTCCTAGTAAGTATGGCGCTCACTCCAGCTTCGCTGTCAGTCGGGGATGAGTGATACACGCTATGAATCGTTTGATAGGTGTTCAGGTGTGTGCAGTTTACGGTATGCAGTTTTTCCAATTCTGAAGTTGCTTGTTACCACTAAAGTTACGTTCCCAACACAGTACAGTCACTCACAAATTACGTTTCTTCTGAAGGAAGTCATCTTTTGTTGACGAGTTGCGCTTCGACTGTGGACGTCTCCGGTGGCGCAAAGACAAACATCACCGTTTTGACACATGCAGCCCGATATGGAATCTGTTGTTCGATTATATTGCTCTTATTAATATAATAAAATATGCGTCTTCGTGGAAGCTACAATATCGCTCAAAAGTATTTTGTGGTTGAAGTAGTAGTTTGGTAGGCGTATTTATCTGAACGCAGACTCAAAACAAATCGTTTGTTCAGAGCGAAGACTGCTTTATCTCGCCGCGGTTACACGTATTGACTGCTAGTTGCAAGTAAGAATGCACTTTAAGCCTAAACAATGTATCTAGGAGGTCCATAAGTATTTCGTAAAATGAGAAACTGCAACAAACCTAATTACATGAAACCAAATAATCTAATTCTAATATTTTTATTTGTTTGCAGTAGTGACTAAAACTGAAGAATATGCAGTAGATTTTAGGTAAGCTGTCTTAGCAACACTGAGTAATGTCCAAAATCATTCCTTTGTTGCCAAGGTGTTTGGAGTCTCACAACAACTTGGGTGTTTCTCGACCCGGTTCCAGAAAAAAAAAAAAAAAAGAAGTGGTGATGACAGAGAGGATCGCACGAAGTACTCGGCCCGGGAAAGCCACCCAAAAAAGAAGATACGGTCATCCGAAGGCAACCAATGGCTGATCCCAAGACAACAGCCCTTGAAGTTCATGGTGACCTGCACACTAAACACTGGGTGAAGGTCCATGTTTTTACAGTTAAACGTCCCTTACTGGCTATAGATCTGAATGGCAGCCGACCTTCGCGAAAACCCATAATAAGTGCGAAGAATTCCAATGCTGAGAAGTACGCCTCATGAGCCATTGAAAACTGCTAATTCTACGGATCCATGAAAGGAAGTTTAATCTCTTCTCCTCAGACTGGTTAATGTACGTTCGACAAAAAAAGAGAGGAATGAAAATCAGGTTACCTTACATTCGGAAAGCGGTTGCACTCAGCGACTGTTGTATTGACTAGTAAATTATAGATAGCAGCAAACAGTCGTCATTTTAAAATTTTATCATGCAGATCTAGATTTTGGCTAGAAACACTATTATTTTCGCTCAAAGCATGTAAGTCCCTGTTGACCAGGCTTCACCCACAGTTCATTGAGCGAAAATGATAGTGCATTGAGAATTGCTAGCGTCTAGCCGAAATCTAGATCTACATAATAACATTTAAAAAGTACAACTGATTGCTGCAATCTGTAATTTACATGATAGAGAGTACCAAGTACCCACCACGAAGCACGGAGGAGGAAGTACCAGGTTGTGGGGCTGTTTCTCAAGAAGTCGACATTGATAGGTTAATGGATAGTCTGAAGTTGGGTGAAATATTAACAGACCTTATGATACGTCACAGAAGATGAAATATGACTTGTAACTGGCAGTTACAGCATGAGAAAGTTCCGAAGCATTCTTCTGGCCATGTGAAGACAGTTCTGGAGTAACAAAAAGTAAATTATTTGAATGCCCAAACCAAAGTCCAGATTGAAACCCCATAGAAAACCCTAGGGACGAGCTGAATAGACACGTTCGCCAACAAAACTCCATGATGAAGAAGCCTTTCTATAAAGAATTGTGTGATCAATAGAAGAAGATTGCCTGGGTTGGTTTGGCCAGACTCGTGGGGTCTACGCCATATAGCTGTGCTGCAGTAATACAACGTCATAGGTTAGGATTTCATTATTGTTTTTCTTCTGTATGGTTTCACCAAAATACTTTTGAGCCTGTGCAATTTGTTCATTTGTATTTTATTATTAATGCAAAGATTAGAATTGTGTAATATGTGCAAGAAAATAGAGTAGACATTACAAAAAATTCATTCTTAAAGTCTTTCACCTAAATTTTCTAATAAAGAAATTATTCTCCGAATTTATTATCTCTACAAAATACTTTTGAGCGATACTGTACGTTCTGAGCAATAAACTTGTTGCTAACGGTAGATAACGTTTTGGCATTATGTGGAAGTAGAAATTTGAACGTGGTGCATTCTTATGTACTCTTCACGCTCCATTTGATGGTATTAGTTTCAGAAGCGTAAGTATGGCTGTGAGGTGCTTCTGAATTCATCTTATGTCATTGTGTTGTAACATGGGGCGCCATTGTAACTCAGGGTTTTCCTACTTCAAAAGTATTTCACAAAAGCTCTTATAAACCAATAACAAGGGAATGAGAGTCGAGGGAAGAAAGTATGGTGTGAGTTAAGGCTCCCACATGCGTTGAGCTGTGTCCCTCAGAGGCACCTGCTTAGTTGAACCGGAGCATGTCTGCTAATAACACTATGCATGCAATCTCCACTTGACGTTGACCACAAAAGAAAAGGAGTTCAAATATTTCTTCCTGTGCATGAATATAAGCCACAACGTTCGTGTTATTTGTGCGAGGTTATTGCTGAACAACGACATATCCGTCATAATCTTACCGATTGTCAACTCACTCCCCCACTGAATCACGTGAATTTATCTACAGATATCGCACAATACATAACTCAAAGAATTTAATTTGTTAAACATGGGTGGCCCTAGCATACGTGTAACATGGTTGCTGTAACTCATAGGATCATAAAATGGGGAGGCATCTTAGACCCTGAGGTTTTGTCAGCTGTCTTAACCCGTACTGAGGTAACGTTTCGTCAGAACCGTTACAGTGAAAGACAGAACAGATGTTCTATGCGCTTCCGACAAACATTGCACAGGGTGAGTGTAACCCTATCGAGGTAGCACCAAAGTATACGGACTTTTTGCCATGCACAGGGAGCCCTTCCAACAGGACTGGTCGTATTTTGCAGAAATATAATATGAAATGTCTTTTCAGATCACCATTCAAAGTTACCGTCCTTTTAGGTTCTGTAACGGATTATCTTGGTTTGCTTAAGGTGGAAGCCTGTAGCATTTCTTACAACTGTTGCATGTCGTATGTTGGTCAGACTATCAGGACTATGGAAGACCGGAGGGCTGACCATAAGCGTCACACCCTCTTACAGAAGCTTAGCAGATCTGCAGATGCAGAACATTGTCTTGCCACCGGTCACCCTATGGAATATAACAACATAGATAGTATTCACCTACAACTATTGGGAGTCCGTTATGAAGTAAGCAGTTGACATTAAATAGGCAAATAACTTAACAAACAGAGATGGATGTTTGTGCTTAGGCTTTACGTGGTATCCTGCTCTCTCCCTTGTCAAAAGTAACAGAGCGATAGAGTTAATACTAAATCAACCTTTGGTCTTTTCACTATCGATACGAGGCAATTAATTTGGTGCAGGTCCGTGCTGTTTAACGCTAAAGCGCTGGACTGCCCCCAATTTCACTTCACTTAAATGATTTTTATTTTTTTATTGCTTCTGGGATTGTGATTACGTGAATACTGGATTCCTGCAGGTGGCAAGGCGCCGCCGTACTGCTATCCGTTATTGTCTGCTCGTGGTGCATCCCTTTCACGCTGACAAAATGCCTAAGCTTTAACACAATACATCGGAATTCTGACTTTTAAAACACAACCCAGACGGTGACACTCTAGCATTGTTTAGCCCGCATGCAGTATACTGTTCTGAACTTTGTAGCTGCGTTCTTCCTGCCCCTGATGGTGTCTGTCTTTCTCTTAACGGCCTAACTCTGGCTGTCTCACCTGCTTCTCCTCAACCTGGTTTCAATAAATCGGCCAAGCATATTTAGATAGATCTCCAAAAGAAAAATTTAATATGTAAAAGTGGTGAGTTGATGTGGCAATCACCAACATTAACTGTAATCATGACTTATTAAGTTGTGCAAACCTTTTTACCTCCGAGCAGCGACAACAAGCTAGGTCCTCAGTTGTTCGTTGGATGTATTCAAACCTCTGTCTTTCTCCACAGCTACGTGTAGTACCTTGGGAGTTATTCCCTGATGGCTATCATCCTCGCCCTGTTTATTTTCAGTGTTTCCCATATGCTCTTTTCCTTGTCGATTCTACAGATACCATCCTCATTCCTTACTTTATCAGTCCACTTTATTTCCGACATTCTTCTATAGCACCAAATCTCAAAGGCTTCGATTCTCTCATGTTCCGGTTTTGTCACTGCCTCGACTTACTACCATACAATGCTGTGCTTCAAATGCACGTTCTCGGTAATTTCCTCCTCAGGTTAACAGTTACGTTTAATACTAGCATACCTCTCTTGGCCAGAAATGCCTTTTTCGCCAGTGCTAAACTGCTTTTTATGTTCTCCTTACTCCGTCCGTTATTGGTCATTTTGCTATCCTTAACTTCGTCTGCTTAGTGATCCCCAATGATACGTTAAGTTTATCGCTGTTCTCATTTCTGCTACTTCTCATTACTTTCGACTTGCTTCGATTTACTTTCAATTCGTATCCTGTATTCATTAAACTGTTCATCCCATTGAAACTGAAACGTCCCCTTAGAACAATTATACATGACTGTGCTTAATCTGACACACAATATTATTTAGCGCAACGCAACCTGACTTTCAAAAATCCCTACAAAAGAATGGCCCTGATTAACATTAACCTATACCTTTCACAAATCACTTACCTCACAAAAATCTTCGTTACTCGGACTACTGCAATACAGCGAGCGCCACTACTGCCAGCTAAATAACATATTCAAACTACGGAAGGCACTAAATACAGATAGGCATAGTTAGCAAATGAAAGATTTTAATAGAGAACAAACAATGTATTTACCTTAATAGTCATAATATATATAGCAGTTCATGACAAATTTCAAAACTCCGCCATCTCTCTCCCCACATCCACCACTGCTGGCGGCTCACCTCCAACTGCGCAACGCTACGCACTGTTCACATCCAGCTGCCGCTGCCCAACACTACAATGGCAGACAACAATGCAAACTAGCCACAGACTGCACACAGCACAGCCAGTGATTTTCATATACGTAACGTTGCCAATAAGAAAACATAAACAGCCTACTTACATAAAGAAAACATAAACAGCCTACTTACATAGCCCCCATGCTCCCCACAATAAATTTTACAAATTTTTTTGGGCAGTGGCCAATACAGATTTGAAAAATTTTTCATAATTACAGTAAGAAAGATATCAAATGCACACACTTATTAATACAATGTTGGTCAAAAGCTAAAATTTTCTCACAGTCCATAAAGATAGTCCTGATCATTCATT
This sequence comes from Schistocerca cancellata, assembly GCF_023864275.1. NCBI lineage: Eukaryota > Metazoa > Arthropoda > Insecta > Orthoptera > Acrididae > Schistocerca > Schistocerca cancellata. Next base: position 384,510,966 of record NC_064631.1, read on the forward strand.
ATAATAGTAATTACAGTTTTTGTTTTTCACAAAGTCTCATTAGTAAAAGAGAATGCACACGGAAGTAGTGGATTTCCATGCAGTCTTGAAGAAGTAGTGTTGTCCTTCCAACGGAAAGTCAGTGCTGACTCTTGACATGCTGACAGGTAATGGGCCACAATGGAGCAAACCCACAGCAGAGTCATTCGAAGTTCTGAAGAATATTGGTAGGTAGGTCATCACAGAGCAGACCCACTGCAGTCCTGGTAGAGAGTATTGGTGGGCCACCAGAGGTGCAGACCCACTGTAGTCCTTGTAGAGATGGCCAGCAGCCATCTGTTGTGACTGTGCGAGTGCACAATCACCATTGAAGAGTCTTGCAGTTAATATAGCAAGTCCATAACCACAACTTGTGCACTCACAAAGTTTTTGGAATTGTCCTTAGACCCAGCAATGCTGTAATCCAGACCCTTGCTGAATTAGTAAGACACGTGCAAACACTATCAGTCCCTACTTCTCGCATAGTGTGCATTACTATGACCAACAGAAATGTATGCAGTGAAATGTAACTTACAAGTTACTTAATTTGATGAACTGGTGTCAATTACAATTTTATAACATAAAAATACAATAACAAAGGTACAAAATACGTCATTAAAAACATAATAATACAGATAACATTTGTAGTAATAGGGGCTTTACAAAAGAATAGAAATAACATATACACTCCTGGAAATTGAAATAAGAACACCGTGAATTCATTGTCCCAGGAAGGGGAAACTTTATTGACACATTCCTGGGGTCAGATACATCACATGATCACACTGACAGAACCACAGGCACATAGACACAGGCAACAGAGCATGCACGATGTCGGCACTAGTACAGTGTATATCCACCTTTCGCAGCAATGCAGGCTGCTATTCTCCCATGGAGACGATCGTAGAGATGCTGGATGTAGTCCTGTGGAACGGCTTGCCATGCCATTTCCACCTGGCGCCTCAGTTGGACCAGCATTCGTGCTGGACGTGCAGACCGCGTGAGACGACACTTCATCCAGTCCCAAACATGCTCAATGGGGGACAGATCCGGAGATCTTGCTGGTCAGGGTAGTTGACTTACACCTTCTAGAGCACGTTGGGTGGCACGGGATACATGCGGACGTGCATTGTCCTGTTGGAACAGCAAGTTCCCTTGCCGGTCTAGGAATGGTAGAACGATGGGTTCGATTACGGTTTGGATGTACCGTGCACTATTCAGTGTCCCCTCGACGATCACCAGTGGTGTACGGCCAGTGTAGGAGATCGCTCCCCACACCATGATGCCGGGTCTTGGCCCTGTGTGCCTCGGTCGTATGCAGTCCTGATTGTGGCGCTCACCTGCACGGCGCCAAACACGCATACGACCATCATTGGCACCAAGGCAGAAGCGACTCTCATCGCTGAAGACGACACGTCTCCATTCGTCCCTCCATTGACGCCTGTCGCGACACCACTGGAGGCGGGCTGCACGATGTTGGGGCGTGAGCGGAAGACGGCCTAACGGTGTGCGGGACCGTAGCCCAGCTTCATGGAGACGGTTGCGAATGGTCCTCGTCGATACCCCAGGAGCAACAGCGTCCCTAATTTGCTGGGAAGTGGCGGTGCGGTCCCCTACGGCACTGCGTAGGATCCTACGGTCTTGGCGTGCATCCGTGCGTCGCTGCGGTCCGGTCCCAGGTCGACGGGCACGTGCACCTTCTGCCGACCACTGGCGACAACATCGATGTACTGTGGAGACCTCACGCCCCACGTGTTGAGCAATTCGGCGGTACGTCCACCCGGCCTCCCACATGCCCACTATACGCCCTCGCTCAAAGTCCGTCAACTGCACATAAGGTTCACGTCCACGCTGTCGCGGCATGCTACCAGTGTTAAAGACTGCGATGGAGCTCCGTATGCCACGGCAAACTGGCTGACACTGACGGCGGTGGTGCACAAATGCTGCGCAGCTTGCGCCATTCGACGGCCAACACCGCGGTTCCTGGTGTGTCCGCTGTGCGGTGCGTGTGATCATTGCTTGTACAGCCCTCTCGCAGTGTCCGGAGCAAGTATGGTGGGTCTGACACACCGGTGACAATGTGTTCTTTTTTCCATTTCCAGGAGTGTACATCAGTGTTACAGGAATTATGACATGAGTACATACATAAAAGATCAGAATAACTTTTGAAACATCAAATTTACACATAAGCATTAAAACAGAACAGAATAAATAATGTCTAAACATTTTTACAAAGTGAATAACGTATTATTAATGCAAATTATATTTGAGGATAACATTATTCCTCACCATAGTGAATGTAGCTTAGTATTAGAAGAAGAAAAAATTCTGTGAGACTACACAGAGACAGGAAGAAAACAACTACATGGGTACACAAACACATAGTGGGATAACACAAAAGGAAAGGACATGGTTTGTTTTCAGTGTAACATTTGGTACTGCAGTCCACCCCAAAACTTCATTCCATATATCTTTCCTCTTACTTCATCCTTTGTTTCCACCAAAAAAATTCTATCGAAGCATGCTTTCTGTATTTATATGTTCACACATTTCTTACCTCATCATTTATTTCCAAGGAAATCCTACCTAAACCTGTTTTCTGTACTTTTTTTGTATAACTTCTCAATGAATTTCTTCCAATTCATCGCAACTCATTCTCTTATATAGTCTACCCCCTCCTAAGCTAACTTAAATCTACTGAGCTCAGATGCTAAACTAAGGGACGAGGCAATGCAGCAGCACAAAACAATTAACACAAACATCAATAACAAAAAAATTCAAATTGGCAAAGCAATTGCAATATTACAACTAATATAAGGCACTGTGCAGCAAACAAGAAAACTAAATCCGTAGTAAAACTGGCTTAACAGCGCAATACAAAGTCAAATTCTGTAACATTATGCCTGGCAAACAGCAGCACCAAATAACAAAACTTATATCTAAACATGACATAGCTCAAGCAGAAAAAATATTACACTAAAATGGCCATGTCTAATACCTATGTCACATCTTAACATTAGAGTGATGCATCACGAGAACTTACACTAGCAGATAAGTTACCAAATCGTAAAGAAATTATTTATGCAATTCCTGTGAAGGGAAGGGAGCCGGCCGCAGTGGTCTAGCGGTTCTGGCGCTGCAGTCCGGAACCGCGGGACTGCTACGGTCGCAGGTTCGAATCCTGCCTTGGGCATGGGTGTGTGTGATGTCCTTAGGTTAGTTAGGTTTAAGTAGTTCTAAGCTCTAGGGGACTTATGACCTAAGATGTTGAGTCCCACAGTGCTTAGAACCATTTCCTGTGAAGGGAAATGTCTATCTATGTGCCCTCGTTTTCTTGGAAGTAAATCATAAATTTCTTATTGACTGGATTTGTAGGCATAAAATAACTATATTAGTACACATATTAAATTTTATTTTAACCAATGCTGCAGTGCAGCTAGAAACTAGATATTAAAGAAAATGAGCAAATATGTACAAAGTAAAGCATAAGAACATCATTCAGTAGTCATGAGGCATTTCATAAGTTAGTAGAAAAATCTCTTAACTAGAGAGACAGTAGTATTAATCAGGTGTATAGACATAAAAATATTTCTCGTCATTTCATTAGGCATTTCAGTAAATATCATAAATTAAGAGCTCCACAGTGTAATCATATGTTTTCAAGTTCGACCATGTCGTTTTTGCGATGCTTTCTACAAAGGAATGTCAACAGTGAGGTAAATGGCCTCTTTTTTTCTCCACCTAATGGCTTTCTTTTGTCAGATGACTACCTCTCAGCTGGGTGCCCACGACGCATTACGTGCAGGTGGTCACTTAACTTTCTTACGGAAATATTTACTACAGCAGTTTCCGCTGCAGTGACAGTCTCATATAAAAATATTTCACAGGTCAAGAATTTGCGTTACAAATCTGTAGAAACAAAATGCTATTGATATAACAATGTCCAAAAAAGTTTCGTCGGCATTGTAATACATTCACGCATTTACATACACATTTAATAACTCTTAAAGTACGATTCTTGGTTTCCAACATCCTTTTTCACAAGTCTTATTGATCATAAACATACCTCAACAGCATAATACACATCGTCATCATAAAAATAACATCATAACACCTCAGTCAAATCTCAAAAACGTCGTAGCTTTCTGCAATAATTTCAAAACCTAAAGAAAATTCTCTGCTTATTTCAATAGTGTCATCTACCTCAAACGTACTTTAAAAATCATGATCCCATACCAAATACATCATTCAAAGCTCTCATAGTATCACAATGGTTCCAAAAAAATATGAACACTGCACAAAGTACAGACAAAATACAATTTCGTAAGTGTGAAGTAATCCAACTGTGTAATTACGTGAACATCTGTCACTGATGTAGTAAAAAAAGTGTTTATCTCTCAGTTAAATGATCAGATAGCTGTGTAATTTGTGTTTTAGAGAAATATGGTACCGATGTGTAAAATTGTATAAGCAAATACCATATTAGTTAGGGCTCCTTGTGCTTGCCAAACACATGATACACAAAGTAAGTGTGTACCCCCCTGAGGATTAATGTAGTTATACCCTCAGGTGTTACAGATTACAGCAATTGAATGAAATGTATCACAGAAAACTTTCTTTTTAATTCAAAAATCTTTAAAAATAAATGTTTTAAGTACAAAATTAATCACTGAAATGCGGGTCCTGTAGCCCTAAATGTGCATCTTGTTGTAAGATAATCTCTGTGGAAGTGTCGTAGTTATTTTCCTCCGAAAGCTAAGTTCTGCAGAAGCCAATGTACTTACCTCATGATATACAAAAGTGAAATGCTTTCCGTATAGATATCTTATATATTACGTTTATTGCCGTGATGAAGAAAGTACTGTGCTGCAACGTATTGTTGTGCTACAGAAAAGGCTGTCTCATTGTAGCTGTACCGCAAAAGTTACTACTAAAACATGTTTTACTTTCCAGAAGAATTCAAAAAAACCGTGCAGATATAAAACAGATACTCCGCAAAAGCAACAATGTCAATTGTGTCACACATTAGTAACGTCGTGATAAAATCGTGTAGCTGTCACATAAACTAACCACTGTGTCATCTGGTATCTCCCAGAAAGTACTTTAATTCAGAATGTATTTTCAAGTACACCAAAATGTTGCATGAAAATCTCATTAGCAGTACTGGTAAATGTCCTAAGTATGTGAGCCTTATAGTCGTTACGTAATCGTGCAACTAACAATGTACACACACAGTAACACTGTGTCCTCTGTTCACTATCACAATGCAGTGGTAATTACTGTCTAACTATGTACCCTAGGTTCTAGACCGGATAGTTAACTTCGCGCCGGCCGCGGTTGTCTTGTGGTTCTAGGCGCGCAGTCCGGAACCACGGGGCTGCTACGGTCGCAGGTTCGAATCCTGCCTCGGGCATGGATGTGTGTGATGTCCTTACGTTAGTTAGGTTTAAGTAGTTCTAAGTTCTTGGGGACTGATGACCACAGCAGTTAAGTCCCATAGTGCTCAGAGCCATTTGAACCATTTTTGAGTTAGCTTCAAAACATAGTTGCTACAATGGCAGACAACAATGCAAACTAGCCACAGACTGCACACAGCACAGCCAGTGATTTTCATATAGAGCGCTACGTAACGTTGCCAATAAGAAAACATACACAGAACACTTACATAAAGAAAACATAAACAGCCTACTTACAAAGCCGTCCTGCAAATATTCTTCGGTTTCACTAAGTGATAATGTCATCAGCGTATCTTATCAATGATGTCCTTGCACCTTGAATTTTAATCCCATTCTTGAACCTTCCTTCTGTCACTCTCATTGTTGTTACATGTGTAGATTGAACAGTAGGGGTGAAAGACGACATCCATATCATACACCGTTTTCCAGTCGATTGTTTCTTTCTCAGTCTTCCAGTCTTATTGTTCCCTCTTGGTTCTTGTACATATTGTGTATTACCCATCTTTCCCTGTAGCTTACCCGTATTTTTCTCGGAAATTTGTACGTTTTGCACCACTTGACAACGTCGAACGCTTTTCCCAGGTCGACAAATACCAGTGCCAGTGAAGGAATCATTCATGACGATTTTACATTTACATACCATATGTCGTGTGGATACACATTACGTGTCTTGCGGCAGTGCTTTCCATTGCCTTCTGCATCCTCGTGCCGTTTACCATGGCTGAAACTTCCGCCTTTACGATCAGTTTCCCACCTCAAGGACAATAGAATGCCCTGAACCTCTACCCGCTCCGCTCGTTGGGAGAGTGAGGGTGGCTTCATGCTATGAAAGTATTCGGCCGCACGTGTTGATGATTTTTATTCAAATTTTGAGCGGTAGTGGAATACGAACCCGGCCCAAGGACGTTTTGATTACCAATCGAAGACGCTACTCCTACACCACAGTTAATTTCCTTGGCTCTTTCACATATTGTATATTACCCGCCTTACTGCTTACTGATAATTTTCCTAGAATTTCGACGTAAGCACAATTTTCCATTCTCGAACGCTTTTTACGAATCGACAAACCGTACGAATGTGCCTTGAGTTTTCTTCTGCCTTGCTTCTCTTATCAACCGCAATGGCAGAACTGCCCCTCTCGAGCCTTTATCTTTCCTTAGACCAAACACATCTTCACGCAACAGATCCTCTCTTTTATTCTATATATTATTGTTGTCAGATATTTGGATGTATGAGCTTGTGCGATAATTGTCTGACTTGTCGGGTTTTGCTATCTTAGGAAATGAGTAGACGTAGTCTTTCCGAAAGTCTGATGGTACATCGACAGGTTCATACAGTTTACACATCAACGTGAGCGGCAGTTTTGTTTCCACTTCCCCAATGATTTTAAAAATTCCTCTGGAGTGTTACGTATCTGTTCAACCTTAATTCATCTTAAGTCACCCAAAGCTCTTTAAAACTTAGATTTTAGTACAGGATTCCCTGTCCGTTCCTTGTCGTCTCCTTTTTCTTCATCCGTCACGTTATCAGACAAGATCACCCACTCACAGAGTCCCTATCTGCAGTCTTCACTGCATTGAAAAATGTAGTTCCCATTATACTCTTAATGTTACCGCTCCTGCTTTTAGATTCACAAAGGGTCGTTTTGAGTTTTGAGTATGTTGAGTCAGTCCACCCAACAATGGTTCAAATGGTTCAAATGGCTCTGAGAACTATGGGACCTAACTGCTGAGAACATCAGTCCCCTAGAAGTAGCTCTGAGCACTATGGGACTTAACATCCGTGGTCATCAGTCCCCTAGAACTTAGAACTACTTAAATCTAACTAACCTAAGGACATCACCCACATCCATGCCCGAGGCAGGATTCGAACCTGAGACCGTAGCAGCAGCGCGGTTCCGGACTGAGGCGCCTAGAACCCCTCGGCAACACCGGCCGGCAGTCCCCTAGAACTTAGAACTACTTAAACCTAACTAACCTAAGAACATCACACACATCCATGCCCGTAGCGGTCGCGCGGTTCCAGACTGTAGCGCCTAGAACCGCTCGGCCAATTCTGCCGGCTCTTCCAACAATCACTTGTTTTGCGATTTCATTACGTTTTTCAAGCAATTCCCTTAGCTTCCGTGTACTTCCTTCTTATTTCATTCCTAAGATATGTTTCTACACTCCTGGAAATTGAAATAAGAACACCGTGAATTCATTGTCCCAGGAAGGGGAAACTTTATTGACACATTCCTGGGGTCAGATACATCACATGATCACACTGACAGAACCACAGGCACATAGACACAGGCAACAGAGCATGCACAATGTCGGCACTAGTACAGTGTATATCCACCTTTCGCAGCAATGCAGGCTGCTATTCTCCCATGGAGACGATCGTAGAGATGCTGGATGTAGTCCTGTGGAACGGCTTGCCATGCCATTTCCACCTGGCGCCTCAGTTGGACCAGCGTTCGTGCTGGACGTGCAGACCGCGTGAGACGACGCTTCATCCAGTCCCAAACATGTTCAATGGGGGACAGATCCGGAGATCTTGCTGGCCAGGGTAGTTGACTTACACCTTCTAGAGCACGTTGGGTGGCACGGGATACATGCGGACGTGCATTGTTCTGTTGGAACAGCAAGTTCCCTTGCCGGTCTAGGAATGGTAGAACGATGGGTTCGATGACGGTTTGGATGTACCGTGCACTATTCAGTGTCCCCTCGACGATCACCAGTGGTGTACGGCCAGTGTAGGAGATCGCTCCCCACACCATGATGACGGGTGTTGGCCCTTTGTGCCTCGGTCGAATGCTGTCCTGATTGTGGCGCTCACCTGCACGGTGCCAAACACGCATACGACCATCATTGGCACCAAGGCAGAAGCGACTCTCATCGCTGAAGACGACACGTCTCCATTCGTCCCTCCATTCACGCCTGTCGCGACACCACTGGAGGCGGGCTGCACGATGTTGGGGCGTGAGCAGAAGACGGCCTAACGGTGTGCGGGACTGTAGCCATGCTTCATGGAGACGGTTGCGAATGGTCCTCGCCGATACCCCAGGAGCAACAGCGTCCCTAATTTGCTGGGAAGTGGCGGTGCGGTCCCCTACGGCACTGCGTAGGATCCTACGGTCTTGGCGTGCATCCGTGCGTCGCTGCGGTCCGGTCCCAGGTCGATGTGCACGTGCACCTTCCGCTGACCACTGGCGACAACATCGATGTACTGTGGAGACCTCACGCCCCACGTGTTGAGCAATTCGGCGGTACGTCCACCCGGCCTCCCGCATGCCCACTATACGCCCTCGCTCAAAGTCCGTCAACAGCACATACGGTTCACGTCCACGCTGTCGCGGCATGCTACCAGTGTTAAAGACTGCGATGGAGCTCCGTATGCCACGGCAAACTGGCTGACACTGACGGCGGCGGTGCACAAATGCTGCGCAGCTAGCGCCATTCGACGGCCAACACCGCGGTTCCTGGTGTGTCCGCTGTGCCGTGCATGTGATCATTGCTTGTACAGCCCTCTCGCAGTGTCCGGAGCAAGTATGGTGGGTCTGACACACCGGTGTCAATGTGTTCTTTTTTCCATTTCCAGGAGTGTATATATTCTTTCGTCGATTAGCCGAGGTGTTTTTTTCTTTTACCCATTTTTTTCGCTGTTATCTGCTTCTGCTTAGTTTTTTGTTTCCAATTTCCGTGACAGTCCTTTCTAGGGTGATTCATTCACCTTCAACGGTACTGCCTAGAAAGCTATTCCTTCTCGCAGTATTTTTAGCCTATGGAATTTCGTATCTCTTCATTCGTCAATATTTACGTATACTACTTCTTTGCTTATTCACTCTTCCTGACTAGTCTCTTCATCCTACTCCACACATTATTAATTTGTGATCTGAGTCCATATCTGTTACTGGGTGTGTCTTACAGTTCAATATCTGATTTCGGAATCTCTGTCTGAAGTTGATTTCATCTAACTTGAATTTTCGCACATCTCCCAGCCTTTCCCAAGTATATTCGTCCTCTTGTGTTTCTTGAACAAATATTCTCTAAAATTAGCTAAAATTTACTGCAGAACTCATTTGCCTCTCACCTCTCTCGTTCCTGTAAGAGCGTGCAATAATGTACCATAACATAGAGAGTGCTCCACTGAACAATTTGAGGTGGAGGACCTGGGATCGGATAGTTCAGCTTAAGGAGACATGGAAGTAAAGTTGGCTACAGCTTTGTCTCTCAGTACTGTTTTACAGCTTATTTACAGCTAACATGCGTACAAATATACACGTATTGGGCTGTTTGTTTACATGTACATTCTTTATTTCCTGCATGGAAACGAGGAGGACGAACCTGATTACCAGGAAGTCGTGATGCAGGTTTTGTTTACTTTACTTGTCCATAAGGTAGCTCTGTTGTATCATATTTACAGTGTCCCATGACTGAACGTGCTATGAATCAACGACAGACCCATTCATTTGTCAGTGCTATTCAGAGACGTGCAGTACAATACATGGAGCAGTACTGGTACAGCATATCCTGGCCTCTGGATTCGACAGGGAATTGCTATTCCATGGTTTGCAGGGTCACCTGACCTGCATCGCCTTGATTATTTTCTGTGGCGATATGTAAAGTTACCCCAGTGGATACAGAGATGGAACTAGTTGCCATAATTGAATCTGTGGATACACAAACGAAGTTAGTTGCGAGAACTGTAGCTGCCTGTGATGTTTGTCAGGGTTCGTCAGAATTTTTTTTCCTATGCCGTGCTTGTATTAACGATGATGGCCGTCAGTTTCAGTACATTTTGAAATATATGTTACAAATGGTTCGTTCATAGTGTCGATGACGGTATTTGCAGTTAACTAATGTAAATAAAAATGTAGAGAGTAATATGATATCATGCTTATTGTCTTCTTAAGCTGGCTTCTGTGACCCTAGGTTCCCTAACTCAAATTGTTCGATACAGCATCCTCTATGATTCGTTGAATTTTTTGCACGTTCTTATGGAAACACCCTGTACACGTAGGTTGCCAACCCTCACCTTGATCTAAGCTCGCAGCGACACACTGTCGTCAGTTTCTGGGTGACAGACCTGTTCCCAGTCATTCAAGCCTCTATTTATCATGGTTACATGCTACATCCTGGCACCCAAAGTGTTCAACTGCGTCAAGCTACATAATCGTTATTTCCAGAAAAATACGTGGTATTTCTATAATCTGAACATATTGATGCAATGGGGAGGAAAATATAAATTGGTAAGTGTAAGCCCATGTGGGCGCAGAAACACTTTTTAGAGACACGTAATACTAGTAAACTCTACAGTATACATTTTGATGTTGAAGTGTTATTAAATTTTTCTTTGCTTTCGGCACTTTCCCTCGCTTTTAACCAGCAGCTCGCTATTCTCCCAGGTGCATGTGGCATGTCAATGCGTGCATGAAGCCCATCGACCTTCTGCTACCCAGCAGTTGGATTGATCACAGCTGTGGTGGGAGAAGGCTTGGGGGAGGGAGGGATTATCGGCCACTCCGCAGTTGTGGTTGGCCGCAATCTTTTCCTCGTATACGCAGTTGCCTTCCATTTACCTACAATATTTTAAACCTCAGCCTACTCTTCATCATTAGTAAATTGTCATCTGAGTTGTATATGCTCCTAGGTACGCCTTACAATCCAATACCTCATTTGGGATCTCTGCCTGACCATGATGTTGTCTAACTTATATCTACCCGTATCTCCTGGACTTTCCCAAGTATACCTCTTTCTATTTCGGTTCTTGAACAGAATTTTTGCTACTACCAACTCATATTTATTGCAGAACACAACTAGCTTTTTTCCTCTCTCGCGTCTACTACGAAATTAATATTCTCCTGTCCCTTTCTTCTACTCCCTCCCCAACAGCGCACTTCATTCACCCATGAATATTAGATTTGCCTCTCCATTTACGTACTGAATTACCCGTTCAGTGCCCTCTTATACATCCTCTATCTCTTCATTCTGTGCTGGAGACGTCGGCATGTATACCTGAAAGATTGTTGTCGGTGGTGGTGTGCTGCCGATTCTGATGAGAAGAACCCTATCACTGAATTGGGCACCGTACCTCATTCTCTTCCCTATCTCCCTATCTTCCAATTCATGACGAATCCAACTCCGGTTACACCATTATCTGCAGTTGTTGATATTACCCTGAACTAGTCTGTCCAGGAATAATTGTCCTCCCTACATTTCACTTCCCTGACGCCTACTATATCTAGACTGAGCCTCATCATTTCCCTTTTCAGATTTTGTAGTTTCCGTATCACATTCAGGATTCTGATATTCCCTCCCCCCCCCCCCCGAGTGGAAGAACGTTATCATTCCGTTGATTATTCTATTTGTTTTTTTATGGTCACCTCACCTGTTCGTCCAAGAGATCCGAATGGGAGACTAGTCCTGAACTTCTTGCCAAAGGAGAGATCATTCACGACACCTCTACAATTACAGGCAACATGTCGTATCGATACACATTATATGTCCTTATTGCAGTGCTTTCTATTGCCTTCTGCAACCTTGTGAAGTTGACCACGGGTAAGTCTTCGCCTTTACGACAGTTTCCCACCCAAAGGACAAGAAAGTGCCCTGAACCTCTGTCCACTCCTCCACCCACTTTCATAAGCCCCTTGGGAGAAAGAGTGTGGTTTCAAGTGCTGAAAGTCGTCTGCCGCAAGTGCTGCTGATTTTTATTCAAATTTTAAGCGGTAGTGGAATACGAACCCGGCACTAAAGACGATTTGCAAATAATTTCCTTGGACCTCACGCATATTGTATTTACCCGCCTTACTGTTTACTGCTAATTTTCCTAGAATTTCGAACTTATTGCACCATTTCCCATTCTCGAACGCTTTTTACAATTCGACAAACCGTACGAATGTGCCTTGAATTTTCTTCTGCCTTGCTCCTCTTAGCAACCGCAATGGTAGAACTGCCACTCCTGTGCCTTTATCTTTCCTTAGGCCAAACACAACTTCACGCAACAGATCCTCTGTTTTAATCTATATATTATTCTTGTCGGATATTTGAATGTACGACCTGTTAAGCTGCTTGTGCAATAATTGTCTCACTTGTCGGCTTTTGCTATGTTCGGAATTGTGTAGACGTAGTTTTTTCGAAAGTCTGATATTATATCGACAGTCTCATACAGTCTACACATCAACGTGAGCGGTAGCTTTGCTTCCTCTTCCCCTATGATTTTAAAAATTCCTCTGGTATGTTATGTATCCAATCGACCCTAATTCATCTTAAGTCAGCCAAAGCTCTTTCAGACTCACATTCTGGTAAAAGATGCCCTGTTTATTCCCTGTCGTCTCCTTTTTCTTCTTCGATCACGCAATCGGATAAGATCTCCCACTAACGTAGCCTCGGAAGTTACTATTTCCACATATTTGCTCTCTTCTCTGCATTGAAAAACGTAGTTCCCATTGAACTATTAATGTTACCTCCCATGCTTTTAGATTCACAAAGGGGCGTTTTGAGTTTTCTGTATGCTGAGTCAGTTCTTCCAACAGTCATTTCTTTTTCAAGTTAATCACGTTTTGCATGTATTTCGCCTTAGCCTCCGTACACTTCCTTCTTATTTCATTTCTAAGAGATATTTCTGTATGTTCTTTCGTCGATTAGCTGAAGTGTTTTTTTTTTTACCCATTGTTTCTTCGATGTTATCTCCTTCTGCCAATTTTTTTGTTTCCATTTTCTGTGACTGTCCTTTCTAGTTTGAATCATTCCCCTTCACCGGTACTGCCTAGTGAACTATTCATTCTCGTAGTATTTATAGCCTCAGGAACATCATGTGAATCTCTTCATTCCTTGCTTTTTGATTCTCCCTTACTAGTCTCTTGAACTTCAGTCTACTACGCACATTCAAAAAATTGGCTTGGGACTTAACATCTGAGGTCATCAGTCACCTAGACTTAGAACTACTTAAAACTAACTAACCTAAGGACATCACACACATCCATGCCCGGGGCAGCACTCGAACCTGCGACCGTAGGAACAGCGCGGTTCCGAACTGAAGCACCTAGAACCGCTCGACCACAGCGGCCGGCTGTTCCGCACATTATTAATACGTGATCTGAGTCCATATCTGCTCCTGGGTTTGCCTTACAGTCCAATATCTGATTTCGGAGTTTCTGCCTGAAGTTTATGTCATCTAACTGGAATTTTCCTGCACATCCCAAACTTTTCCAAATACACCTCGTCCTCTTGTGTTTCTTGAACAGAATATAGACTAAAAGTCGCTAAAATTTACTGCAGAACTCATTTAGTCTCTCACCTCTTTCGTTTCTACTACGAAGCACCTATTCTCCTGTAATCCTTTCTTCTATTCCATCCTCTACAACCCCCGTCACTATTACGTCTATATTTACGTACTGAATTACGCGTTCAGTATCCTATTATACTTTCCCTATCTCTTCCTCCTCTGCTTGCGACGTCGGCATGTACACCTAACTAAATGTTTTGCTGGTTGGCTGTCGGTTGTGATGAGAGCAACCTTGACACTCAACTGTTAACAGTGACTCACTCTCTGCTCTGTATTCATATTCATAATGAATCCTTCTCCTGTTATGCTGCTCACTCTCTGCACCACCATAGATTTCATAATGAGTTCTACTTCCATTACACCATTTTCTGCTGCTTTCGATGTTACCCTATACTCTTCAGACCACAAATCTTTGTCTTCTTTCTATTTCCAATCACTAACCGTAACTATACATATATTCAGCCTTAGTATTTACGTTTTAAGATTTTATAGTTTCCCTAGCATGTTGAAACCTCTGACATGCAACACCTCGACACAAAGGACGTTATCCATTCGTTGATTATTCCATTATTAGCTTATGGTCATCTAACCTTGCCAGTCCTCTCTCCGAGATCCTATTGGGGTAATACTCCAGAATCTGTAGCCAGTGAAGGGATGGACCAAAGTGATACCTTTTCATTTAAAGGCCACATGTCCTATGGATACATATTGTGTTTCCGTCTGCATACTCCTTCCATTGATTATTGCTGATTCTTCCACCTTTTAGTTACAGTTTCCCACAGCAAGGGCAAGAGAGTGCCCTGAACCACTGTTGCCGCCCCGTCCTATTTGACCGGTCCATTGGCAGAAACAAGATGACTTATTAAGCCGGAAGCCATCGGCCGCCGATGCTGTTGATTTTTTTCTGAATTTAAGCAGTAGAGCTGTTAGAACCAGAGGCCCAGGAGGTTTTGCTTAGTAGGAAAAAACGCTGTCTGTAGACTACAGATTTTCGAAGGAAGTTTTATATAATACAAATTCTGCTGGAGAGTGAAAATTCCTTCTTGAACCAATTCCCCAGGCTATGGCTAAGCCATGATTCGCAATGTCCTTTCTCCCAGATGTGCTGGATCTTCAAGTTGCGCCGGAGAACTTCTATGAAGTTCGGAATGTAGGAGACTACGTACTGGCGGAAGTAAAGCAGTGAGGACGTCTCATGAGTCGTTCTCGGATAGTTGTCGGCTGGTAGAGCAGTTTCCCATGAAAGACAAAGGTCCCACTTTCGAGTACCAGTCACGCATGTAGTTTTATCGGTCGGGAAGTTTCATAACAAAATATGTTTCCACTATGCGGTGTGTTTCCGTAAGACTTTGCAAAAATGTGCCACGACATAAGGAATGCTCCACTGAACAATTTGAGGTGAGGAACCTGGGGTCCGAGATGAGAGCTTCAGGAGATATGGAAATAAAGTTTTCTACCGCTCTGCCCAGCAATACTGTTTCCCAGCATATTTACAGCTTACATGCACACAAATTTACACGAATTGTGCTGTTTATTTTCTTGTTCATTTTTCTTTTGCTGCAACAACATGAGGAGGACGAGCTTAGTTATCATGAAATCATGATGCAGGATTCGTTTACTTGTCCATAAGGTGGCTCTGTTGTATCGTATTTACATGGTCCCATGACAGAACGTGCAGACCTATTCATTAGTCAGTGCTATTGAGAGACGTGCAGTACAAGACATGGGGCAGTACCAGTACAGTACTGATACGGGGGGGGGGGAGGGGGGTTGCTATTCCATGGCTTGTGAGAACACCTGACCTCAATCCCCTTGATTATTACCTATGAGGATATCTAAAGACACTTGTGTATGGCAGCCCATTTAATACAGAGATGGAATTAGTGGCCAGAATTGATATTTGTCAGGGTGCGTCAGAATTTGTTCGCCGATGACATGCATGCAGTGAGGCTGATAGCCGTCACTTTCAGTACTTTTGTAATGATGTAGTACAAATGGTACATTTATTGTGTCAGTGATGGTATTTGCAGTTATCTAATGTAAATAAAAATGTAGGCAGTAATGTGATGTCTTGCATCTTATCTCCTTAAGCTAGCTTCTGCGACCCTAGGTTCCCTACCCCAAATTGTTCACTGGAGCAGCCACTATGTCCTCTTGAATTTTAGAACGATCACGGAAACACCTTGTATACAGTGTTCAAGCCAATATCTGCCATGGTTTCAAGGTACTTCCTTGTACCTACAGCGTTTAACTGTGTCATGCTGTCGATTCGTTATTTCCAGAAAAATACGTATTATTTCTATAATCTAAACATATTGATACAATTGGAAGCATTTGTTATGGTCAAATTTGATGTTTCACTACTTGAAGAACACGAAATTTATATTAAAAAAGAGAATATAAATAGGGATGTTTAGAACTTTGTGAGTGCAGTAACACTTTTAAGAAACACAGAATACTAGTAAAGATCATGATCCACGTTACATAAACTCTACAGTATACGGAACAACTGATGCTGCCAATAATTTTCATGTTGAAGTGCTAAACTTTTCTTCGCTTTAAACACTTTTATTTTTCTCGTTTTTAACCACCAACTCGCTATTCTCATCCTTCAGTGGCATGTGGCATGTCTATGCGTGCATAAGGCCCATCGACCTTCTGCTACCCAGTAGTTGGTGTGGTCGGAGATGCTGGTGGGAGAATGCGTGGGGTAGGGAGGGAGCGTCGGCCGTTCCGCGGTTGTGATTGGCCGCACTCTTTTCCTCGTCCACGCAGGCGGCCTTGACCGCCAGACGAGGTAGCTGGAGAACATGTTTTGGAACCCACGAGAGTCGCGACCTTCTGCTGCACGTGAAGTTAACGCTCGTGCCATGTGCTCCTTCCGGGAAGTCGCACGTGAATTCGCTCGTGCTGACAACGCTCTGTTTTCTGTCCAGACGCTCGGCCAATAGGGTCTCGCGGAGAAGTGTTTCCTCTAGATTCGAGGCGTTAGTGATCCCAGAGTTTCTGAACTGCACGTCCTGCTATATACTGGGTGAACCAGAACCCCAACGACAAACTTTCACAGCAAGGTAGTATGTACCGAAACAAGAAAAAAGTCTAGTAAGCATAGCTTCTAAAATTCATATCGTAACAACGACGAGTATTTGTTGTTCTTCGATAGAGTGATAGACATCTCTTCTACTGAAACTTCTTTGTTCTTCATGTTATGAGGGATGGTAGTACGGACCAAATCAAGGAATAAATCTGCAGTTAACATGGACGCCAAAATGCACAACTTTAAAGCTATGAGCACTGGGTCATACTCGCTATTCTGAAACGCATCTCTTCCACTTAAGAAAGATATTCATTTCAGACCCTATTCTACTGGAGACTTTTTTCTTGTTTTTGATCCATATTATCTCCTCTGAAAATGTGGAAAGCAAAGTTTTCACTGTATAAGAGATGTAGCTCGCAGTATCGAAGATGAAGAAGAACTCATAGTTGTTAAGGTATGTCGAGGGCGGTTTTTCTTGTGTTTGTCCGTTCTGACACCTCTAAATGTTTGTCGGCGGAGTTCTCGGGCTCCCTGTATATTTGACTGTGTTCGTTCATACTGTACCTCAAAATGGACCTCACAAATACTAGTTAACTGCTGAGAATGTGCTAGCTAGGTATGATGTAGGAAATGTGTGAGATGTAGACGACACTTTACTAAACATACATCGAACAAGTATGACTGATATTTTTCAATAATTTTTGTAGAAAGAAATGTTCCCGATCAATAGCTGTTCAAAATTGTACCGCCAACTGCGTCCAATCCTTTGTTGTATGTCTTTGGCCAGTTGTTGCTTAATTGCTTTCCTGATGTTTCTTCAATCAACATTGCCAAAGTTCCTTCGTCAGTGAGGAGGGTGAACACGACACTCATGCCTGTGAAATCATCATCGATTTTAGTTCCCACAATGCACCACCACACTGTAAAATAATCGGAGGGAAGCACAAAACGCTAAATTATCTCATTTCCCTCCCCGGTTTTATTAACTTCTTTTCCTTGTCTGTGTAGTTCGTTATCTGTTTCCCACGCTGCTCGCAAGCAGCGCAGAATGCTTTAATGTGTGTAAGGTGTTGGACAAACGAACTTAAGAGCCCCTTTCGCTGTGAGTACAATCCGAACAAAAGTGATACGTGGATCAATGCGATTACGTCTCATTATGATATTGCATCTTATCCCTGCTTCACACTCTCCATACCTCTCTCCATTCTCTACTATGCATGTCACATATTCTTAACTAGGTCGGGACGTTTTTCTATTCAATATTTATTTTAAATTTAAATGGAGGTTATTCAAGAGATAACTTTAAAGGGCGCAAATTATTTCTTCATACTCCAAAGACGGATCATATAAAGTACAGAACTAAAGTAGAGTTCTGATAATGCCCATTAAACGTTCATGTAGAAAAATATTTTCGACAGTTTTACCACTCGATTTTGGATTTCAGCTCATTTTTTTATGCTTTTCCGTCAATTTAGCAGTGTTTCTCTGCCGAGATTTCGAATTTTATGATAGATCTCCCAAAATAGAGAAGACTAGTAAAACTTGATGAAGTTACTATAATTAGTAACATGGCCTTCGAGCTCAAGACTCTGATCGAATTAGCACACTGACCATTCATCCGTGTTAAACGCTCAGCTCCAACCTTTTTTGGGGCAATAAAAAAAGAGAGACCCCTGCAGATCCTCTACGAAGCTTTTTGCTAGCATGAATTTTCAAGCGATATGTAACCTGTCACCTTAAATGGTCCACTGACCAGACATTTCTTACAAAATCTTACCATTTTAAAACTTCGTGGGGGATTTGCGTATGCCGCTCTTTTAGTTCTGCAAACGAACTGAAACACTGAGTACAAGAAACAAGTATCGCCGGCGTGGTAAGTGGTCTCAGAATATAGAGTGCGAAATCGGAATATTTATTTTTGAATTTCGCTAAAGAGTACAGATAAAACATGATGTTAAACGCTCTTTAAAACCGCTGCAACAGTTGAAGATTATTGAGAATTGTATTTATCACAATTGTTGCCACTAATTACTTTTAATGAACTCCGTAAGTTAATTAATCAAAGTAATTTACTTCTCGTTTATGAAATTGGCGTATGACATATTTTCAAAGTATATTCCACGAAAGGCACCTCTACGAATAGTCTGTGTTCCTGAAAAAAGAGAATTTTACCACTTTTTAGTGCCGTTGAACACGATAACCTTACCAGTCGTTCCCAGCTGTTTTCTCCTTCTTCATACACATCTCGAAATTATTGTACTTACTGAGACGTGTGCTCAAAATTTCTAGCTTTTACATGCATGCTGTGTATCACTTTTCACTGTACTACGCAAAACAGCTGCACCTTCACAGTACGCTGCCAGCCACAGTACGATATTTGCCGTTGCCGATGGACAATGAGGATGCTTTTTACGCTTTCGCACGCGCCCTTAGACCTATGAAATTTAGATCATGATACGTTCAAGACGGAGCTGATGAGCTAGCTGTTTAGCGACCTTCAATGCAAGACTAACTAACATTCAAGAGTAATGGTTGTTTTGCTTCTCAAAGTGTATCGCGCATTGTATCTTGTGAAGACCGGACGAGTAAGTCCACAGAGGATATTTTCAGACTAAAAAAGAAACCAAAACTTGGAATACAGTCATTACGACCCTGACCGACCTTTTTCTCTGTCTTGTAGGCCACTTTTGACCTTGGTAGGGGTAGAAGATCCGCATCTATAATCTAATGTCCAGAGAATCTCAGATGGTAGGAAGGCCTGGCACAATTACGTCGGATAATGTCAAAAAAAAAATCTGATTTAATTTTTAACATCTGCTCTAGACTATGGCGTGTTATCACATATAATACAACGTAATGCACCATAGATTACTTCTTTTGTTCACAGTTGTTCTGTTGTGTTGCGTATACTCCGTAAGTTCTTTGAATGTGTTGCACTTTAATTACAATCACGGTTAAAGTTCTTTTTTTTTTTTTTCAAATGTTACAGCATGTACTACTACTGTGGAGCACAAGAGTGCTGAAAGCGTGAGTAACTATATAAGTTTCCTGGAACGATTGTGTTTCCAATTATGGTACATGATCGTGGGTCATTTTCAAATGCTAGAGCAAGTACAGCAGCTGCGCCGTGCAAGGGTGTGGGACGCATGAGCACCTGCACTAACTTCCGCTTTATACACTTTGTCAACCAGTAGTACTCGAGGCAGGGTGTCGAGTGACATGGTCGCGATGGTACTGCTAACCTAAGGCCGGTGGTTGGAATTTTGGGTTCCTGCTTTGATGGGTGTTTCACCTTTCTCATTGGCAACACTTAGTTACATTTTAGAACCGGCACCAGCCCTTTAAATACGTTAAGCTTCCATATAATAGGCCTACATTTGGTGCATGCATCAAAGAAAGTTGTACATAATACTGGGTCCCAGAACTACTGAAAATAGACGATGACTATAGATATTGCATCACAGATACAGACCCTTTGACAGTTCAGAGATGTCACTAAACGCGCCCAAACACGTAAAAAGGGCGTCCGACAGCCGATCAGTTCCAGTATTCCACAAGGACGGAGGTATACCGCTTGTATTGTCTGTAGTTCAACCATGCCTAAATGGTAAATATCGCCGTTCGATTGCGTCCGCATTGTTACTTTGTGCCAGGAAGGGCTCTCAACAAGGGGAGTGTCCAGGTGTCTCGGAGTGAACCAAAGAAACATTGTTCAAACGTGGAGGACATACAGAGAGATAGGAACTGTTGATGACATGCCTCTCTCAGGCCGCCCAAAGGCTACTACTGAAGTGGATGACGGCTAACTACGGATTACGGCTCGGAGGAAGCCTGACAGCAACGCCACCATGTTGGATAATGCTTTTCGTTCAGGCACAGGACGTCGTGTTACGACTCAAACTTTGCGCAATAGGCTGCATGATGTGCAACTTCTATCCCGACGTCCATGGCGAGGTCCATCTTTGCAACCACGCCAACATGCAGCGCTATACAGATGGGGCCAACAATATGCCGAATGGACCGCTCAGGATTGGCATCACGTTCTCTTCACCGATGAGTGTCGCATATGCCTTCAACCAGACTATCGCCGGAGACGTGTCAGGAGGCGGTCAGGCTGAACGCCTTAGACACACTGTCAAGCGAGTGCAGCAAGTTGGCGGTTCCCTGCTGTCTTGGGGTGGCATTATGTGGGGCCTTTGTACGCCGCTGGTGGTCATGGAAGGCGCCCTAGCACTGTACGGTACGTGAGTGCCATCCTCTGACCGATAATGCAGCATACTGGCCAGGCATTCGTCTTCATGGACGACAATTCGAGCCCCCATCTTGTGAACGACTTCCTTCAGGATAAAGACATCGCTCGACTAGAGTGGCCAATATCTTCTCCAGACATGAACCCTGTTGAACATGCCTGGGATAGATTGAAAAGGGCTCTTTATGGACGACGTGATCCACCAATCACTCTGAAGGGTGTACACCGAATCGAGTGGGACAATCTGGACCAACAGTGTCTTGATGAACTTGTGGATAGTATGCCACGACAAATACAGGTATGCATCAATGTAAAAGGACGTGCTACTGGGTATTAGAGGTACCGGTGTGTACAGCAATCTGGACCATCACCTCTGAAGGTCTCGCTGTAAGGTGGTAAAACATGTAGTGTCGTTTTCATGAGCAATAAAAAGGGCGGAAATGATGTTTATGTTGATCTGTATTCCAATACTCTGTACAGGTTCTTGAACTCTCGGATCAGAGGTGATGCAAAACCTTTTTTGATGAGTGTAATTTTTGACGGGTTGTGTTAATTTCATCAGCACCATTCCAGGCATTACTGCAATGGAGTGGTTCACAGCACTTTTGTACAAGTATGTGAATATATTTTAAAGTCATGGTAGTAAATGAGAGACAGAGAGAAGAATCTGACGTTGTTATTTGCTCCACTGAATAACTTTTTATTGCGAAAATGTTGTTTTGTGTTGGGAATAAGATTTTTATAGATTATTTAAAATTATGAGATTATTTAAAATTTCACTGATATTGTGGCTTTGCGTTATAGGGGACGGAGGCTGCCACACGTAAAGCGATGAAAATACGAAATTAACGTTTGTAGGTAGAATACTAAAATCATTACTGCCTGGTCTTGTATATATCACAGGTTACATATTTTATCCGCAGTGGCATGTTGTGATAACAGTTAAATAACTACAGTCTTTTCACCCAATGATTTCAAGGAATTGATGTATTTTCTTGCTTTCGGGGAGAACTGCTTGTTTACGCTGTTCAAGAAGTGCTTTTATCTGCGTCTGTCGTTACTCCAGTTACTGGGAGCCGCGACTCCTGGTAAACGTGCGGATCTTCGAGGGAAGATCAGCTCACCACGTGCGAGGCCCGCGTGCCGCTCGGCTCGCGGCGACCGCGGAGCCCGCCGCTGCAGTAAGCGGACACTGCGGCCACCGCCTGCCTACGTAGCGACAGCGGCTGGCGGCCGCACGCGACGGCTGGCCCCGGCGCGGCCTCTGATTGGTCGGCGCGTTTTCCTGGTGCCGCTGCCCGCGCCTCGGAAACGTGCCCCGCACGTGACGTTGCATCACGCTGATCCCGACCGGGGAAACGAACAGCAAAAAGTGAGCGGAACGCAGCGTTACCTTTTCAAATTTACATCGATATTGGCAGGGATTCATAGTTTCCTCCTTCGGCTTCAAGCAGTTGTCAATTTTTGCAACTTTCGTTCCACGCAGGTAACAGTCATTCCTGAGGGCAACAGTCAACTCTAAAAGCAACGGAAAATTGGGTTGACTCACGAATAAGTTATTATTTAAATTGAAGTTGGATGGCAGGTAGGGGTTGGGGTGGGGGGAAGGAAACAAAAGGAACTAACTAATGATATCAGCGAAATAGCGACTGTATGCGAAAGCAGTAGCGACGAGTGAAAATGTGTGTTGGACCGGAACTTGAACCCAGGATCTCCTGCTTACTATACACACGCTTTAACAACTCCGCTACCTGGGCACAAGGCACCTATACCTATGGGCAACGGAAGGAGGGGGGGGGGGGGGCGGCCAACCCCTATCTCTCAGGGAAAGAAAAAGATAGATTGCATTCAGACGTTTTTCTTTAAAGAAAACGATTTAAATATCAGTATTACACTGCTTTCTACGAGGGTCATTCAATAATTACAGAGATAAATTGGACTGGGGTAAAAACTGATAGTAGGGCAAGTTTGATACTTTTATGACTTTAAGTTGGCATCACTGGGGTGAGCCCTGATCGTATTTTACTTGCTGAAAGCGAGAAATCAGTGAGTATATGCTGTAGAATGTCTAAAGTTGATGGCGAAGGTTGTATGAATTGTGCAAATTTTTACAAGTCGGCAGAGCAGTTCAAAAATGGTCGCAACTCAGTGACCGACGAACACCGTTCCGGCCGACCAATTGCGGTTTCAACTCCCTCACTTGAAAGACGAATTGATGACATTATTCTTGCCGATCGCAGTGTGACTGTGGAAACAGTTGACGAGTTTCATGTTAGCACTACTACAGTTCATAACATTATCTGTAACAAGCTGAAGTACCACAAAACATGGGCAAGATGGGTCCCTAAGGAGTTGGGGCGGCTAAACAAGGAAACAAGATTGAGTGTGTGCACAGTGCTAAAGGAACGTTATGAAAGAGAAGGTGAGCACTTCCTCAACAAAGTTTTAACTTGTGATGAAACTTAGGTTCACTATTATGAGCCAGAATTAAAAAGACAAAGCGTGGAGTGGAAGCACATCAACTCACCTGCCAAGAAAAAATTCAAAACCGAAGCATGAGCAGGAAACGTCATGTTGAAGGCATTGTGGGATGCTTGAGGTCCAGTTTTTTGTGATTATCTTGAAGAACAGCGTACAATTAACAGCCAATACTACTCGGGCTTGCATTTAAACAAGGTGAAGCCAGCCGTGAGAGAGAGACGTCGTGAATCTCAGAGGAGAGATGTGATTCTACAGCAAGACAACGCACGTCCTCATATTGTTCAACTAGCCCGTGATACCATCGACAAATTGGGGTGGGAAGTGCTGCCTCATCCAATTACAGTCACGATATACCACCTAGTGATTTTCATTAGTGTGGTGTACTGAAGGAGGCATCATGTGGGAAGAGGTTCCAGGACAGTGAGGACGTGAAAACGTTTGTGGGAAATTGGTTCAAACATCAAGATAAAGAGCTATTTGCAGCCGGAATAAAAAAGCCTGTGCCACGTCAGAACAAGTGTATTAATGGTCAAGGGGATTATGTTGAAAAGGAGTAAAAGTATTGTTTTGTAAAAATGAAAACTTTTTTCTCCACACCAATTTGTTTCTTTAATTGTTGAATGACCCTCCTAACATGTTTGGATCTGAACTTTTTTATGGTCACGTACAAGTCGCCATTCGTCTGCCAAAGCGCTAAAAATATACTACACACCCTGCCCTAGTTCGCACCCTCCCTCCCCCTATTTTGCAGGAAGAACGGTATAATATTTCCTTGAAAACTATGCAAGACCTGTATTTATCCATTCCGACACGAGTGCAAACTGTTTTGTATGCAAATGATAATATGTTTTGTTCGTCGTGTTTTCATATTATTGTCTACCCGTTGGACGTTTTACTAAACCACTCACAGTTAATGCCGTCAGTGAAATGAAATAAAATCATACCTAAATGTAATTGACAAAATAAAGATTTCCTTACAGCGTTATGGCTGGTTTGCCCTAGTAGACCTTATGAAGAAGTTCAAAGGGCGTAGGATTATGTAACGAAATGAGTACCATTTCCGAAATGATTCGTAGGAGTTTCGTACTGTTGGAGAGCCTGTAGTCCACATGCTGCATCCCTTGCTGGCAGTTATTTTTATTTGTTACACAGCGTTATTGAAGCTGCATTGTTTCATTTGAACTAGGTTAGGTTTCAAAGTTTCAATCAACAACGCCCCACATATCTTTAACGTTAACTTTGTAATCGTTACAGAAGATGTGAATCGGAAGAAACAATTCTTCCCTGGTTTGTATTGCAACGCAGACTCTCAAAATGTTAAAACGTCAGCTCTCACAGTTTCTCCCTGAGATACATGACTTCTCCCACACACATTTGTAGAGCTCTTCTGTCTCGTTGTCGTGCTACCTATACAAACCTGCAATAAAACCCGCTGCACTTCTGAATCTCCTTTATCTGTACCGATAGTCCAACTCCGCCGAAATATACTGAAGGATTTTATTGGCAATAGTTCTCTTCTCATAAATCCCTGTCGACAATCTGCACCGTCTTGCTTACATTTATGTGGACGGCCCACAGTAAATCAGTCCTGGCATATATTCCTAGATTTTTGACGCTTACCGCTTACCGCTGATATACTGGCTTTTTCTTCATTCGTTTTTAATGAATTACATTTATATATGTTACATAGCATATGCCAGAATTTGTTCTAGTTTATACTGAGCAGAAACATCGGAGAAGAAGCTCCTATCCTGCTCACTTTCCTGCCTGGATATCTTTTCGGGCTTTCCGTTCCCCATCAAGAAGATGAATCTCATTCTCCTTGGTCTTTTATACTCACATTACAGGAACTTTATGTCTCCTGTGTAGGTATTTCTCTTTTACAAGTTAGAACAGCACTGCACATGTGTACAACGAGTGAGTTAAATCATTGAAACAAAGATCAAGTAAAAAGTAGTATAAACCCGGGATTTGAATCAGCAGAACCACGATTCCAATACAAATAAACGAACCTTATCCAACTACTCTTTCCTTCGAAAAATCAGTGCAAGAGATAGTCAATTATTTCACCATTCAACAGTTTTGAACGTCATCTTTCACTGATAAGTTGATTTTCAACCATAACCCATAACAAGTAGCGCATTCGGAGAAAGCCATTGTAAATTTGTGGAAATTTGTGATTTGATGATATTTATGCTGTTGTGAAAAAAATTTTGTTCGAGAGATGCAGCCAAGGAAAGTCCATCGCATTTAACGTGTAGCATGCATACCTAGGTAGAGCCACGCCGATGGCAGTCGAAACATATTCATCGGTCAAAATATGCCAGCGGTATGTCTCTCATATAGGGAAAATATTAATTTTAGATCCAACCCTCATCCAGGTGAACCATCAGTGTATATTTTAAACATTAAGAGAGGAATAGATACCGGATATGAGCATTTACTGATCTGGAAGAATCATTGTAAATATTTCCAAGCCTTCTGTTTTCGTCTGAGTTATATTTTATGCGTCGCTTGTTTAATCTAATGTTAATTAAATAACTGCATTATCCAAATTTCAGAATGCACAATGATAGCCTTATAACAAGTTATTTTTCCATATATTCGCATTGTTTCAGAGAAAGTATGAATTATAGGTGTCTCTCATAAAAAACAGAATAACCAGACTTACTTTCCCATAGTTCTTTTAAATTTGTTTTAACACTATTCGAATTTACTAAATATTCCCTTTTTGTGTTTAGCGTCCTTTCACTCTTCTTCCTCATGCAGTTTGACAGCTAGACAGTTCACAAACCTGGGATATGCTATGGAATATTTGTACTAGGATTTTTCATCATGCAACGACAGCAACTGACTTGCAGTGTTTAAGAACGCTGTTTTATTCCAGTGATTCATTTTCCCAGTAAAGCAATATGTAGAATCTGTCGATCGGAGGATTCCGTATTTGCTCACAGTTCTTGAAAGAAGTTTCAGCCATGTATTGAATAAAGATATGCAAAGAAGACAAATTGCTTGCAATAAGCTCAAATAGAACTGTTATATGAGACAGAGAATTCGGAGAAACGTGCCCAAACTATTGATCGTGAATGAAAGGTATGTGGCTCTTGTGTTAGTGGCTCATGATCTCACCACGAAATTGCGAATATGTTGTATTCTCTGCGCACGCGTGTGGGCTCATGTGGCTGTTTTGGAATCTCTATATCTTACAAAACCTTGATACATCACTTGCTGTCTGGAAAGAATCGCTCTGGCGGTAACACCTGGGGGTGAAAAAAGATGCGTAATTCATCACGTGCAAGTACCCAGAACATATTTACACAGTATTTGAGAGGGGAGAGTTTACCGATTTGCAGTACACTTTACAGACAATTTCAAACGTTTACGAAACTTTATCTTGCTGATATCCCTCAGAAACTGACGAAAGGAAAAATTTCCTCGCTTACTACAACTTCTATAATGTGAACCGGGATGACTACTACAGCTGCAACGGGACGGACGTTGAGCGAAATCAGCGGCAACGACTGAAAATGTGTAGTAGACCGATATTCGAACCCACGATCTCCTGCTTACTGGGAAGGTACTTTAAACACTGTCCCACTCAGCCCACAGCGTCATCGCAACTGAACGGACTACCTCTGCACGCCTCACGGCTGATCCACATTTCGAACGAGCAATATCTGTCAGCAGTTCCTGCCCATTGACTCCATGTTCGCTACTCTGAGATTCCCACAGGATACTGGACATATTTTTGTATCCTCACTAAAGAAGGCGGATCCATTGCCCAGCTAGGCGTATCAATTATATGAATGTGTGGTATCTGTTCTTTCAGACATGTCCGAAAGAACAGACACCACGCATTCATGTACTGTATCTTCGCCTTTCATGCAGTAAAACTGTCGCATCAGCCGTAACGTTTTAATTAACTACAAATTCTATTTGCTACACATTTTGCAGACACTATCCGCATGTACAACTAAACATCCCTGCAAAATTTGGTTGTACGTCTTATAGTTGAAGAAATGCGACGTCATTAACGTTGAGATGCGTGAACATCCGCGGCTTTACGCATGAC
Organism: Schistocerca cancellata; assembly: GCF_023864275.1. Classification (NCBI taxonomy): domain Eukaryota; kingdom Metazoa; phylum Arthropoda; class Insecta; order Orthoptera; family Acrididae; genus Schistocerca; species Schistocerca cancellata. The sequence goes on from NC_064631.1 coordinate 384,538,550, forward strand.
ATTTTAATTTTTTACATCTTTATGACTGACTTTATTCGCAACAGATAGTATCCAGCACACCCTACTGAATCTACCTGCAAAGTTATGATTGTACGACTTCATTCATATGATAGGACGTCATAAGCCCTAAAATGAATGACAAACTAGGATTTCTTAAAACAGAGTGCCAGTTACTAAGATGATACTCATACAGTGATCGATACTGAAAGAATTTAGCGGCTTTCAACAAAGTTTAAAGATAGTTTCGAATCTTTCCTGAACTTTCTTCGCTTACATGCTTAGTGCAAAATACTTAAAATATTAACTCGTTTCTAAAGCAATAGATGTTTGAAGCTGTTTGGTACAAAGGAGTTGGATTCTTTAAGAAATCGGGGGTTTAATGTTTACTTACTAACTGGATAGGAAAACTGTGGGGTTAAGAACTACCGCACTCCTATAGAGGTGGGAAAGAAACGAGAACGACGTCGTAACATAACTCAATTACATCTGGAGAAATTTCAGTCACATTGATTATGTACCTGTCTCATTATTTGAATGAAAATACTGAGGGAGTAAAATTCCATTCTTTCACGCGGGGTGCGGATATGAATGAGAAGGGGTGACGAAAAAATTTTCAAAAATGAACTTTTGGTATTATATATTTTCTGGTATTATATATTTTGGTATTATATATTTCTTAGCTGGTGTAGAATACTTTTAAAAGTATGAAGTGCAGTTCGTCTCTTGTTTATGCTGTTCATTGAGACAAGCAGTTCGCGAGAATGAGCACTCCAACGAGCTAACAGATTTATTAATGTCTACGGACCTACGATAAACACACCTAAATACCTATATATGGAGTAATAAGTGATTTTTTTTTCTCCATCTATCGTAAGTGTTTAGAACCAAGCAAATTATTAAAGTATATTGCTTCCTTTTTTACCTAATTTATCAAAACATACTGATGTTTCTTTCAGGATAGATCAATGCCTCACATTACATTCCGTATTCCATGTTCTGAAGAGCTACTGGATTTCAGCTTTGAAAACTGCGAGGTATATCTAATACTGAAGGATTCTCGTTTCTGAATTATGGCACGCACGAGAATGTGAGATCTACACTTAGGAAGGCAGTAATGTTGTTAATAGCCCGTAGTCCTAGCTCATTATTCAAGAAAGCATTCGAAATATATGCTGACATCCGCTGGGAAATGACCATTCTGTAAAGCACTTGCCTTCGGAGAGCAGTAGCATCTACATTGGTTCGAAGCCTGTGCGAGGTTACTGTACCAGAATGCAGGCCTCTGGCATACAAATTACCATTTTGTAAAAGTGTACAGTGGTCAACGCGGACTGGCACACCGCTTAAAACACATTTATTAGCAAAACACTGCTGGAAAATATCCAGCGTTTTGGTACAGAATGTGTACTTGCCTCCGAATCCTAAGCAACATAGATTTCAGATGGAGTCCACTGTTTATCTGCGACAATTACAACTGTATTTCAATGTAGTTTACCTATTAGACAAAAGTGTGGTGTGAGTTACAAAACAGTACTGACGCATATTACTAACTGTACAACTTCATGCAAGTATCAAATGCATTAACAAGGAAGCAATATTGATCTATTTGTGTCCACAGACATGCAAAAAGGAAAGGAGGCCACTTTTACCACTGCCAAACATCTGCCTTACGATTTCCTTAGTCAGGCATCTGAATGCAGCTGAACAGACGTTCTGTGTAATTGTACTAAAATTATGGCTGAAGTTGGTGGAATCATAAGGTTGTACCAGGAAGGCACCGCTGAAGCCTGTGTAACTGGTTGTGTACATAGTCACTAGATAAGATATAACACGGGAAGAAAGTAGTTTCTGAGGTGTCCTGCAAGTAATTTCGTTATCAGACGAATCGGTTTTACTGACCGTTACGGCTTAGAAACATCTGTCGCAGACGTTCTTGACATTGTATCTCGTATGTCGATAAATACTCGTTGAAGAGCAGTGTTAGTAGTTTCGATGCATAGTTAACTACTTGATTTACAGTTCTTAAATAAGCTAATTATCTCGAAATTCTGGTTTTTTTTTTCTAGTTACTTACGTAAAGAATGAGGAAAATGCTCTAAGGCGTTCCCGCACTCTGCGAGCGCTGCGGGCTCGACAAAGTACTGAACAAGGAGAAAGGCGACCAGGTGAAACCTGTTTCCTCTCCTGTCAAGGTAACGGTAGCCTGTAATCATAGCTGCAAATAGTGTAAAAGTTTCTTCGCCTTCTGGCGGGAGAATATCTCTAGATTTCTGAGCTATACGGAAGCCATTTAACTACAATGATACCTCAGATGATAGCCCTGAAGTGGTTTTCATCACGAGTTACACCAGAACTGAGTATCTGATCCCTCACAGTATCAAACAGTTGAAAACTGTATGTGTAATAACATGCATCACTTAAAATATTCGGTACGAATCTTTATAAAGATCTTGACGATAACTGAATGTAAATGTACAATTTAGATTTCAACCATTATACACATTTTCCGAAACAGTTGTCGGCTGAGACGACAAAATGTCGAAGCCTACATTTCTACAAAATTAAAGAAATACTACATCTATAATCATTTCGTAAAGAGGCGTTTCAAAATGACGCTTTTCATTTAGGTATCACAAGTTACGAAGTTACTTCTTTATACTTCTAACTTTGGTTTTTGATTTTCTATTACCTTGTGCTTTTCTTCATAATGTGTAAATTCATAGGCATGAAGATATTTTACTGTTCAGACAACAATCTTATTTTTAAACGCATAGAACGATACTTAACGTTCGAAGGGCACGCCCTAGTTTTAAGGTGTGTATACGTAAAGTAACAGTTTCTATGGAAATGTCCAACTTTAAATCGTGTCATTGAAAAGGAAAGCGATATTAGAAAGAAACTATGAGCTGGGCATCATGAAAAGAAAGACGTTTTTCGTTGTGACGGAATCTTCTCACGAGATTCCAGTCATCAACTTTCTCCTCCGAATGCGAAAATATTTTTTTGACACCGACCTACACAGGGAGGAACGATCACCACTACAAAATAAGGGAAATCAGATCTCGTACGGAAAGATATAGGTATTAATTTTTTCCGCGCGCTATACGAGATTGGGATAATAGTGAATTGCGAAGGTGGTTCGATGAACCCTCTGCCAGGCGCTTAAATGTGATGTGCAGAGTATCCATGCAGTGGTAGATGTAGATGTAAGGGACAATTACTGCGTTATAGCTGTTAAAATGAGAAAGAAGAAACGAAATTGCCTTCTGTATGCCGTATTTCCTGTTTGTAAGATGTACTGGCTCCTCGGTATAGAATGTTTAACAACTCCTATTACAGGCTTCTACGGTTCTAGACAAGACTTTCTTTGAATAAAAAAGAACTCTGAAGGTCGTTTCAGATTCAAACCTTTCACATCACGGTGTACACACAAACTGAGAAGAGGGCGCCGTCGTCACTCCCTGACGTAATTATGATGTCACGTATCATTTTGGTCCGACAACAACTAAGGCTTAGAGACACGTGCGTTCATAACTGGGAGGCTTGACTGTGGTGCTCCATGGAAGCTCCGACTTCTTGACGTTGATGAGAAGCCAACGACGAGTACTGGGAACATTTCTCATTCCTCGCGCTCCTGCAAACAAATGAGTCAGCGGTGATTACATCCACTGTGTGCTTTCCGCGGAGCACATTATTTGAAAGTGGTTCTACCGTCGAACTTAATTTATAAAGAAAAAGTACAATTCGAGACGGGGTTTCCTCATCTAAATTTTATGTACTTAGTCCCCTCTACAACACATACAATCCTGTAGCAGGAATTGTGAAACATTCTGTATAATGGGAAATTCACAACACAGTCAACAACACTATATAAATATACGAATATAAACAACATTGCAAATGTTAATATGAAATATGGCAACTGAAGTATCACTCAAGATCTATAAATCAATCGTTGTGAAACACGGTAACAGTGTAATAACAGACATGATTTTTTCATTAATGGACACTGAATCTTTTATGTTATGAAAGAAGTATGTAGAGGTGACAGAGGCTACAGAAATTTGTCGAATAAAACTGTACTCAATATTTTTAGTTCGTTCAATACACAATTGCAGAATATTTACAATTCATCGAATAAATTCAGTTAATTGGCTTTATTCATTTCTTGAATGTATGAGAGTGCACGTTTAGTGTCCCAGTGATGGCAGTGGCATTGGAAATCCACATTCATCTCATTAAATGGACGATAAGGTATGTAAATGTTCGTGACAGTGGTAGATTTCGTAACCGATTGAGTCCGAAGGCATTTATACAGACAGGGTGACTCAAAAGACGTTTACAAACTGACATGGCACATCGGACATACAACAGGTATCAGCAATCACACAAGACCCGGAACCACAAAGGCCATCCGGGTCTGCTAAATGACGTTGTAGTTAATTAGTCACACGCTACAAATCGATGCCCACTACGGGAGATGCTCAAAGTTTTTTTCAAATTCATCGACACACGCTTGATATCGACGCTGCAATGGATGGCACATCCTTTCAACGAACCTGGTGCATCTAGAGGACTTCCTGCTGCCGCAACAACCTTGTTTACTCGGTCCTCCAGCGATGCACAGGTGTTTAAAGCACAAGGCCTTTCAGGTTCCCCCACAGGAAACAGTCGACTTGGCACAGATGGGTGATAGTGGTGGCCATGCGACTGGCCCATTGCCACCAATCCAGAGGTCAGTAAAAATTGTCAGCTGATGACTCCTCACCTATCTGCTGAAATGCGCGGGGCGTCCGTCGTGCTGAAATCGAATGGTGCTACGAATAGGTATGGGAACGTCATTTAGTATGTCCGGCAGAACCTCTCGCAGGATACTAGGTAAGTGCGATCATCAAGTCGGTCCGAGAGAATGTGCGGCCCAATTAAACGTTCTACGCGTACTACGATGCCAGCCCAATCGTTAAGGGTGAATTTGTGTTGTGCAGCATGCGTACATGTAGCATGTGAGTTCACATCCACTTCTGTATGCAGGTTGTGAACGCTTCCACATCGGTGAACAGGAATCTCGCGGTGTTGTTTCGGTCTGTAGTGAATTTCTATAGAAATCGCCTCGTAAAACCCTGTGCTCCTTGCAGCCCCCCATTTATAATGCCTCCATGCGTTGAAAATGAAACGGTGTGTACAATGCGCTATATGGTTGAGGGATATCCAGGCGCAGTACACACCTCGTGTACTTGTTGATACCGTATTGTATCGTACTGTATTGTATTAAACCGTGGACCTAAAAATGACGGAGAGGCTTCGTCCATCCGCAGCTCTCAGTGGTTCACAAACCTACAACAGGTCACAGCCGTCCATCCACACCACCGCCTCCCCACACCGAACCCAGGGTTATTGCGCAGGTTCGGCCGGCAGTGGACCCCCCCCCCCCCCAGGAACGTATAACCCCAAATATTTGCGTGGTAGAATTATTACGGTGTACGTGAACGTGTTTGCGCAGTAATCGCCGACACAGTGTAAGTGATGCGGAATAAGGGGAACGAGCCTGCATTCGCCGAGGTAGATGGAAAACCGCCTTAAAAACCATCCACAGGCTGTCCGGCACACCGGATCTCGATACAAATCCCCCTGGGAAGATTCGTGCCGGGGACCGGCACGCTTTCCCGCTTGCGAAGCAGCGCGTTAAACCACGCGACTAGCCGGGCGGGCTTTGTTGATGGCATACTGTGCACCCTTTCGATAACGCTTTGTTCCGCCGCAACTGCCCTTGGACACAGTGTAAAGCGTTCTCGTCCATTGCAGTTTGTTGCAACATAAATCAAATTTGTGATATCCATTTCACGGTACGTGTAGCTAGCCATGTTACTTCAAACGTCTCCACCGAGCGAGGTGGCGCAGTGGTCAGCACATTGGATTCGCATTCGGGAGGATAACGGTTGAAATCCACGTCTGGCCATCTTCATTTAGGTTCCCCTTGATTTCCCTCAATCGCTTCGGGAAATTTCCAGGCTGCTTCCTTTGAAAGCACACCGCCGATTTCCTTTCCCATTCATTCCTAATCCGATAGGAGCGATGACCTCACTGTCTGGTCCCCTCCCCTCAAATCAACTAACCAACCCGACGTTTCAACGACATGAATGGCGACGGTCTCTCTGTTCTCCACCGGTGGTTCTATAGCAACGCCCTTTCGTGCCCGTAGCGCCCTCTCGTAACGTTTGCCACACCCTGTTCCAATGTGGTTACTGATCTTTAATTTTTAAGTTAACACACCACAGTTTGGTGGTATTGTTGTTAGCTAATTACGACCCATCTTTTGGTCTTTTATGCAGTTGTAAAGTGATTGAAAATGACATAAAAGGCCGAAACCTGGGTCGTAATTACATAAACAACAACAAAGTCAAACGGCGGTGTGTTCATTTAAGAATTATTGTATGCCTGTTGCTAAGCAATATCAAAAACTGTTGAATAGTGATCCTTTTGTACACCCGAAGTTCTATGTCAGTTTGTAAATTTTTTAATCACCCAGTGTATTTCATTCTGACGCTCTTCCCTACCTGGTTTACGATACGTAACTTACAGATGGCGTAATCTGTTTTTTGAACGCACAGCTGCTGTAGCTTTCAGTTGTAACTGATATTTTGCGTCTTTGATTTGTTGTGCTTTGTCTTCAGTTCAAAATCATCAAACTTGACAAGAATATTGCGTGCCAGTTTCATTAATAACTAAAAAATATTTATCATTCTGAGGCTGACAACAGGGAAATCCGGTATGAAAAATTTTATTAATATCAGAAAATACGGTGACTGACCGTCACTCGGTGACGGTTTTTAACCCTTTGCTGCTACACACGTGCCCTCTGCATTCCGTGCTGAGGACGCCGTTTCTCATGGCTGTACTGCTCACCAAATGCTGATGCCTGTGCTGAGAGACAGCATTCCGGCCGATACGAAATACTTGTGTCTTCCGATTTTTCGAAAACTGTTAGGCTACAAAAATTTTCATTTTTTCACATCCCACAGTCTGAAATTTTTACTTGATAAAGAAATGAATTTCTTTTCGTTGTCCACCATATACGTGGGATGGAGTTCCACGTCTGTTGCATTTGGTTGGTCAATACAGGAATGGTTTATGCTGTTTGTTGATGATGCTGCCAAAGTCATTCGATGATGTCGCGTATGTGCTCAATTGGAGACAGATATCATGACCGAGCAGGCCAAAGTAACAAGTCGACAAGTCGACCCTCTGCAGATCATGTTGGATTTCAACAGTGGTGCGTTGGCGAGCATTTTTTTGTTGGAAAACACCACCTGGAACACTGTTCATGAATGCCAGCACACAGGCCGAATCACCAGACCGACGCACAACTTTGCAGTCAGAGTGCATATGAAAACCACGAAGAGTTCTCCTGCTGCAATACGAAATCATATCCTTAGAACATAACCTCAGGCTTAGGTTGAATGTGTCTAGTAGGCAGAGAGATTGGTTGTAGCCTCAACTGACCACGTTCCAGCCAACACAGAGCAATCAGTGGCACTGAGGGAGAATAAGCTTCCACCAGAAACCATAACAGATCTTCACCCTGCCGTCCAGTTAACTCTCTCTTGACACCACTGAAGTCGCAGAAGAGAATGGTTTGGGGTCGGTGGAACGCACACTACAGGGCGACTGGCCCGGACTTGTCCTTGAAATAACCGATTTGTAACAATTCGTTTTGTCACTGTGGTGTCACTTGTTACTCAAACTTAATGGTCTTCCTTCTTGGTAGTGCCTCGTGGTCGTCCGGGGCCCAGTCTTCTTGCTTCTGTTCATTCTTGTTACCACCGCTCCCAGCATTCATATACAGTGACTGCATTTATGTCATGTCTTTCTGCAATATCACTGAAGGAACATCCAACTTCTCGTATCCCTATTATGTGAACTCGATTAAACTCAGTAAGTTGTTGATAATGGCAATTTTGTCGCCTTAAAAACATTCTTGACTAACATCAGCTGAGCATTTCCAATCTCAAAGGTAATTAATGCTTACGACTGTGACAGTGTGTATTTAAAACAAACCCAATATCCATCCTCGTAGTGGCACTACCAGCGCCACTCTTATATGACTGACGTGAAATTTTAATAGACGTGATGTTTCATATGTCGAAAGACTCCTAGCAACTTTCGATTATGTCGTACAACTCCTTCTTGATGCTTCGTTTTTCCCATTTGTCAGTCCATTTTGTTCAGCTGTATCAGCAACCTTCATGTTAACTTTTTCTTTAGAAACTATTATGAGTATAAGGTATTTAATCAGTTATTTACTGGAATATACACAAGTCACACATCACCTGTACCAGTCATGCATTTTTCATGAGTGAATGGGTGTTAATGAGAGGAGATTAGTCAATGCTGGATCTTTAGTCAATTAAAAGACCTGTTTCATGGGACTGACCACAGTTTTCCGGAGGTACCGGACTCATTTAAAATTGTTTTGCACATACCTTCTCTCAGGAAATGAACTAGGTTTTTATATCTGAATATGTTTCATTTGAGTTCTTGGAATTTTAGTTGTGTATGTGTGTGACTGTATCACTTGCGGAGGCCATACAGTCCTATCAAATGTTAGAAACATCCTGCACAAACTTCAGCCCCATATTCAGCAGTAAGTTATATTTACATATACAATGGAGAGCCAAACCAATTGGTACACCAGCCTAATTTCGTGTAGGGCCCCCGCGAGCAGGCAAAAGTGCCGCAACACGACGTGACATGGACTCGACTTACGTCTGAAGGATTGCTGGAGGGAACTGACACCATGAATGCTGCAGGGCTGGCTATAGATCCGTAAGAGCACGAGGGCGTGGAGCTCTCTTCTGAACAGCACGTTGCAAGGCATTCCAGATATGATCAATGTCATGTCTGGGGAGTATGGTGGTCAGTGGAAGTGCTTAATCTCAGAAGAGTGTTTCTGGAGCCAGTCTGTAGCAATTCTGGACGTGTGGGGCGTCGCATTGTCATGCTGTAATTGCCCAAATCCGTGGGAATGCACACTGGACATGAATGGATGCAGTTGATCAGAGAGGATGCTTACATACGTGTCACCTGTCACAGACGTATCTAGACCTATCAAGGGTTCCATGTCACTCCACGTACACACGACCTACGCTATTAAGAGTCTCCATCAGCTTGAACAGTCCATGAATTCATGGTGTTGTCTCCATACGGCCATCCGCTCGATAAATTTGAAACGAAAATCGTCCGACCAGGTAACATGGTTCCATTCATCAACAGTCCAATGTCCACACTGACAGGCCCGGGCGAGGCGTAAAGCTTTGTGCCGTGCTGTCATCAAGGGTACATGAATGTACCTTTGGCTCCGAAAGTCTATATCGATTATGTTTCGTTGGATGGTTCGCACACTGACACTAATTGATGGCCCAGCATTGAAATCTGCAGCAATTTGAGGAAGGGTAGCACTGCTGTCACGTTGAATAATTCTCTTCAGTCGTCGTTGATTCCGTTCTTGCAGGATCTTTTTACGGTCACAGCGCTGTCTGAGATTTGATGTTTTACCGGATTCCTGATATTCATGAAACACTCGTGGAATGGTGGTACGGGAAGTTCCCACTTTATCGCTACCTCGGAGATGCTGTGTCGCATCGTTCTTGCGCCGAATATAACATCACGTTTTAATATTTTTTGTTTGATCTTAAATTTAAAAACCTCTCTCACACCGGCCTGATTTAGCTTCACTGATCAGGATAGTACAAACATGCGTATATTAAGGGAATTTTCATTCACAAAGCAGGCTTATCACATTCACACAGTTCAATACTGTTCTATCCTGAATAAATTGAGCTTAACTTAAATTCCCTAAGGCAGTGAAGCAAATTCGTAGTCTCGGTGCGACGAAAATTGTCAGTCGATCTCCTGGAAACATTTGTAATAATTATTAACTTTCGGTGATCACATGGGGAAGACCGGAGATCTGCTGGTAAGACCGTGTTAGCCTACTTATTTGAAATAACTGGATATCTTGAGCATACAAAACGGCAGGTTCGTCCAGTGTAAATCAGACGTTCCCCACTGATCCCGTGCAACACAGCGTAGTAAGCAGACACTGTCAATAATAATCAGTTAAATAATACGCGAACACACTTACTTTAGTTGAGTTCATGTATTAAATTCCTTCTCATACAGAATCTCATCAAGATGGCGACTAGCCCAATAATACACTCCTGGAAATGGAAAAAAGAACACATTGACACCGGTGTGTCAGACCCACCATACTTGCTCCGGACACTGCGAGAGGGCTGTACAAGCAATGATCACACGCACGGCACAGCGGACACACCAGGAATCGCGGTGTTGGCCGTCGAATGGCGCTAGCTGCGCAGCATTTGTGCACCGCCGCCGTCAGTGTCAGCCAGTTTGCCGTGGCATACGGAGCTCCGTCGCAGTCTTTAACACTGGTAGCATGCCGCGACAGCGTGGACGTGAACCGTATGTGCAGTTGGCGGACTTTGAGCGAGGGCGTATAGTGGGCATGCGGGAGGCCGGGTGGACGTACCGCCGAATTGCTCAACACGTGGGGCGTGAGGTCTCCACAGTACATCGATGTTGTCGCCAGTGGTCGGCGGAAGGTGCACGTGGCCGTCGACCTGGGACCGGACCGCAGCGACGCACGGATGCACGCCAAGACCGTAGGATCCTACGCAGTGCCGTAGGGGACCGCACCGCCACTTCCCAGCAAATTAGGGACACTGTTGCTCCTGGGGTATCGGCGAGGACCATTCGCAACCGTCTCCATGAAGCTGGGCTACGGTCCCGCACACCGTTAGGCCGTCTTCCGCTCACGCCCCAACATCGTGCAGCCCGCCTCCAGTGGTGTCGCGACAGGCGTGAATGGAGGGACGAATGGAGACGTGTCGTCTTCAGCGATGAGAGTCGCTTCTGCCTTGGTGCCAATGATGGTCGTATGCGTGTTTGGCGCCGTGCAGGTGAGCGCCACAATCAGGACTGCATACGACCGAGGCACACAGGGCCAACACCCGGCATCATGGTGTGGTGAGCGATCTCCTACACTGGCCGTACACCACTGGTGATCGTCGAGGGGACACTGAATAGTGCACGGTACATCCAAACCATCATCGAACCCATCGTTCTACCATTCCTAGACCGGCAAGGGAACTTGCTGTTCCAACAGGACAATGCACGTCCGCATGTATCCCGTGCCACCCAACGTGCTCTAGAAGGTGTAAGTCAACTACCCTGGCCAGCAAGATCTCCGGATCTGTCCCCCATTGAGCATGTTTGGGACTGGATGAAGCGTCGTCTCACGCGGTCTGCACGTCCAGCACGAACGCTGGTCCAACTGAGGCGCCAGGTGGAAATGGCATGGCAAGCCGTTCCACAGGACTACATCAAGCATCTCTACGATCGTCTCCATGGGAGAATAGCAGCCTGCATTGCTGCGAAAGGTGGATATACACTGTACTAGTGCCGACATTGTGCATGCTCTGTTGCCTGTGTCTATGTGCCTGTGGTTCTGTCAGTGTGATCATGTGATGTATCTGACCCCAGGAATGTGTCAATAAAGTTTCCCCTTCCTGGGACAATGAATTCACGGTGTTCTTATTTCAATTTCCAGGAGTGTATATGAATGCCATATAACAATAAACAAATCCAACTGGAAAATGACACATTATTATAAATTCAATGAAGAACTTTCTTATCAACGCTAATTTTATAAACACACACTAAGCTAGTTAATTAAATTCTCTTGAATAGAATTTAGCTCACGCCAAAAAAAAAACCAGCGAGTCTTTATATCTGTGGTCAGTAGCAATAGATTCTAATTTCCTGACGCGGTTCATTTGTTCTCCTGTGAACTATCAGTTTACAAACACTAACTTCACACGCAAGCGCCGTATTCGGTCATATAGTTTCAGTAAATTTATTCTCACTGGAGATTAACACTCCATGAATGTATATTATTTCACACGCAGAAGCTTCTTTGGTGATCATCGTGTAGACAGATAATCCGTAAGTCTTAGCAGCAGCAATAGCTACAATTACACTTACTTTTCTAAATATTCCTATGCTATCACAGAAGCAATCGCTTACTGTTCATTAAACTATCACAGATGCTTGGCATGCTGTCATTTAACCTATCACAGTAGCTGGGGCAAACTGTCCTTCGCACTTCATTTTTTTTAAACACCCAAATATTTCATACAGACTTTTCATTTAATTTGAAAAACTTTCCTTAATAGTACCTCTTTAGGTCTACATGGGTAAATAATCCTTTTATTCTTCCAGAATCCAGATATGCTAATAAATACGCACCAGGATTCGGTATGTCAACTATTATATATGGGCCTGTATAAATTAGATTCCATTTTCTAATGGTCTTCTTCAACCTTGATGACTTGATGTGTCTTCTTAAGAGAATTTTCTGTCCGACATTGAAAGTCTGAATCCGTTTGATGTTTCTGTCATGGATTTCCTTTTGCTGTCTTGCTTTCTCCGTAATATTAATGAGAGTATTGCGAATTTCTTCTTCCCATGACATTTTTGTGTCCTCGAGTTTAGGCAAGTTATCTACCCAAAAGTTTCTTTCGTTATCTCTGAACATCAGTTCATTCGGGGTAAAGTTTGTAGAACTATGAGGTAAACTATTATAAATCTGCTCGAACTCGGTCAAATAGTTTATCCAGGTAGTTTGTTTTTCATGACAGTACGTTCTCATGAATCTGTTTAGTTCTCGAAAAACCCGTTCAATTAAATTCCCTTGTGGATGATAGCAAGATGTAAATATCTGTTTTATTCCTAGTTGTGATACTAATTTTCTCCATAAATATCCAGTAAATATCTTCGCATTGTCAGAGATTATAGATTTTGGAATCCCTGCATGAGGAATGTAGTCATTTACAAACTTTACTGCGGCAGCTCTTGCAGTTGCTGATTTTATAGGATATAGTTTAACATATTTTATAAACACATCACAGAATCCAATAATGTACTTAACACCACCTCTGGCTCTAGGAAGTGGTCCACAAATATCACATGATATAAGTGATCTTGGTGCTTCAGGTATTATTGAGTGAAGCGCAATTTTATTTCCCTTGTTGTCCGGCTTAGCCTTTTGACAGAGAATACATTTCTGTATGACTTTGTGCAGTTTTCGCCTTGTATTTGGGAAGTAACAATAATATCTAATCTTATTAGCACACTTTACAACACCAACATGACCCCAGGTCAAATGTGTAAACCAAATTAATCGTTCTTCATATTCTTCGGGTATGCAGACACACCACTTTGGATTCTCAGCCTTCCCATATTTTAAAAAATAAAATATTATTCACAAGCCGGTAGTATTCCAAATTGACCATAGGATTTTGTTGATTGCATTGTCGAGTTATAGCATTCCATCGTCGATCCTTCTTCTGAAGCTGAGCCATTGTCTTACATAAATGAATATAATATAACTTGTAATTATTTTCTTGAAGAAGAAGTACTGGAAATTCTGCCTTATTATTTACATCCAGTTCAGGTGTTATTCCTTCTGGAGATCTTGACAACGCGTCAGCTATAATATTTTCTTTTCCGGCTACATGAATAATTTGAAACTGATATTCTTGCAGTGCCAGCGTCCACCTTGACAAGCGAGGATGCAGCAACTAGACAAGTTTGTAAAAAGGCTAGTGATTCGTGGTCACAATAAACGGCTATCCTTGAGCCATATACTTAATAATGAAACCTTTTCAAAGACCAAATAACTGCTAAAGCTTCCAATTCCGTAGTGGTATATGCTCTTTCACAGGTGGATAAAACTCTGCTAGCAAATGCAGTTGGACAAAAGGTTTTTACACCATCGATGTACCTAATTTGAAATAAACAAGATCATAATCCCACATCTGATGAATCAGTGGCTAAACAGAATCCGACATTCATATCAGGGTGGTATAATAACGGAGCATTCACCAGTTGATCCTTAATTTCACAAAAAGCCTTTTCACAATCATTAGACCATTGCCATGGTACATCTTTCCTCAGGAGCCGGTTTAGTGCTTCAGAGTTCATTGCTTGAGTTTTAATAAATCGACGAAAAAATGAAGCCAAGCCTATAAAGCCTTTCAGTTGTCTTCTGTTTCTTGGAGTTGGAAAATTTTTTGTCGCACTAATCTTCGCTTCTGTTGGAAGAATGCCTTTTGCATTAATCATATGTCCTAAGAATTTAATTCTCTGTAGAGAAAATTGGGATTTTTTTTAGATTTGCAGTTATACCAGTTTGTTTGAACACAGCAAAAATCCTCCTAATAAGTTGTACGTGTTCCTCCCAAGTTTTAGAGGCAATTAATAGATCGTCCACAAAAATTGTTATTCGACTACGTAGTTCTGGTCCTAGGGCATAGGCCAACGCAGAAATAAAAACTCCAGAGCTGATATTGAGACCAAACGGAACGACCTTGAACTGATAGCTTCTTCCTCCATACATAAAAGTAGTATATTTTCTTGAGTCCTTGTCTAACTGCACTTGCCAGAACGAACTTCTCAAATCAATACTGTTAAACAGGATACATCTTGAAATTTCTGTATTAACTCATCGATATTCTCCGGATGTGTGCGTACAGGTACTATAATTTTGTTAATTTCCCTTGCATCTAATACCAATCGAACTTTTCCTCCTGGCTTTGGTACAACAAGCAACGGAGAACAATATGGGCTGTTCGACGGTTCAATAAGATTCCAGTTTAACAATTTTTGTATGTCTTCCTGAACTGGTTGTTTTAATCGCCACGGAATTGGATAGTGTGTGCGGCAAATTGTCTTATGGGGCTTAATCTGTAATGTACAAACATATCCTCTAATAATTCCGGGCTTTTCATCGATAACTGACTCATATTCTGTTAATATATTGAATAATTGTTCCCTCTGACTATCCGTTAGGCAATCTGACTCAGCAATCTTCTGTTCGACTGTTTGTCTGAAATCCTCTACTTGAATTGACTTGATCGGTAGTCGGTACATATTATTATTTTCAGCATAAATCAACTGCACAGCGGCACCACGGAAATATCGCTCATACACTGCCTCCTTTCTCAGTAAGATCAGTGTAACAAATTGATCTTCGATTATAAATTGCACCTTTCCTTCTACCAAGTCCAACTTGCAATTGCAGGCTTACAAAGTTCCAGTGCCAAGAATACAATCTACTAACAACTTTTCCACTACAAGGAATGTGCATTGTTTAGCTACATTTCCCAATTTTATCTCTATAAAAGTTTGTATCTTGACGTTCCGGGATTTTCCTCCCACTGCACCTATAACTCGGCAATTTTGTACTGGTAGGACAGGGATTTTCTTAATTTTACTAATTCTGCGAAACAAAGTTCCGGATACTACGTCTGTAGATGAAGCTGTGTCCAATACAACATTGGTTAAAATTCCTCCCACTTCTGTGATGATCTCAGACACAGGAACCCTTTTATCTTCGACTACACAGGCCTCTAAGTCTCTCGTCAATTCATCTGTCATTAATTCGCCTTCATTATATCTCAACATTGCCACGGAATTAATTTCATTTAAAACAGGTTTGCCGACTTTACGGAGCATAAAGCGGCCCTCTTCAGTTTAAATGGCGATTATTATTTCCTCTTGAATCATCTACTACTTCTGTTATGACTGGTTGTTGTTGATGATTGGTTGTGTTATTTGCTTCAAATCGAGGGTCAGAATTTCTGTACGCATTATTATTATTTGAAAACTGCTGGTTCTGATAATCTCTTGCATTTCCAAACATTGGGTTGTATCTGCGACCTGTTCGATTGTCTCTGAATCTGCCCCTCGCAGCACTGTTATTGAAATTTCCATTTCCGTTGCAATTGTTTCCGTTGAATCTCTGACTATTCCTAGTATAATAATTATTAAATCCGTTTCCGTTCCGGTTTGCGTTTGTTGCCTCAATCGCTCTCCTCTGCTTAACCGGTTGTCTTGGCCGATGTTCATCTTCCTCGATCATATCTATAGTGTCAAGTGTAGTACTGAAAGAGTCAAGGTCATGCTCATTAATATACAGCATTCTATTTCTGATGCTGGCCGGAAGTCGAGATTTTAATATGCCAATCACGTCTTGTAGAGGCATAGGCTTATCTCAATATCGCGATTTGTTTATATATTTCTCCAAGTATTTCTTTAAAGACCCACGTGAAAAGGAAAAAGGTTCCGGGTATAATACCTCCTACCTTAAACATTCTTGTACTCCTTCAGACCAGTATTTGGATTAAAATGCACGTTCAAAACCTTCATATGTGTCCCAATTTGATATCAGATGCCCATATAGCTCCTGACCCCTGAATATAACCGGTCACGAAACTAACCTTTTGCCACTCACTCCAATTTTTCGGCAATAATCCCCTAAAACTTCTTATAAACACTAAGGGATGAACATTTTCCTTGTCTGGATTGTAGATCTGGAATTGACGTTGTTTCAGCATTTTCTCCTCAGTATTGCTTTTACAATTACAGTCATTATGACCACCCTCATAGTGTTGTGATCGATTTTGATTGCAAAAACGAACGTGTGCATTTATGTCCCTGTCTGTACTTGATTGGTTAAATAATGTAGCCTCATTGATAGATCTTGTTAAGGGTTCATTTCCTTGCGTGGAACACAAATCTTCTCGAGATAGATTTAAGGGTCTCTCAATGTTCTCTTTCCATTGTTGAAGTTCTTCGCCTAGTTGTTCTTTGGCTCCTCGAAAAGCTTTGATTGAATAACTACCCTTAATATTGTCTGAAGAAATGCTTTGCCATTCCAAACTTAACTGCGAGAATTTTCCCGCGAGAATGTTTAACTTATGATCAACCTCGTCTTGTCTCTGCTTTATGTTATTTGTGGATTTATCCAAATTTTGGATGTCCTTCGGGATCTTGTCTTGTGATTGTCTCAAATCCTGCATATCTGCTGACATCTCACTTACTTGTTGCTTTAATTCATCTTGAACTTCAACTAATACCGGAATTACCGCCATAGAACATTGCATCTGTTCTTGTGCTTGAACTATCTGTGGGATTGACTCGACCTGCTCTTTAATAGTATCAAGCTTAGTAGCAAAATACTCAGTTAGCTCTAGGCGTAACTTCTTCGCATTTTCATTACACTGCTGAGTGACTTGCTCAATTTGAGCAGCTAATTTTGATTCTTTCATTCTGAATTTTCAATTCTGCCGCAGTTTTATTTAATTTATCATCAAGTTTCTGAAAACTCTCTACTAATTTATTATTTAATTCCGCTTGATTAGCTTCTAATTGCTCCTAGACTTTCAGCTGATTGGCTGCTAATTGTTCATTCATTTCCCTTTTAGTCTCTATTTGCGCTTTAGTTAAGTCTGTTACATTTTTGGCTAACAGTGTTAACTGCTGCATGATTACAGTCAATGGGTTTATTTCGTCCTGCTCAGAGGACATCGAAACACTTAGGCTTTGTTGTGGGGCCTGACTAATGCTGCCGCTATGCACTATTTCAGTTAAGCTAGCGTCTAATGTTTCACTAACCTCAGAAACAGCTGAGGGCTGTTGTGATTCGCTCTGCTGTTGCATTGCCATTTTATAAGCCGCCCTATTAAGAACCATTAATACACAGAACAACAAATATATAAAGTCACTCGCATCTGAGTTAATAATGTCACTGACCTAAACTTTGCATAATACTCACTTATAATAAACACTTCCTATCTACAGTTCAACCCAATCAATCTGATTCAAACCGCGAATCAGATTGTGACACAGACCTCAAGATTTTGGGACAGTGTCATTAAAGAAGCCATTGAGATTAAGGTCACAGACAATCTAAGCAACCGTGACTCGAGATACCAAATCAGCACTGCCTGGAATCCAGCGCTTGAGCTTGTGAAAACTCAACGCAGGACACTCCGGGATTCTACAAGAGCCGGCCGCGGTGGTCTAGCGGTTCTGGCGCTGCAGTCCGGAACCGCGGGACTGCTGCGGTCGCAGGTTCGAATCCTGCCTCGGGCATTGGTGTGTGTGGTGTCCCTAGGTTAGTTAGGTTTAAGTAGTTCTAAGTTCTAGGGGACTTATGACCTAAGATGTTGAGTCCCATAGTGCTCAGAGCCATTTGAACCATTTTTTTTTCTACAAGAAATAGAAGTGGAGACCGAGAGAACAGCCGTGAGACAAGGTGTCTGACATTGGAGACCAGATCTGACACACCCCAGATCATGAACTCGACTTCAGAAGACGGCCAGGCCGGGCGCTGACGGCGGAGGGAACACCAGCGACCAGAGAGGGACAATGTAGCCGTGTCTGGCGGGCGCGGACCTCAGACGGAACACACGACGCGGCGCGGACCGATTAGGGAGCGCCCAGCACGAAACAGAAGTGGAAATCATAGTAACAATCAGGAGATAGAGTACCCAACATCTCAGACCAGGTCTGACACACCTCAGATTATAACCACATCCGTTGAGGACGGCCAGAACGATCGCCGACGGCATTGAAGCCAAGTCTGGCGGGCGCGGACCACAGATGGAACACTCGACCCGGCGCGGACCGATTAGGGAACGCCCAGCTCCTCCCAGGCATAAATACTGGACTCGATGGACCCAAGGATCAGTCTCAGGTAGCACCTGAAGAAGACAGCGAGGCACGCTGTTGAAATATCGTGCGAGAACGACGCGAACATCCGGCTGGATTCCCGAATATCCAATATTTCAACAGATCGCCGGGAAAGCATGAAGAATTACGACATTTAAATAGTTATTCTACATTTATATCTACAAAAATTTTATTGTACATTGTCTGGCCTGAACAACGTTCTCGTAGGTTGTGGCGAAATTGTGACTTCTGGAACAGGCCTCGTCTTCATTTCTCTCGTGCACATGCAACATAAAATTCCCACAATGTTTAAGTAACGCTCAAAAATGAGTCTTGTCACAGTGAAGCCTAATTTAATGTTTTGTTTGTGTGGAATCTTAAATTTAAAAACCTCTCTCACACCGGCCTGATTTAGCTTCACTGATCAGGATACTAAAAACATGCGTATATTAAGGGAATTTTCATTCACAAAGCAGGCTTATCACATTCACACAGTTCAGTACTGTTCTATCCTGATTACATCGAGCTTAACTTAAATTCCATAAGGCAGTGAAGCAATTTCGAAGTCTCGGTGTGACGAAAATTGTCAGTCGATCTCCTGGAAACATTTGTAATAATTATTAACTTTCGGTGATCACATGGGGAAGACCGGAGATCTGCTGGTAATACCGTGTTAGCCTATTTATTTGAAATAACTGGATATCTTGAGCATACAAAACGGCAGGTTCGTCCAGTGTAAATCAGACGTTCCCCACTGATCCCGTGCAACACAGCGTAGTAAGCAGACACTGTCAATAATAATCAGTTAAATAATACGCGAACACACTTACTTTAGTTTAGTTCATGTATTAAATTCCTTCTCATACAGAATCTCATCAAGATGGCGACTAGCCCAAAATATACATACATTCACATCCTCCTTCTTTCACGACTAATCGGCCAGAAGTCCTTCATTCTTTTCATAAGAGAAAACATAGATAGCAGAGCAGCTATTCCATGGAGTAAATGGACGCTCCAAGGAATAATTGGGCTTGAAACTACTTTGCATTGATAATCGGTAAGATAAGAAGAGATATTTCGAGATATGTACTGAGCTATATCCTCCCCCCATGAACCATGGACCTTGCCGTTGGTGGGGAGCCTTGCGTGCCTCAGCGATACAGATGGCCGTACCGTCGGTGCAACCACAACGGAGGGGTATCTGTTGAGAGGCCAGACAAACATGTGGTTCCTGAAGAGGGGCAGCAGCCTTTTCAGTAGTTGCAGGGGCAACAGTCTGGATGATTGACTGATCTGGCCTTGTAACATTAACCAAAACGGCCTTGCTGTGCTGCTACTGCGAACGGCTGAAAGCAAGGGGAAACTACAGCCGTAATTTTTCCCGAGGACATGCAGCTCTACTGTATGATTAAATGATGATGGCGTCCTCTTGGGTAAAATATTCCGGAGGTAAAATAGTCCCCCATTCGGATCTCCGGGCGGGGACTACTCAGGAGGACGTCGTTATCAGGAGAAAGAAAACTGGCGTTCTACGGATCGGAGCGTGGAATGTCAGATCCCTTAATCGGGCAGGTAGGTTAGAAAATTTAAAAAGGGAGATGGATAGGTTGAAGTTAGATATAGTGGGAATTAGTGAAGTTCGGTGGCAGGAGGAACAAGACTTTTGGTCAGGTGATTACAGGGTTATAAATACAAAATCAAATAGGGGTAATGCAGGAGTAGGTTTAATAATGAATAACAAACAGCATAGTGAACGCATTATTGTTGCCAAGATAGACACAAAGCCCATGCCTACTACAGTAGTACAAGTTTATATGCCAACTAGCTCTGCAGATGATGAAGAAATAGATGAAATGTATGACGAGATAAAAGAAATTATTCAGGTAGTGAAGGGAGACGAAAATTTAATAGTCATGGGTGACTGGAATTCGTCAGTAGGAAAAGGGAGAGAAGGAAACATAGTAGGTGAATATGGATTGGGGGGAAGGAATGAAAGAGGAAGCCGCCTTGTAGAATTTTGCACAGAGCATAACTTAATCATAGCTAACACTTGGTTCAAGAATCATGAAAGGAGGCTGTATACATGGAAGAAGCCTGGAGATACTGACAGGTTTCAGATAGATTATATAATGGTAAGACAGAGATTTAGGAACCAGGTTATAAATTGTAAGACATTTCCTGGGGCAGATGTAGATTCTGACCACAATCTATTGGTTATGAACTGCAGATTGAAACTGAAGAAACTGCAAAAAGGTGGGAATTTAAGGAGATGGGACCTGGATAACCTGAAAGAACCAGAGGTTGTAGAGAGTTTCAGGGAGAGCATTAGGGAACAATTGACAGGAATGGGGGAAAGAAATACAGTAGAAGAAGAATGGGTAACTCTGAGGGATGAAGTAGTGAAGGCAGCAGAGGATCAAGTAGGTAAAAAGACGCGGGCTAATAGAAA
The DNA here is from genome assembly GCF_023864275.1 of Schistocerca cancellata. NCBI lineage: Eukaryota > Metazoa > Arthropoda > Insecta > Orthoptera > Acrididae > Schistocerca > Schistocerca cancellata. The sequence goes on from NC_064631.1 coordinate 384,559,596, forward strand.
TCCTTGGGTAACAGAAGAAATATTGAATTTAATTGATGAAAGGAGAAAATATAAAAATGCAGTAAATGAAGCAGGCGAAAAGGAATACAAACGTCTCAAAAATGAAATCGACAGGAAGTGCAAAATGGCTAAGCAGGGATGGCTAGAGGACAAATGTAAGGATGTAGAGGCATGTCTCACTAGGGGTAAGATAGATACTGCCTACAGGAAAATTAAAGAGACCTTTGGAGAGAAGAGAACCACTTGTATGAATATCAAGAGCTCAGATGGCAACCCAGTTCTAAGCAAAGAAGGGAAAGCAGGAAGGTGGAAGGAGTATATAGAGGGTCTATACAAGGGCGATGTACTTGAGAACAATATTATGGAAATGGAAGAGAATGTAGATGAAGATGAAATGGGAGATAAGATACTGCGTGAAGAGTTTGACAGAGCACTGAAAGACCTGAGTCAAAACAAGGCCCCGGGAGTAGACAACATTCCATTAGAACTACTGATAGCCTCGGGAGAGCCAGTCATGACAAAACTCTACCATCTGGTGAGCACGATGTATGAGACAGGCGAAATACCCTCAGACTTCAAGAAGAATATAATAATTCCAATCCCAAAGAAAGCAGGTGTTGACAGATGTGAAAATTACCGAACAATCAGTTTAATAAGTCACAGCTGCAAAATACTAACGCGAATTCTTTACAGACGAATGGAAAAACTGGTAGAAGCCGACCTCGGGGAAGATCAGTTTGGATTCCGTAGAAATGTTGGAACACGTGAGGCAATACTGACCTTACGACTTATCTTGGAAGAAAGATTAAGAAAAGGCAAACCTACGTTTCTAGCATTTGTAGACTTAGAGAAAGCTTTTGACAATGTTGACTGGAATACTCTCTTTCAAATTCTGAAGGTGGCAGGGGTAAAATACAGGGAGCGAAAGGCTATTTACAATTTGTACAGAAACCAGATGGCAGTTATAAGAGTCGAGGGGCATGAAAGGGAAGCAGTGGTTGGGAAAGGAGTGAGACAGGGTTGTAGCCTCTCCCCGATGTTATTCAATCTGTATATTGAGCAAGCAGTAAAGGAAACAAAAGAAAAATTCGGAGTAGGTATTAAAATTCATGGAGAAGAAGTAAAAACTTTGAGGTTCGCCGATGACATTGTAATTCTGTCAGAGACAGCAAAGGACTTGGAAGAGCAGTTGAACGGAATGGACAGTGTCTTGAAAGGAGGATATAAGATGAACATCAACAAAAGCAAAACGAGGATAATGGAATGTAGTCAAATTAAGTCAGGAGATGCTGAGGGAATTAGATTAGGAAATGAGACACTTAAAGTAGTAAAGGAGTTTTGCTATTTAGGGAGTAAAATAACCGATGATGGTCGAAGTAGAGAGGATATAAAATGTAGACTGGCAATGGCAAGGAAAGCGTTTCTCAAGAAGAGAATTTTGTTAACATCGAATATAGATTTAGGTGTCAGGAAGTCGTTTCTGAAAGTATTTGTATGGAGTGTAGCCATGTGTGGAAGTGAGACATGGACGATAACTAGTTTCGACAAGAAGAGAATAGAAGCTTTCGAAATGTGGTGCTACAGAAGAATGCTGAAGATAAGGTGGGTAGATCACGTAACTAATGAGGAGGTATTGAATAGGATTGGGGAGAAGAGAAGTTTGTGGCACAACTTGACTAGAAGAAGGGATCGGTTGGTAGGACATGTTCTGAGGCATCGAGGGATCACAATTTTAGCATTGGAGGGCAGCGTGGAGGGTAAAAATCGTAGAGGGAGACCAAGAGATCAATACACTAAGCAGATTCAGAAGGATGTAGGTTGCAGTAGGTACTGGGAGATGAAGAAGCTTGCACAGGATAGAGTAGCATGGAGAGCTGCATCAAACCAGTCTCAGGACTGAAGACCACAACAACAACTGAGCTATATAATTTATAAAATTCTGAAAATATCGCGGAGAGACCGCTGCAAGAGACATTACAACGTTCAAACTCACTTAAATCTTGATAACCTACCACTGTAGCAGCAGTAATCGATCTAACAACTGCGCCAGACACTTGTCTTACTGTATAAAGGCGTTGCCGACCGCAGCGCCGTATTCTGCCTGTTTACATACCTCTGTATTTGAGTATGCATTCCTATACCAGTTGCTTTGGCGCTTCACTGTACATATATTTTTTGAGAGTCCTGAGAATGCGGGCAGGTGGAGCTTAATTAAGCCAGTCCTGATAAGGATAACCAGGCCGGCGCTTTTGCAGGGCAGAAACCGCTACAGATCTCGCGACCTGAGCCACCGGGGTCAATTGGCCACAGGGAACGAAGAGCCAGGAGCAAGGGGCCTCGGTGTGTTTGTAGCCTGACGAAGGGGGAGTGGGGTTGAAACAGTTCTCACAACCGCTTTCAGAGAGTTGCATAGGAATGTGAAAGCGGCAACTATTCTCTGATGAGACGAAGCACAGTCCACCGACTTGGCAAGGGGCTTCTTATTGTTTCCTGCTCCTTCTGCGATCAGTATCATCTAGGCCAGCGAAATCGTTTTGCGGAAGCACTGATGATGACCAGACACTGGGTAGCCGAAAATTCTGCAGCGTTTTTACTTTTTTTTTTCAAGTCACGATACACGGAGCTTTTCCACGGTCTCGCACGTAGCGTGAGGTCAGTGGATTTATCAGCGGACGGTGGAGAAGTGTGTACGGGATTCGGTAGGATCCCACAGAGGAGACTGGGTTTTTTGGACTTAGGGTCTGAGCACAAAGATGTATCCATAGAAGAGGAGGTGACAGAGGTCCACCATGAGAATCGACGAGAGGGCGCACTGGGCATTCCATCTCAAGTTTTCCACAAGTGTATTGTGAGCATTTCGCACCACCGGCACTAGGAATCTTTAAAGTCAGTTCTGTTACTTGGCTGCACGCTCTCGGCAACAGCAGTTGTCCGATTCAAGCGCATTGTAGTAGCTTTTTTGTGAGTCATTTCACAATCATTGTCACTTGTATTAACCACAGTCAGATCGCGTTGAGTCATCACCCTAGGTTCGACTTCGTCAAATATCAATCAGATAATTTTACTTTACGAATACGACATAGAGTGTAATCAATTCAGTGTGCTGGCCCATTTAACTCATGTTTTTATATGCCCATCCTTTTGGCAGGAGGACTTTGGGACGACGGCCGTTTACTATTGTGACAAAATAAAACATCTACAGCCGTCCTTACGATTTTTTTTATTTTGTTGCAAGCAGTTTCAGCGCATCAGCCCGCCATATTCAGGCTTTAGTTGATGTGGAACGGGTTGATACGATCCCTATATATATAGCATCAGTTGCCAGCATAACTGGATATGCAGATAATGTGTCCGCACTCTAACCATCAACTGCCAGCTGGTTGCAACAATTTAAAATAAAATCATAAGGACGGCTATAGGTGTTTTATTTTGTCAGAGCATTTAACTCATATTCGTATAGGAGTAGTCCTGCAGTACGTAATAAAATGGGTCGTCTTTAGTTGCACAACGCAGGATCACATATTATAGTCACTTGCGTTAACTCCACTGAATTTAAGTTTCACAGTATGTCAATGAAATGGTGCCTTAGAGTTGTTGAGACACAGGGTTTGATTAGATGTGCCCACATGTCTATACACATGAGCGACACATATTGTCCTTACGCTTTCAAAGTACGACTGTCTTGTCTTAGAACTTACACTTTTAGGTGCCGAGTATGAATGATTACTCACTGTTATTAAAAAATATTTCTAGCCAGTTATTTTCATAGAATGTTGAAGCTCATTAGACATCTGGATATCGGGAAGCATACTTCCTATTTATCCTGTCGTAATAATTGTGTGATTGTGATTGATCTGAAATTGTGCTAAACGCATTCTCTGAAAATTATATCGAGCAGTTAGTTCAGGAGCCCATGCGATTAGTAAACGGTTGTGAAAACACACTTGATCTGTCATCAACAAACAATCCTGAGTTAGTAACGAGCATCAAAACGGATACAGTGTTTAGGGAACAAAGGGTTGTCGTAGCGAGACTGAATATTGTAACCGCTAATCCTCCAAAAATAAACGAAATGTATAATGCAGCACTATTTTGGAACATATATTGTGTTCGAACATTATGGATTATCTCGAAGAAAACGGTCTGACACACAGTCAACACGGATTTAGAAAACATCGTTCTTGTGAAACTCAACTAGCTCTTTATTCGCATGAAGTTTTGAGTGCTATTGACTAGGGATTTCAAATTGATTCCGTATTTCTGGATTTCTGGAAGGCTTTTGACAAAAGCGGCAAGTAGTGAAAGTGTGTGCTTATGGAATATCGTCTCAGTTGTGTGACTGGATTTGTGATTTCCTGTCAGAGAGGTCACAGTCCGTAGTAATTGACGGAAAGTCATCGAGTAAAACGAATAGTGTTATAGGCCCTTTGCTGTTCCTTATCTATATAAACGATTTGGGTGACAATCTGAGCAGCCGTCTTAGGTTGTTTGCAGATGACACTGTCGTTTATCTACTAGTAATGTCATCAAAACAATTTAACGATTTAGAAAAGATATCTGAATGGTGTGAAAGTTGGCAGTTGACCCAAAATAACGAAAAGTGTTATTTCATCCACCTAAGTGCTAAAAGGAATCCGTTAAGCCGGTGACACGATAAATAATTCAAATCTAAAGGCCAAATTCAACTAAATACGTAGGAATTATATTTACGAACAACTTAAATTGGAAGGAACACATAGAAAATGTTGTGTGCAAGGCTAATCAAAGACTGCGTTTTGTTGGCAGGACACTTGGAAAATGCAACAGATATAGTAAGAAGATTTCCTAGATTACGCTTGTTCGTTCTCTTTCAGAATATTTCTGCGCGGTGTGGGATCCTTACCAGGTAGGATTAACGGAGCATATCGAAAAAGTTCAAAGAAGGGCAGCACGTTTTGTATTATCGCGAAATATGGGAGAGAGTGTCACTGAAATTATACAGGATTTGGGCTGGACATCACTAAAACAAAGGCGTTTTTCGTTGCGTCGGAATCCTCTCATGAATTTGCAGCCACCAACTTTCTCCTCGAAATGCGAAAATATTTTAACTCCGTCTTACGTAGGGAGAAACGATCACCACGATAAAACAAGGAAAATCAGAGCTCGTACAGAAAGATATAGGTGTTAGTTCTTTCCGCGTGCTATACGAGATTGGAATAATAGAGATTAGTAAAAGCAGTTCGATAACCATCTGCCAGGCCCTTAAATGTGATTTTCAGAGTATCCATCTAGATGTAGATGTAGATACAGGGTAAAAGACTGCTGCGTAATACTTCTACGTCTACAACAATAGTCCGAAACCATCTCACACAGTGTATCGGAGGCACCTGCTTTTACCACTAACTGATTCCTCCCTTCTCTATTCCAGTCGCGAATGGCGCAGGGGAACGGTGATTGTTGGTAAGTCTCTGTATTAGCTTTTATGTGTCGACGTTTCCCGTCGTGGTCATTTCGCAAGATGTATGTGAGAGAAATTAGTATGATGTCCAACTCTTCCCACGAAGCTCTCCCTCGAAATTTCGGAAGTGAACATTTTCGTTATGCCTAACTGATCCATTTTAACATCTGGCACTGAAGTTTGTTGGGTATCTCTGTATCGCTCTCCCTCTGACCAAACAACTTCGCAACTCACAGTTGGATCCCTTCTAAGAGTCCTACCTGGTAAGGCTCCAAGACTAATGAACAATACTCACAAATCGGTCGAACAACTACCTTGTAAGCCACTTCCTTCGTGAATGAATTACATTTCCTGGAGATTCTTTACATAAATCTCAGTCTGTCATACGCTTTTTCTACCATTTCTTTTATGTGGTCTTTCCACTTGCCGGCCGTTGTGGCCGAGCGGTTGTAGGCGCTTCAATCCGGAACCGCGCCTCCAGTATCCGTACAAGCAAGACGGAAAACGAATTACCACGAATTCTCTCACTTCCCAGAAAGTAGCCACATCACAGTTTGGCAACAAACATCAAAAGAACATGTAACACAAAAACTACCGCAAATAAATTCGAGAAAAATTAAGGAACTGGATAATTTCGTTTACTATAAGTGCAAGAGCCAAATAAAGTCGCACTTAGTAATGAGAATAGAATGTAAACTCAGTTTACGTAGTTACAGCTGTGAGATTCAAAGTTTCCGCCTATAGTGTGTCTTGCACCAATAGCGGACGAGCTGCTTAACTGTGATTGTTCAACGCTCAGAATGTAATGATTGACGCCACAACTTAAGCAGGATTAACAGATACCTCAACAAACTCGTAAAAGTGCCCTATGAAAGCACTACACACGCTTATGAAATCAGACCCTCCAATAGAATACTTAAGAATACATAAAGTAACAGCTACAATAAAGCAGAAGGATAGAGGCAGAAATAGCAATAACTGTTGTTTGTGTCAACACAGACTTTGCTGAAATTACAAATGTAAAGACAGCATGTATGAAGAAAATTTTGTCAGAAAAAAAATAATACATTCAAATTTACAACAAATTCTTAGAGTATTTACAAGGAGAGACCGCTTGACATTGTAGCTTACCTTTCCATAGACGATGCGTCGTGACGTCAACGGTGGATCTTCGGTGCTGGTGCCGTGATTTGAGCACCTCGATCGGCTGTAAAATGGCAAGAAATGTGTACTCTTACTTGGAATGTGTTCCTGCAGGCAGTTAATCCTTTGTTCGTGGCATCCATTACGTCACAGGCTGGTACCACGTAGCTGTTTATGTATAAATCCACGTTCGTATGCGTTGGATTTCAATGTTCATTACTTACACGTTTCTAATGGCCCGCACACACTTTTAGAACAGTATAACATACAATTCAGCCGCTCATCGCGATATTATTGTCCACACGTTTTCAGCAATCACGATCGCGATTTTGCATTTCTGGCGACTTTGGAAGTCTCCGTAGCGGCAGTTAAGGTTTTACCACGTAACATTTCATTAAGTTGCATACGAGGTAGTAATTCTGAAGTACAGGGTGCCTCAATAAAGCCGCCCGGGGGTGTCCGCGGGTCGCGCGTCCCAGCCACCGGCCGCTGCCACCGCATCCGCCGGCCGCCGTCGCTCCCGACTATCGGACGCTAACTAACCTGCCGTTAGTCGGCGGCGCGCGCACTTCCGCTGAGTTAAGCATAAACAGCGTTTCCATCTGATTAACTTAAGTTTACCTTTATTTGCAGTAGGAGCTCAAAATGATGTTGGTTTACATCCGAAGGCAATAGCAAACGACGAATTTCGGCTGCCGAATCTGGGAAGTGAGTAGCCGAATCCTGTCTTCCAACCCATCGAGTGTGCGGGGATTGGCTGTGTACACCTTGTGTTTTAACATGTTCCAAAGATAAAAGTCACACGGACTTAGATTTGGAGAACAAGGAGGCGAGTCAACAATCGTATCATCAAAAGCCTTTTGTATTACCATCGTAGAAGCATTGGTGACGTGAGATCGTGTACTGACCTGCATGAAATAACCGTACATCTTCTTGTTAGGTGTTAGTTCCCGAAAAACAGGATGCGGTATATTGTTCACATGACTGTCAGAACGTATTGCTTCTTCGAAAAACATTGGTCCAGTAGTACGTCTTGCACTAACTGCACATGACAGTCCTGTTTCCACGTCATGCAGAGGGTGTTGATGTAATTCATGACGATTTTATGGGCTCCAACGTCGATTGTTCTGAGAATTTACTTACCCTGACAATTGCAGCCCGGAATCAGCAGAAAAAAAGCATCTCAGCATCAGCTTCCACATCGCGCACAGACAGTAACAGCCAGTTGCAAGAACGACGTCGAGCGAGAATATTTGAGTTGCTAGATTGATGCACCACCGTTATTTTGTATGGTTTCAATTGCACGGCTGTGTAAGAACCTGACTACACTCCGAGCTTTCCAAACAGTGCACGGATTTTCTTCGACTTCTTTCGAAGGCCTCCCCTATCTCGTTTAATTTATTTTCGGTTAAACCACTAGGTTATCTGTTCCATCGTTTGCGTAACACAGATCTTGAAATTTCTTCAATGATCTGCATTGTCAAATCGCTGGGAACATGCACACTGGGAAATTTTCGTATGAATTCAAGTCGACATTCCACATATGATTCTGTTTCTGCAGAGATCATCACAAAAAACACTAATATATAAGAAGCTATCAGCCTTGATTTCGGTAATGAAACCAACCTTTACCTAGGTTTAATCCCAAGTAATTGATCCTTATTCAGAACATAAACCTGATTCTATAATATGTCTACCAGGAAATGGTTTAGAAATAAAACTAAAACAGCCTGAATAGGCGTAGTCACATTTTAAAAATGCGGTACATTGGTACTAAGTGACAACCAAGACTTATTTATAGAACGTGCCCTCGTAGACATGTCATAGAAACCGGTTTATTTGCTGAAGGAAGCTCATTTACTTGGGCTGTATCTTAGGTAAAGGTTGGTTTCATTAGCGCAGTCGAGGCTGATAGTTTCTTATATATTAGATTATCACGATCGCTGTCTGGGCTACAATACTGAAAGAAAGTACTACAAAACACACTCGTTCAGCCTTTGTGTACGCCATACCGAATGGAAACTCGGCAGGAAACTCATTACGCCGGAACACTCAGTCACACTAGGAGACACGCGAGCCGTGTTTTTGTGCGAGGACCGGGCTCCGCAACGTACTGGCAGGGAACGTCCAGGACTCGGGGCAGCGCCAATGATGATGTCTACCAATAATATTTGAAGCGATTAAACTTGACAGAAAAAGTCAACAAAAAACACCAGTACGCTCAGCCGCACAGTGTAGGGGGTAATACTATCGATATTTTTAAAAATATCGGGTGTCCGATATATCCGTATTTAAACAAATGTCATTATTGGCTCTCGATACACTGAAAAAGAGTGTTGATGTATTGACATAAAAATACAGACATACCGATCACCTATAGAAATATCGTGTGTACATTGTAAATATACTGCCGCCTTTAGAGCTGTATGTTTAATTATTGACTTGCCGTTGGATATTCTGTACGTCAACAAGATAGCAGCCTGCTTATCCCCTTTACAGCAAGAATTGAAAGAACAGCACTTTATTTGAAAATTTGTGAGTAAATAATGGGACTTGTGCCGATGAAAAGCTTTTATTATAGTGCTTTTATGGTAGACTGTTGTGTTGCTACTTAACAACTGTGTACATGCTGCCCTTTCACCCAGTATTTCATTCTAATTAACCTCTCATACTTTATTTTCTTAATCTGTGATTGACCACAGGTCGATCTAAACCATTTTTCAAGCTGACTTAGGAAATTAGCGTGTTGGATCTAAACGTTGCAGTTTCTGTTAGTAGTGACGAGCACTGATTAGGTCAGCGTTTCCTCTCACACGTCTCCACGTGTCGCAAAGACCAGTCTTGCCATTTAGAGTTTTGTTCATCATTTTCAGAAACTGTTTATGAAGAATGCCGATGTGAAGGAATGGCTCAGTAGTTGCGTTAGTGCAACTGGTGTTATGTTTCTTCACATCTAAAATCCTGTTATTCCATTCACAGCGTCGAACCCCCGTCCCCGGTGCACGTGGACTTCTTCTTTTGTGTCACCTATACTTGCTTTGCACAGTGAAAGAGAAATACTGGAAGTGATGAAAGCTCACAAAGTTGAAAGACTCATTCACAGAGTGAAAGTAAAATTATGTTCCACTACAATTTCGAAAGTTGCGAAAAAAATGTAATATAAAATAACAATATCGGCACTCGACACGGCATTTTTAAATCGACGAAAAAAATATCGCTGATACATGTGAATATCTCTTGGTGGAAATATCGATGTATTGATATGTCGGTATTTTATCAACAGCCCTAGTAGGGGGCACGCGCAAAGTCAATGGTGTCCGAGAACTACGCATAGCGACAACCGGCAGACGGAGCGGCAACAGGCGGCAGACGCACCGTGCGACCGGCGGACCACTCCCGTGCATCTTTCGTAAGACACCCTGTGTATTTGTTTCTGCAGTTCGGTTAGCTGTAAACAGTTCAGTTCTCACAACGAAAAAAACAGCCCACTCGCGCAAGCATTGTCACTGCTCTTCACAGTATTCCACGGAACTCACAGCACTCACACAGTCTAAAATTTTGTTCCACAACAGCCACGTTGAAGTTAAGTTTAAACGGTGTCCAGAAACATAAGAGCGCAGTCATGAAATTTTGTGTGATACCCCCCATGAACCATGGACCTTGCCGCTGGTGGGGAGGCTTGCGTGCCTCAGCGATACAGATGGCCGTACCGTAGGTGCAACCACAACGGAGGGGTATCTGTTGAGAGGCCAGACAAACATGTGGTTCCTGAAGAGGGGCAGCAGCCTTTTCAGTAGTTGCAGGGGCAACAGTCTGGATGATTGACTGATCTGGCCTTGTAACATTAACCAAAACGGCCTTGCTGTGCTGGTACTGCGAACGGCTGAAAGCAAGGGGAAACTACAGCCGTAATTTTTCCCGAGGACATGCAGCTCTACTGTATGATTAAATGATGATGGCGTCCTCTTGGGTAAAATATTCCGGAGGTAAAATAGTCCCCCATTCGGATCTCCGGGCGGGGACTACTCAGGAGGACGTCGTTATCAGGAGAAAGAAAACTGGCGTTCTACGGATCGGAGCGTGGAATGTCAGATCCCTTAATCGGGCAGGTAGGTTAGAAAATTTAAAAAGGGAGATGGATAGGTTAAAGTTAGATATAGTGGGAATTAGTGAAGTTCGGTGGCAGGAGGAACAAGACTTTTGGTCAGGTGATTACAGGGTTATAAATACAAAATCAAATAGGGGTAATGCAGGAGTAGGTTTAATAATGAATAAAAAAATAGGAGTGCGGGTTAGCTACTACAAACAGCATAGTGAACGCATTATTGTGGCCAAGATAGACACAAAGCCCATGCCTACTACAGTAGTACAAGTTTATATGCCAACTACCTCTGCAGATGATGAAGAAATAGATGAAATGTATGACGAGATAAAAGAAATTATTCAGGTAGTGAAAGGAGACGAAAATTTAATAGTCATGGGTGACTGGAATTCGTCAGTAGGAAAAGGGAGAGAAGGAAACATAGTAGGTGAATATGGATTGGGGGGAAGGAATGAAAGAGGAAGCCGCCTTGTAGAATTTTGCACAGAACATAACTTAATCATAGCCAACACTTGGTTCAAGAATCATAAAAGAAGGTTGTATACCTGGAAGAATCCTGGAGATACTAGTAGGTATCAGATAGATTATATAATGGTAAGACAGAGATTTAGGAACCAGGTTTTAAATTGTAAGACATTTCCTGGGGCAGATGTGGATTCTGACCACAATCTATTGGTTATGAACTGCAGATTGAAACTGAAGAAACTGCAAAAAGGTGGGAATTTAAGGAGATGGGACCTGGATAAACTGAAAGAACCAGAGGTTGTAGAGAGTTTCAGGGAGAGCATAAGGGAACAATTGACAGGAATGGGGGAAAGAAGTACAGTAGAAGAAGAATGGGTAGCTCTGAGGGATGAAGTAGTGAAGGCAGCAGAGGATCAAGTAGGTAAAAAGACGAGGGCTAATAGAAATCCTTGGGTAACAGAAGAAATATTGAATTTAATTGATGAAAGGAGAAAATACAAAAATGCAGTAAATGAAGCAGGCAAAAAGGAATACAGACGTCTCAAAAATGATATCGACAGGAAGTGCAAAATGGCTAAGCAGGGATGGCTAGAGGACAAATGTAAGGATGTAGAGGCTTGTCTCACTAGGGGTAAGATAGATACTGCCTACAGGAAAATTAAAGAGACCTTTGGAGAGAAGAGAACCACTTGTATGAATATCAAGAGCTCAGATGGAAACCCAGTTCTAAGCAAAGAAGGGAAGGCAGAAAGGTGGAAGGAGTATATAGAGGGTTTATACAAGGGCGATGTACTTGAGGACAATATTATGGAAATGGAAGAGGATGTAGATGAAGACGAAATGGGAGATAAGATACTGCGTGAAGAGTTTGACAGAGCACTGAAAGAGCTGAGTCGAAACAAGGCCCCGGGAGTAGACAACATTCCATTTGAACTACTGATGGCCTCGGGAGAGCCAGTCATGACAAAACTCTACCATCTGGTGAGCACGATGTATGAGACAGGCGAAATACCCTCAGACTTCAAGAAGAATATAATAATTCCAATGCCAAAGAAAGCAGGTGTTGACAGATGTGAAAATTACCGAACTATCAGTTTAATAAGTCACAGCTGCAAAATACTAACGCGAATTCTTTACAGACGAATGGAAAAACTGGTAGAAGCCGACCTCGGGGAAGATCAGTTTGGATTCCGTAGAAATGTTGGAACACGTGAGGCAATACTGACCTTACGACTTATCTTGGAAGAAAGATTAAGAAAAGGCAAACCTACGTTTCTAGCATTTGTAGACTTAGAGAAAGCTTTTGACAATGTTAACTGGAATACTCTCTTTCAAATTCTAAAGGTGGCAGGGGTAAAATACAGGGAGCGAAAGGCTATTTACAGTTTGTATAGAAACCAGATGGCAGTTATAAGAGTCGAGGGGCATGAAAGGGAAGCAGTGGTTGGGAAAGGAGTAAGACAGGGTTGTAGCCTCTCCCCGATGTTATTCAATCTGTATATTGAGCAAGCAGTAAAGGAAACAAAAGAAAAATTCGGAGTAGGTATTAAAATTCATGGAGAAGAAGTAAAAACTTTGAGGTTCGCCGATGACATTGTAATTCTGTCAGAGACAGCAAAGGACTTGGAAGAGCAGTTGAACGGAATGGACAGTGTGTTGAAAGGAGGATATAAGATTAACATCAACAAAAGCAAAACGAGGATAATGGAATGTAGTCAAATTAAGTCGGGTGATGCTGAGGGAATTAGATTAGGAAATGAGACACTTAAAGTAGTAAAGGAGTTTTGCTATTTAGGGAGTAAAATAACCGATGATGGTCGAAGTAGAGAGGATATAAAATGTAGACTGGCAATGGCAAGGAAAGCGTTTCTCAAGAAAAGGAATTTGTTAACATCGAGTATAGATTTAAGTGTCAGGAAGTCGTTTCTGAAAGTATTTGTATGGAGTGTAGCCATGTATGGAAGTGAAACATGGACGATAACTAGTTTCGACAAGAAGAGAATAGAAGCTTTCGAAATGTGGTGCTACAGAAGAATGCTGAAGATTAGATGGGTAGATCACGTAACTAATGAGGAGGTATTGAACAGGGTTGGGGAGAAGAGAAGTTTGTGGCACAACTTGACTAGAAGAAGGGATCGGTTGGTAGGACATGTTTTGAGGCATCAAGGGATCACAAATTTAGCATTGGAGGGCAGTGTGGAGGGTAAAAATCGTAGAGGGAGACCAAGAGATGAATACACTAAGCAGATTCAGAAGGATGTAGGTTGCAGTAGATACTGGGAGATGAAGAAGCTTGCACAGGATAGAGTAGCATGGAGAGCTGCATCAAACCAGTCTCAGGACTGAAGACCACAACAACAACAACAACTATCTAGAAAAATTAAAAAACATATACCACGTCACTGGATACCTCTAGCTCTTCACTGTCCGGCTGCAACTGTCGATACCGCTCTCGCGTCGCAGTTCATACAACAGTGCTGCATATTGCATCTGGTTTTCCGTAGTACATTATACACAAGCGTTACAGAGAAAATGAAACACGTATTGAAACTTTGTATACTCAGTTAAAAGGAGATTCATGTAACAATGCAAGTAACACAAAACATAGTCAAATTTCATATTACAGAACATAAACAAAAGTAATATTCTAGACTATCAAAGATATATCTCCAGAGTAAAAGTAAGCGACAGAAAAGAAAGAAGGAAAAAGATACCCATCTCAGTCACCAATACGTTAAAAATTCAGTATAGACCATAATACAGAAATCGATCATAATGCACATAATTTATTTAGTCTTTAAAGCCCAGCTTTAAAGGTGTTATTAATCAGAGCTGACAAGTACGATATAACAATCTCTCCCGTTACTTGATTGCAAATTAATATATTCATTGCGACGCGTTTTGAGTAACACAACCCGTCACCAAGCAGTATGTGCAGAATGAAGATCATAATGTTGCAGAATAAGCACACAGCACCACTAATGTTGTGCATACACTATGTAGCTCACATATGAACAGCAAGTTTCTGTGAATAAATTAGACTCGTATTTGCAATGAGATTTTTAATAAAATACCTCAAGGTAGCAATTTATTGTGATTATCGACTCTGAAAATTACTGCAAGAAGATTACAGAGGAGAGTGCGAGAACCTTCCTAACTATCTTCTTGTATTTCTAGCGAAGAGACTGATACCGAAATTGTTCCTATGTCAGAGAAATACACCGTTTTCTACATAACTTAAGGACCTTGTTTGATGTACAGTTAATGAATTCTGAAAGTAGGATGGGGCCAAGTCTGAACTGTACGGAAGGTGATCGATGACAGTGAACCCCCTGTGTCGGATTGTAGTAGATATCTCAGCGCTCGGGCGCGATCTGGCATTGTCCTGCTGATCGAAAAGGTGCTCCACGTGTGGAAGAGCTCTTCGAATTCGATATTGGATTACAAGACACTGTTTCTCACACATCAACAGAGTTACGTTACAGACCGCAATGTTACATTCTACAATTTGGAGCCCTCTAGGGGCAAATGGCTGCAAATATGTAGACATCAACAATGAATATGTAGATAGTTGTAAAGTTTGTTTTATTTATGAAACTTTAGGCGTTTTCAGATAAATAATTCAGAGACATTACTTTTCAATCCACCCTCGTGCTATGACAATCTAAATGTTCAATTGTGTGTAGATTCCTATGGGACCAAAATGCTGATGTCATCGGTCGTTAGACTTACACACTACTTAAACTAACTGAGATCAATACACACACCCATCCCCAACGGAGGACTCGAACCTCCGGCGAGAGGGGCCACGCAATCCGTGACATGCCCTCTCAAACCGAGCTACCATTCCGCGCGGCGACAATCTAATTACAACCAATTAAACTACAACCGTTCTCAGGAGACGTGGAGACCTACTCTAGATTTTGGGAGCATTTTAAAAGCTGATTTGATAGCACCCCATGTTTTCCCTATGTTAATCAGTATAACCGCAACAATTTATGAGGACACAAAAAAATTCTGCGAAACCAGTGTGGAGACAATAACAGAGTTATTCAGGTACACCTGTACACCTGTAATAGTCGGAAGTGACTGGTCCCTTCAGTTTTTACGTCTAGAAAACCTCAATTTAACATTCATATAATGGAACCGAAGAATACAGGTTTTACAATCATCAGAGCAAAAGGTCGGTGCCTATTTCAGAGTCTTAGTTCCAAAGATAGAGCACGCCATCCCAGAAAAAGTCTGTCATCACTGGATAATCGGCATAAAATCCCAAAGTTTCGTCTCTGAGCCGTGGCGCGCTATTCGAAATATTGCTACCGACCTGGTTCGCGATCCTTGCCTGCAGAATTGGCTGGCTGGTAGTGTGAGGAATGTCCGACAGAGGGTGCGAGTGATACGTTGGCAACGAGTGAGTCTGTGGTGTATAAAGTGGACGTCGCAATGTGAACAGGAGAAGGAGTTGGGAAGTTGGAGTGGATAAGACCAGTTGCGAGTACTGAGCCGTGGTTGGTGGGGTTGCAGCACTCGTGCTGGCGTGTGTGGTGTTACTCACCGCCGGCAGGCACGTGCTGACTTCGATCAGTTGTTTCTCGGCAACCTATGTGTACTGAATCTGGTGAGACAGTCCGTCTGGTAAGTGCATGTTAACATGTAAAGTACAACGTCCCATGCTGCTTTGAAGTTCCATTGTACTTTATGGAGAAGATTTCTACCGTCTGTTGAGCCGCCACTTAAGTCAGCCAATGTTCCAAAGCAGTATAATATGTGATAGTCAAAATGTTATACAGTCGTGACAGACAGATAGCTCTGCCCTTATGAGCCTAATATTCTACCTTGAATTTGGTGGCCATTGTTGATGTCCTGGGAACCATGTTAACTGCATGACTTGTGGCTGAGTTCCCAGTTTTTATGTAGGCTAAACAACTCAAATCCATCCCTAATTTATATAGAAACTGTTTGTGCTGACCCTTGTAGGAACGTTACTCTTCCTACCCTTAAGTGGAACTGATTTCTTCCCCATTCGTAATTGTCCATCTTAATGTTTGACAATTTGTTGATTTAGAATTTTAGTCTGCTGTAGTTCACTCCATCCGTGGGCCACAGTTAAGGGCCAGAGCTTAGTACCAGTCTCCGTTGCCCAGGTCGGCCACCGGTCTGTCGCCGCTGTCTTGGTGACCGACCGAACGACCGACCGATCGACCGACGTACCGGCCAAGCCATCTCTTGTCGGTGTCCGCCCCTGATAGCTGAGTGGTCAGAGCGACAGAAAGTCATACGTAAAGGCCCATATTCGATTTCCGGCTGGGTCGGAGATTTTCTCCGCTCAGGGACTGTGTGTTGTGTTGTCCTTTCATCATCATTTCATCCCCGTCGACGCGCAAGTCGCCGAAGTGGCATCAACTCGAGAGACTTGCACCAGGCGAACCGTGTACCCGACGGGAGGCCCTAGCCACACGGCATTTCCTTTTTCCATTTCATGTCGGTCTGTTGACGGTTCGAGGCCAGAGATGTAAAACAATAGTAACATTATTGGATGTATCTTACTTTCTTAAGAGAACCTGGCTTTATTCTGAAGGCTGTTAACTTTTAAGTTCGGAGCTTACTTCACACTGACCTGTTGATAATTAATTAGTTGACTGCCGTAGCACGTTTTGATCTTAAATATCTTATAACATGAACTGCTATCAGTTAAAGACTTACTGAGCGCGATCGCACGTGTTTCTTGATTACAATTGTTAACTGGAAGTTTATTAACAGAGTTTGGGGAGCGCCAGGCGCGCATTTTTCTAAAATCACAAATATCATTCAGATAGTTTTAAAAGATAAATTTTTGTTGGCAGATGGGTTACTAGGTGTTAGGCACAAACTTTTTTAAATTCAAAATTTATTTTAATTCTTACGAATATCTGCTTTACTGAGTGTTGTGACGTGTTTTTCTTAACTACAAATAGTGTAATCAGCATTTCATTCGAGTGTTTCACACAGGAAGAAATTTGCGTAATTGTGTCCATCCATTCACTGATTAAACTTGTACAAACAAACTGTCATTAAGCAAACTGTGAATGACCATGCTGTTGCTGGGCTAGCTAGCCCCCCCTTGTGACCTGTCCCTATGACCGTAATTTAAGTCTTTCGTTAAAGCTGTCCGGACCAAGAAAATTCATAAGTGCAAATCCTATAAGGTTTTCTTTTTTTTTCTTTAAAGAAAAAGAAAAGAGGAAACGTAATGAGACTTCACGGTTTGAGATGGTATGTGGAATTTAGTAAGACGTTGGCAGTATCAAACCACTAATGAGTATGACGTTGCAGTTCATACATCACCTAGCGTAGATGCATGTAATGGTTCATCTGGCTGTCATAAGCCCGCTCTATCGTCTCCTGAAGCAACTTAACCCACGACTGTTCTCAATGGTTGTTTATATCCTGGATGCTCACACTCTGACGGAGATGACATATGAAATGCTGATAGGTCTTTGGATCTTGGTGATCACGCTAGTATTCCAACAACATGCTGACACTTCATGGAGACGCAAGCCATGCATAGACGAGCGTTTTCCTGTTAAAAACGGCGCCACGATACTGACGCGTGAGAGGTAACAAGAGTATCCAACATGTCAGCGACGGTACTATTATGCGTCAGAGATCCCTAAGCCGTGACGTGAAGTCATATTCAGTGGCTTTCATCATCTCAACGCTAGACTAACACCGTCGTGCCCTCTTCAAAACATAACAACGGGACCTCCCCCTGCCCCCATGTTTCTGCATACTTGCTGATGATGGTCATCCGCGGTAGGGCAGAACCGCATTTCCTTTTGGACACAATGCAACGCCATTCACCAGCTTTCCATACTATCTCGTAGAGGAATCAATCCAAACACAGACGTTCATGTTGTCGTGTTAATCGCATCCTCCACGTGGAACGGTTATTTCGAAATCCAACTGCTGCTGGACTCTGCTCAATATAGTGGGATGACACAGAATATTATAGAGAGTCGGTTACGCGTTTTCGCATGGCAGACACACTTGTGAATCCGTGCACAATGTGGTGATCCTCCCGCTTGGGACGAATGCAGCACGGATGCACAAATGCCCCACAAATGTCAATACTGCACAATTCGAACAGCCAGACAAATGGATACCCACAATGAGGTCTCTTACAACTGTCAAGCGCTCATGACGCTGTCCCATACCAGTACACCACATCTCTGTGCCCTTCAGTCAACGCTCAACATATGAAGCTATTCACGCTCCTTGTGTACTTCTGGACTGAAGCGCCTAGAATTGCTACTTAGTTAATTAGTTAATTGCTCAGTGGATCATTTGAACGGTTCTTTTATTGAAACGATGTGGAACGAATCAGTTACAGGTGTTTCGTCTTGAAGAGCCACCGGGAAATTACAAGCGAAACTGACTATTGGAGCGAGATATATGTAAGCTTTTTGTATGCTGTTTGACGCGATCCTTTGAGATCCAGCAACATTATTGTGTGAACTCGGTGTATTAACGATGTGTATTAGCAAGCTGTGCGTGCTTTCATTCTGAATCAGTGCATCACTCACAAATGCTTACAGTGGTGCCCCGTGTAAGAACACAGGAAGATGAAGGATGAACAGAAAACGTCGACGTCGAATAGGAGGACGCGAAAGAAGTACAGCAAACACCACCCCGTGCTGCAGCAGGTACCTCCACATCTCATCCACCACCACCACCTCCTCCCGTTTCCTAATCGAGACATCACAACTCAAATTGCCAGCGTTCTAGCCATCTGGTCCGGAACTCGGGTTCACGCAAGCCGGAAACAATTTCTGCCAACGCGGTGATCACGACGACACAGTACAATTTTACTGCGTCACGGTAAATTTAAATGATTCGCAAGACTGTACAGGGCGACGAGGTTTTACCCACACTCATTTAAGTGGCATTCAAGAACTGCTTAGTGAAAAAGTATCGCAACTAATCTGGAGTCTAGGCTGCACAGGTTACCAGTAGGCTAGCGCTTGCCAAGCAAGTCACTGGGTTTGGAACTGTTCCCTGAGAAGTCATTGAGAATTCTTTGGTTAAAGAAGCTTCCTTATTGCTTGAGACGGGTAGCAGCTGAGGACATGGGACTGCTTCTAACAATATTGGCAGAAAAGACGGCAGCCATTGTTGTCTACAGTTCAATGTAGGCAACGCTCTATCTTCAGTCGACTCCGTTGACAGGCCCGAACCAAGCATTTTACGTTGTGCCGACCCCGGAACAATTGGATGTTCTAGCGTTTTCTACAGAGCGGCTAGCAGAGCTTTGTGCGTAATTAGAGGCGCTACAACATAGGCAACCTTACGGGAACACGGAAACTGACAGAGGCCGTCGGGACCCGACCTAATAGTACGAAGAAAGGACAAATATGGATGAAGATTGTTTGTGTTATTTTCAGTAACTTTTTGGAGGTCGGCGCTTTAGCGCACGGCCCCTTGCAAATAGCTAAACTCATCTCATGGCCTATAAAGAACGATAGTTGAGCTGCATTTTTCAGTCGCCATTCCGCCAGCCACGCTGGTGAGGCTAGAAACAGAAAAATACGTCGTGTGCATCCGGGCGCACTAAGCAAAAAGTTATGCGGAGGAGCCGTCAACGAGTTTTCCTGCACACAGTATTAAACGGAAAATAACAGGACAACATACTTGCGCAGCAAATTACGGGCCTGCCGCATCATATATTTGAACCTGTGCCCTTCACTGAATTACTTTCCACAAGATGTCATTGCATTACTTTCGTATCTGACTGCCATGACGTCGAGGGGTTACGATTTCATTTGCATGATACGACCAGTAGCACCAAAGCGTGTGGCTATAATCAGCAAAGAAACAGTTTACGATTACACTCAACGTATCTCAACAACGCTTTGTGGTGTACAAGTATTCGGGAAGGGAGCTTATGATGGACACAGGTTCAGATATAAGCATGCTACCGATTAGTCGTTTACAAACGAACACTATTAGGGCTCCATTGCGTCCTAAAGTGCCAATTGCTCAGTCATCAAGGGATACAGATATAAAACGGTGAAGTTACACATCGGCTTCAACAGTCAGTATCAGTGAAGTACGGTAGCCTATACCAGTTTGGGGGTGGAATTTCTGCACCATCTCAAACTAGTCATGGTCCTCAGCTGCGGATTCTGCAGACAGTTGCGGAGATGGCAGGTGCAAAGTGCAGAGGAGATTTGAGTAATATTTCGAACAAGTTTCCTGGCACGAAGTCAGAGGCAGAGAGTAGGGTCTGAAAGAAGGGCTCTTAGCGGCGTAGGCAAGTAAACTCTATGGGGTGTATTGAGGCCGTCTGAGATCCAACTTGTCTCCATCGCACCCTGTGCCCGACCACTCGACAACTGCTCACTCGCTACTACTCGCAGTAATAATATCTCAGACTCAGAGTTTGTATATGCACACAGCAGAATCGTAATCGTCCAAGTTTTATATCCCCTGCCTTCACTTTTAAGAATTTTGTGGGATGATTTTTCCCTAGCATGTTGGCAACGAGAAAGAGCAAAATTCTTACATAACAAAATTGAGAGGAATGGCATCGGATGCTTTACAAAAGTAGTAGAATACATAAACATATGCATAAGATTACACAACCTATGTACATTATAGGAAATTATCATCTTGTGGATGTAACCACTCATAATCAACTGACTTTGACAGCCCTTCATTTGGCGGGATAACCAAATATCATTTATAGTTCTCCAAGAACGTAAAAAAATCTCTTTCACTTGTGTAAATACAAATGATACATAGAACTGTAAATAGTGTAAAGAGAGAGAAAATAAAGATACATGTAATACCGTGCTGGTGAACACATCAATCTACCTGACATTGGCGGTACTTCATTTGAAAATGTTATATACAGTTTCTCACCAGAATAAAAATCATCTGACAACAGAAACCAGGTAAAGAAACACATGTTTTAGATGCAGGAGACTCAAGGAAAAGACACGCTATGTTCACTATGTGATAGAATCGGCACTGCATCACTGCTGTAGCAGAACCTTAAGAGAAAGTCTGACACAAAATTGTTTAAATAGACACACACAAATCTGTTGATATAACTTATTTTACACAATTATTTACAACTTGCAGAAAAATGTAGTTGATCATCTTGCATCAAGGAGTAATATACACGTTATGGATCAATGTTTTTAGCACAATTGGGTACTTCTGGAATGTCTAGTTCTCCATAACAGACTATTGCAACATTCGTATCGTTTGAATGTAATTCGGTCGCTACGTACCTTATACTCCGATCTTAAAAACAATATTTAGTTCCAAGAGATGCATAGTGCTCTGTGTTCTTTTTATTACTTCAGCAATAAAGAAAAATTCAATTATGGTAATGCCACATACAAAAAGAAAGCACAATTTTTACTCAGGAATATTTCATTCCACAACTTCGCAAAGCTAGAAAATTTATTTCATGCATACCTCACATAAATCAACAGTAGAGAAAAAATATTTGTAAAACTATCAATGCTCATTTTTCGACGGATACATCCAGACATGCACTCTTACCTCCAAATAGGTGAAAAGAATAGTGTCATCTGCAAGCGCTGGTGTTTTATACAGGTGAAAGTTTCATATTTACTAGAGTTTGCAATATTTATGGCAGGTATAACTGGCATTTCCAATTCCTTTTGTTTTCTTTCGATAATCGATAAATCTTAGCGTCATAATATATTTCGTCAGTAGCAACAAAACTTCAGTAGTACTTTCTTCTTAGAATTCCTTTCATGACAAAACAAATCTCTTATGAAGATATCACTGCAACTCTAACTTCAAATAAAGTATGCACGAACGGAACCTCTATGTATCGAATACGGCTGTGGGTTGCTTCATTTAAAGCGTGTACTTTCCTTACCTTTTCTTGTTGCATAAATATCAGCAAACAATGCTCCCTCACTAAATCGTCTATATTCCTCAGAACGACGTACTTCGTTAACCTTCACCATAATATTCTACGATTCACTGTCCATTTCACATTTTACATCATAACTGCGCCGAAAATATACAATATTTGCATCATAATAATCCATATTAACATCATAAGCCTCACATGGTAATCCTAAAGCAAAAATTCCTCATCATACTCCATATCTATATCGCGCCGTATTCCCTAAATTTACCATGTGTATGCATACAACTCTGAAATTATCATTCAGAAATATTTCATGAAATGCAGAACAGGGGTAAGTCAGAAATGTTCCTAGTTAAACAACTGCCCATCAGATATACTTTCCTAAATTCAGAACCACACATTCACAGTCTCTCTTTCCAAACAAAGTCAGCAGTTATATCTCTACGGTTAATGACCTACTTCACATAATATGTACCTACAGGAAGTCATCTCAAGCACTTTCCTTTCTGTCTGGTAGAGGTAAAGCAAAATGTACATCACAAGCTACCACAAGACACAAAATACTTCATTATGTGTGCAAACTATCTTCCTGAAGAAAAAAAGTGAGTATCTTAGAACCTCAGAACCCAGTATAGTCTGCTATACCACGATCTCAAAGAAAAATTCCACACTCGAGACATAATATACCATTATTACATTTTAATCAGGTACATCACCAGTAATCTCAGAATAATATCAGCAGAATTCAAATTGTTCACAGATGGCTTACCATTTCATATTGTCGTAGTGTAAATATAGATGCAAAAAAGAGTCTGGTTCCGATGTCTTATCAGCTTGTCAGATTGTGCTTAGCATATCCAAAGTACTCTTCTAGACACAGCACAAATCATAGGTAATCACTATTCTTTAAAATTCCGTGTCAGATAGGTTGACAGTAAGAGATACGTTAATAGATAAATAGATTAAATGAAGAATATGAAACAGAGCTGAACGCTAAAGTAAGAAAATATGCTGTAACAGCTGGGTGCCTATGCTCGCCATTGCATATGTTTACCAAAGTACAGTAAACTCCCACGGGTGCTATTGTTTGTACACGTTTATGTTCGATACATGATGAAGACTTCTTGATTTATGTGTGCTTATGGTTTCAAGTTGCACAGTATTTGCATATGCGATTCGCCTTACGGGAAAAGGAGTTTCATACAGCAAGAAAAACATGCTACTTAAAAACTTTCCTTTATGAGACAAACGATGCGATCTGACCGACGCTTGCTGACCTACCTATAAACTCTTGATGATCACAAGTGTGCTCTGCAATTTCTTCCTTTTCTCTGCGGCTTTCTTGAGGTTTTCCAATGCTAAATTTATTATTTCACGTCGTCTTAAACGCCGTTGTGTCGGCCTAAGATTGTGTATGTGCGATCCGTACTTTATGCATTTTGAAAGGAAATAAAAGATAGAACTTAAAAGTTTCAATTCCCCGAGTAGATACGGCACTACTAAATATATGTGTAATGAAAACAATCTAATTTCTTGACTTCATACTTAAAGATCTGTCTTAAATTCGTATGTAAATCTGTCTAAAGTACGTGTGTAAGTATGCTGTTTAGGTTTTATATTGGTAACGCCACGTAGCGCTCTGTATGAAAATCACTGGCTGTACTGTGTCCAGTCTGAGGCTGGTCGACATTGTTGTAATATTCACTATTGTAGTGTTGGGCAGTTGGCTGTTAACAGTGCGCAGCGTTGCGCAGTTGGAGGTGAGCCGCCAGCAGTGGTGGATGTGGGGAGAGAAATGGCGGAGTTTTGAGAGCGGATGATCTGGACGTGTGTCCATCAGAGACAGTAAATTTGTAAGACTGGATGCCATGAACTGTTATATACATATATTATGACTTTTGAACACTATTAAGCTGGCAGTAGTGGCGCTCGCTGTATTGCAGTAGTTCGAGTACCGAAGATTTTTGTGAGGTAAGTGATTTGTGAAAGGTATAGGTTAATGTTAGTCAAGGCCATTCTTTTGTAGGGATTATTGAAAGTCAGATTGCGTTGCGCTAAAAATATTGTTTGTCAGTTTAGTGTTGATCAGAATAGGTAAAGAGCGAAATGCCTGAGTACGCTCAGTTCTGCTTAGCTGTTTGAAAATCAAATAATGTAAGAGGTTTCTCGGCACAGTAATTCATCAATTTTTCTAAGGGGATGTTTCACGTGGAAACTAGCCCTTAGGTTATGTTTTTGTTTCTTTCGAGGAATGCTTTGAAACGAGTGAAACCTTCAATAGATAATATAAAGCAGACTGTAATTAACTTCTTTACGGTGTAATATTAATTTAATTGACAGTTATTATAGAATTAATTACTTATCTTCACGAGCTTAATATTCAAGCGTGTGCGATCTGCGCCAGTGCTGCCACCTTATAGATATACAGCTCATAGATGTACACTGAGTAGCAGTCGTTCAGTTTTCTATGCCTTAAACTGAACAATTTCATTTAGAGACTTTGTTCCTGGGTTCTCATACATGGTTAAACACTTCATAGTTTACACGAAAATATAATAATATTAAGTTGGCCTCTGTGACTGGGCAGACGAGTAAAAATAACAACGCAGGCCAAGGGGGAATTTAGTTCACCGGAATAAATGTGCACACATCATCGTCACCATTGTGTGGTACATGGCGGACGGAATAACACACTGGAGTACACTAGGAATGCTCTCGTCGAAGGCGATATTGAGTGTGGCCTGAGCGGCGCTGCTCTCTGACGTAACTAATGTTCCAACTGTGGTGGCGTAGGGAACCTCTTGAGTCTGTGTCTAAGAGACGTCTATAATCCGTTGCTCATTCGTTCTCTCATTCGTGTAGACACGAACTAACGTTACACTATTGTTTAGAACAATGATCCATGCATTTCCTAGGGAACAAATACTACGGCGAGTACAAATGTTATGAACTACGTGAAATGTATTTGGAGTTGCATATGCGAAGAACCATTAGCTGTTCTTATTTGCGTTCCGTCGTGAGGTACCAGCTATGACAAGGGACGTCGTTCTTCGGGCAACAACACACAAGTAGTTCACAGATAAACGCTCGAGTGCTACTGTCCAACAGGTGTAACATTTCTCCTAGTGACTGATTCCACCATCGGGTGCACTGATGAGCTGACTGATTAGAGGCGGTGGCAAACTTTTATTCTCTCCCCTCCCCCAGCTCCAACCTTCTTACATTACTTCCACACATAGCATGATTGCTGCTTAGCAAACTTGTTTGGTCAGTGCAGTTCGTCTATTCTTACATCATAGCAATTCATGTCCTTATGGTGTATATTTGAAAGAATTTTTCTGTAATATTCCTGTTATGATTGTGTTGTTATAACAGCAATCAAAGAAATATTTCGGTACCATCTGTTATGGCTGCATTCGTATCGTCACACGCTACTTATTAGCTGTGAATAGGAAACTGAAAAAAAAGTTACGTTATATTTTGACGAACTGTGCTTCATTCTACAGGGTGAACTAGAACACAATCTTCATCACAGGTATTATCCTTGTATCCTTGACCCGTGATCATTGATGGCGCGCAATTGTGACTTATTCGTATTGCCTCCACAATCGTCACAGTGTGTGTGGTAAGAGCGTCACAGTACAGAGAACCTGAGATCTGTAATCTGAAAACGCACGGCACTAAACACAACGTTATGCAACAGCCCTCAGGTACAGAGGTACTGTGATGAGGTTGCCGGCGCTGCATGAATAGACCAGCCTAGCGTCTTCTGTTACACTGTCCAGTCTCATTCATGTGATCACCAGTGAGAAGCCTGAATAACCAGTTTTTACAGCGTGGACTGCTGTGAGATGTACGCGAAGAGAGGCGGTGAGGTTCTGGAAGGGATCCACAGGGATGTGCAGCCTGCCGGCTCCGGAGCTGTGATCAGCTGCGCAAGGTTTTTCGGTTGAGAAACCATGGCGCCAATAGCCTGATTGAAGTGGTCGCACAGACGCTAGACTGAGTTTAAGTATGGAGAGTTTGGTGGCCAGGAAAATATGGAAAACTCATACACGCCAGCGTCATTTGTCCGATGGAGAATAAAACGCGATTTATTTGAAAAGACCACCTGCCGCCACTCGATGGAAATTCCAGCATTCGTCATCGATGAGCAGCTGTTAGTATAGGTGCATGGACCAGGTGCCTGCTGCGTAGGTCCATGTCCAGCAACGTTCACTGCATGGTCGTTTATGAAACAATGTTGGTAGCTTCTTCAGCGATCTGAGGGGCGAGCTGTTCAAGC